>NC_069503.1:391590713-391934047 GCF_027579735.1 Bombina bombina | reverse complement strand
TTTACTAACGGCGGCGAATTGGCTGCAATATAAGCACTGAGTGTCCTCAGCGACACGTTTATATTAATATTTTTTTAGCTGCTAAGCGGTCAATAATCATAAAAACTGTGATTCTAATGGTGCTAAGTCACTGATGATAGATCTGTACTCATTTGCAGCGCGAGAATAATGCTGCAGCAAGTGGTTCCTATACGATTTGATTAAAAAGTCACATAGATTGAGCCTGATAACAGTTACTAGCAAACTTTATATAAGGTCCACATATATTGAGTACTACAGTTTAACTAATGATTGAAATTTACTCGATCTATACTTAGCTTCTTAGAATCCAGAGTACTAACAGAACTCTGGTGATTAACTTTGTGTACTACCTTTAGCTTCAGAAACAAGCCATATCAGCAAACCCTTATGCTATGTTATAACAGCTGCAGCTAAAATCTAATGGTTTACCTACATTAGGAATAATTCAGAGAGCAAATAAATCAGAAATATACTGTAGCAATTTTGATAATAGCCTGAATCTAGAATATCTAGACTTAGTGACAAATACACTGATGAGACCCATACAATGGTGTTTATAAATATATGATGAATTCACTAATTCAGTGTTATTTATTAGCTAACTGAAGAACGTTATCCAATACAAATCTTTTAAAAGAAAATATATACGTACTGCTAGTGAGATTTTGATATTAGCATTATGGTGCAACAATAGTTAACTTATTACACCCTAAAGGGGTTAACATTGTAAAAGCAACCAAAATACACCGAACCTCATATTCAAGTACATGGTATACCACAAGATACCATAATCACTACTCTACATAATCTGACATTTGTTTCAGTAAACTAACTGGAATTATGAATGTCCTAACATTCTTTTAGGTTAACTCCCACTTTTATTAGAAATGGATAACTCAGAGAGTTTGCAGAATTCTAGTCGAAGTATATATTAATATTTATTTTATAGTAGCTACCGATTTGGTTTATTATAGCTCTATTTCATATTCCTATCAAAGTTGACTCATTCCTGGGTTTTTAATGTATTATCTGTTCCCTTTAATTTTAATATATAGTCCAATAAAAGTTATGTTTTAATTTAATTCACTGATCCGCATTCCTGAAACTCAGTAAACAATTCCATATTAGGGAATTAGAGTGCTAATCAAGTGTACATTCTTTTGGAGATGTCAATCCCCAATTTCTGTTCCCAGTTTAGTAGTACACAGCACCTAACAATGATACTATAAACACAATAAGTGGAATACAAGATTTTCATCTTCCACCTAATTTTATTATCATATAAGTATCAATAACTATATTCCTTATTTACAATCAGTGGTGCCATTGGGCCCTCTTCCCTCTTCTACCATGTATGTATGTATGTATGTGAGTGTATTTATTAATATGTGTATGTATGTATGTATGTGAGTGTATTTATTAATATGTGTATGTATGTATGTGTGTGAGTGTATTTATTAATATGTGTATGTATGTATGTATGTATGTATGTGAGTGTATTTATTAATATGTGTATGTATGTATGTGTGTGAGTGTATTTATTAATATGTGTATGTATGTATGTATGTATGTATGTGTGTGAGTGTATTTATTAATATGTGTATGTATGTGTGTATGTATGTGTGTGAGTGTATTTATTAATATGTGTATGTATGTATGTATGTATGTATGTGTGTGAGTGTATTTATTAATATGTGTATGTATGTATGTATGTATGTGTGTGAGTGCATTTATTAATATGTGTATGTATGTATGTATGTGAGTGTATTTATTAATATGTGTATGTATGTATGTATGTGAGTGTATTTATTAATATGTGTATGTATGTATGTGTGTGAGTGTATTTATTAATATGTGTATGTATGTATGTATGTATGTGAGTGTATTTATTAATATGTGTATGTATGTATGTATGTATGTATGTATGTGTGTGAGTGTATTTATTAATATGTGTATGTATGTATGTATGTGTGTGAGTGTATTTATTAATATGTGTATGTATGTATGCATGTATGTGTGTGAGTGTATTTATTAATATGTGTATGTATGTATGTATGTATGTGAGTGTATTTATTAATATTTGTATGTATGTATGTATGTGTGTGAGTGTATTTATTAATATGTGTATCTATGTATGTATGTATGTGAGTGTATTTATTAATATGTGTATGTATGTATGTATGTGAGTGTATTTATTAATATGTTTATGTATGTATGTATGTGAGTGTATTTATTAATATGTGTATGTATGTATGTATGTATGTATGTGAGTGTATTTATTAATATGTGTATGTATGTATGTGAGTGTATTTATTAATATGTGTATGTATGTATGTATGTGAGTGTATTTATTAATATGTGTATCTATGTATGTATGTGAGTGTATTTATTAATATGTGTATGTATGTATGTGAGTGTATTTATTAATATGTGTATGTATGTATGTATGTGAGTGTATTTATTAATATGTGTATCTATGTATGTATGTATGTGAGTGTATTTATTAATATGTGTATCTATGTATGTATGTGAGTGTATTTATTAATATGTGTATGTATGTATGTATGTATGTGAGTGTATTTATTAATATGTGTATCTATGTATGTATGTGAGTGTATTTATTAATATGTGTATCTAAGTATGTATGTGAGTGTATTTATTAATATGTGTATCTATGTATGTATGTGAGTGTATTTATTAATATGTGTATCTATGTATGTGAGTGTATTTATTAATATGTGTATGTATGTATGTATGTATGTATGTGAGTGTATTTATTAATATGTGTATGTATGTATGTATGTATGTATGTCAGTGTATTTATTAATATGTGTATGTATGTATGTATGTGAGTGTATTTATTAATATGTGTATGTATGTATGTATGTGAGTGTATTTATTAATATGTGTATGTATGTATGTATGGGAGTGTATTTATTAATATGTGTATGTATGTGAGTGTATTTATTAATATGTTTATGTATATATGCATGTGAGTGTATTTATTAATATGTTTATGTATGTATGTATGTATGTGAGTGTATTTATTAATATGTGTATGTATGTATTGTTCGGCGAAACATGTCAGGGGAGGTTGGGAGTTAAAATGGGCTCCTTATAGAAAAAAATTTGTTTTAATATCAGGAACAACTTTGATTTAGGGTTATAATTGGTAACCAACTTTAACAAAAAACTGCAGCGTAATATCGGTATTTTATTGGCACTTTATTTAGTGATACAGCTAATACTTAAAATAACAAGTCAGACTTAATGGCTTATATCTAGTACTTATAACGGCAGGTATCTCTGCACACATATATACCGATACTTAGCATTAATGTGGGAAACCTAACTTGGCAGAATCAGTTTAAAAGGTGGTTACAATATTACCGCTAGCAGTCATAGACATAATATTGGCTGTCAGTTACTGTCAGTTTACTAACGGCGGCGAATTGGCTGCAATATAAGCACTGAGTGTCCTCAGCGACACGTTTATATTAATATTTTTTTAGCTGCTAAGCGGTCAATAATCATAAAAACTGTGATTCTAATGGTGCTAAGTCACTGATGATAGATCTGTACTCATTTGCAGCGCGAGAATAATGCTGCAGCAAGTGGTTCCTATACGATTTGATTAAAAAGTCACATAGATTGAGCCTGATAACAGTTACTAGCAAACTTTATATAAGGTCCACATATATTGAGTACTACAGTTTAACTAATGATTGAAATTTACTCGATCTATACTTAGCTTCTTAGAATCCAGAGTACTAACAGAACTCTGGTGATTAACTTTGTGTACTACCTTTAGCTTCAGAAACAAGCCATATCAGCAAACCCTTATGCTATGTTATAACAGCTGCAGCTAAAATCTAATGGTTTACCTACATTAGGAATAATTCAGAGAGCAAATAAATCAGAAATATACTGTAGCAATTTTGATAATAGCCTGAATCTAGAATATCTAGACTTAGTGACAAATACACTGATGAGACCCATACAATGGTGTTTATAAATATATGATGAATTCACTAATTCAGTGTTATTTATTAGCTAACTGAAGAACGTTATCCAATACAAATCTTTTAAAAGAAAATATATACGTACTGCTAGTGAGATTTTGATATTAGCATTATGGTGCAACAATAGTTAACTTATTACACCCTAAAGGGGTTAACATTGTAAAAGCAACCAAAATACACCGAACCTCATATTCAAGTACATGGTATACCACAAGATACCATAATCACTACTCTACATAATCTGACATTTGTTTCAGTAAACTAACTGGAATTATGAATGTCCTAACATTCTTTTAGGTTAACTCCCACTTTTATTAGAAATGGATAACTCAGAGAGTTTGCAGAATTCTAGTCGAAGTATATATTAATATTTATTTTATAGTAGCTACCGATTTGGTTTATTATAGCTCTATTTCATATTCCTATCAAAGTTGACTCATTCCTGGGTTTTTAATGTATTATCTGTTCCCTTTAATTTTAATATATAGTCCAATAAAAGTTATGTTTTAATTTAATTCACTGATCCGCATTCCTGAAACTCAGTAAACAATTCCATATTAGGGAATTAGAGTGCTAATCAAGTGTACATTCTTTTGGAGATGTCAATCCCCAATTTCTGTTCCCAGTTTAGTAGTACACAGCACCTAACAATGATACTATAAACACAATAAGTGGAATACAAGATTTTCATCTTCCACCTAATTTTATTATCATATAAGTATCAATAACTATATTCCTTATTTACAATCAGTGGTGCCATTGGGCCCTCTTCCCTCTTCTACCATGTATGTATGTATGTATGTGAGTGTATTTATTAATATGTGTATGTATGTATGTATGTGAGTGTATTTATTAATATGTGTATGTATGTATGTATGTGTGTGAGTGTATTTATTAATATATGTATGTATGTATGTATGTATGTGAGTGTATTTATTAATATGTGTATGTATGTATGTATGTATGTATGTATGTGTGTGAGTGTATTTATTAATATGTGTATGTATGTATGTATGTATGTGTGTGAGTGTATTTATTAATATGTGTATGTATGTATGTATGTATGTATGTGTGTGAGTGTATTTATTAATATGTGTATGTATGTATGTATGTATGTATGTGTGTGAGTGTATTTATTAATATGTGTATGTATGTATGTATGTATGTTTGTGAGTGTATTTATTAATATGTGTATGTATGTATGTATGTATGTGTGTGAGTGTATTTATTAATATGTGTATGTATGTATGTGAGTGTATTTATTAATATGTGTATGTATGTATGTATGTATGTATGTGAGTGTATTTATTAATATGTGTATGTATGTATGTATGTGAGTGTATTTATTAATATGTGTATGTATGTATGTATGTATGTGAGTGTATTTATTAATATGTGTATGTATGTATGTATGTGAGTGTATTTATTAATATGTGTATGTATGTATGTGAGTGTATTTATTAATATGTGTATGTATGTATGTATGTATGTGAGTGTATTTATTAATATGTGTATGTATGTATGTATGTGAGTGTATTTATTAATATGTGTATGTATGTATGTATGTATGTATGTGAGTGTATTTATTAATATGTGTATGTATGTATGTATGTATGTGAGTGTATTTATTAATATGTGTATGTATGTATGTGTGTATGTATGTTTTCAAAAAACTTGTCAGATTTAAATGAGATTGTCAGATGTTCCATTATTGAAAGACAGAGAAGTCAGCACTCAAAGAAAATAGGTAATTAAACTAAATAGTTTTGATTGTATTTTATTGTAATTTTTCAATAAAAACGATTTAGTTTACTATCCTATTTTCTTTGCGTGCTGACTTCTGTCTTTCAATAAAGGACCACTTCTCCTTTAAATCTGTTTTAAGTTTTTTTTTTGTGTGTTTCTTTTTTTAAACATTGGTTTGTAAGGGTCTGTACCAAAGTGTATAAAAATTGTTTTCATGCAAATATAGCTCCCTTCCTTACCGTGTATGAATATGCATGTATGGGTATGTGTGTAATTTTTATTATATATATATATATATATGTGTGTGTATTTATACATATGTGTATGTGTGTATAAATGTGTATAACTGTGTGTATGTGTATAAATGTGTATAAGAGGGTGCGTATAACTGTGCATGTGTGTGTAAATGTGTATATGTGTATATAAACGTGTATAACTATATATGTGTGTGTGTAAATGTGTATAAAAGTGTGTGTATAACTGTGTATGTGTATAAATGTGTATAAGAGTGTGTGTATATCTGTGCATGTGTGTGTATAAGTGTGTATAACTGTGCATGTGTATGTGTATAAATGTGTATAAGTGTGTATAAGAGTGTGTGTATAACTGTGCATGTGTGAAGCTCAATCCTATTGGCTGATTGCATCAGCCAATAGGATTTTTTCACCTTTAATTCCGATTGGCTGATAGAATTCTATCAGCCAATCGGAATTCAAGGGATGCCATCTTGGATGACGTCCCTTAAAGTAACCTTCATTCTTTGTTAGCCGTGGAAAGAAGAGGATGCTCCGCGCTGGATGTCTTGAAGATGGAGCCGCTCTTCGACGGATGGATGAAGATAGAAGATACCGTCTGGATGAAGACTTCTGCAAGCTTGGATGAAGACTTCGGCCCGCTTGGATGAAGACTTCTCCTGGCTTCGTTGAGGACTTCTGCCTGCTTGGATGAAGACTTCTGCCGCTTTGTTGAGGATGGATGTCCGGGGGTTAGTGTTAGGTTTTTTTAAGGGTTTATTGTGTGGGTTTTATTTTTAGATTAGGGTTTGTGCAGAAAAATAGCTAAATGTCCATTTAATGGCAATGCCCATCCAAATGCCCTTTTCAGGGCAAAGGGGAGCTTAGGTTTTTTTAGATAGGTTTTTATTTGGGAGTTTTGGTTCTGTGGGTGGTGTGTTTTACTGTTGGGCGGTTGTTTGTATTTTTTTTACAGGTACAAGAGCTGATTTCTTTGGGGCAATGTCCCGCAAAAGGCCCTTTTAAGGGCCATTTGTAGTTTATTGTAGGCTAGGTTATTTTTAATTTTGGGGGGGCTTTTTTAGTTTGATAGTGCTATTAGATTAGGTGTAATTAGTTTAAATATTTGATCATTTCTTTTTTACTTTGTGTAATTTAGTGTTTGTTTTTTTTTGTAATTTAGTTAATTGTATTTAATTAATGTAATTTATTTAATTGTAGTGTAAATTTAGGTGTTAGTGTAACTCAGGTTAGGTTTTATTTTACAGGTAAATTTGTATTTATTTTAACTAGATAGTTAGTAAATAGTTAATAACTATTTACTAACTAGTCTACCTAGTTAAAATAAATACAAAGCTAGAAACAATGTAACTATTAGTTATATTGTAGCTAGTTTAGGGTTTATTTTATAGGTAAGTATTTAGTTTTAAATAGGAATTAGTTAGGTAATGATAGGAATTTTTAATTAGTTTTCTTTTATTTATATTAAAGTTAAGGGTGTTAGGGTTAGACTTGGGGTTAGGTTTAGCGGTTAATGACTTTAGTATAGTGGCATCGACGTTGGGGGCGGCAGGTTATGGATTAATAAATGTAGATAGGTAGCAACAACATTGGGGGACAGCAGATTAGGGGTTAATAAGTGTAGGTAGGTAGCGACGACATTGGGGATGGCATATTAGGGGTTAATAAGTGTAGGTGGGTGGCGGCGACATTGGGGGCAGAAGATTAGGGATTAATAAGTGTAGGTGGGTGGCAGATTAGGGGTTAATAAGTGTAATGTAGGTGTCTGCGATGTCGGGGGCAGCAGATTAGGGGTGTTTAGACTCGGGGTTTATGTTAGGGTGTTAGGTGTAAACATAACTTTTGTTTCCCAATAGGAATCAATGGGGAAGCGTTACGGAGGTTTACGCTCCTTTATTGCAGGTGTTAGGCTTTTTTTTAGCCGGCTCTCCCCATTGATGTCTATGGGGAAATCGTGCATGAGCACGTAAAACCAGCTCAAAGCAGCGCTGGTATTGGAGTGTGGTAATGGAACTTAATTTTGCCCAACGCTTCAATATTGCCTGCTAACGCTGGGCTTATGAAAACCTGTAATAGCAGCACTATAGGGAGGTGAGCGGTGGAAACAACTTGAAAGTTAGCACCGAGCTACTCTTACCGCAAAACTCGTAATCTAGCCGATAGTTAGTTGAAAGCTAAACCTAGGTAGGCTCATATGCTAATTTCTTAGACCCTGAAGGCCGCCTCTTATCTAAATGCATTTTTTACAGTTTTTCATCACTATGTTAGTTCATGTGTTTCATATAGATAACATTGAGCTCACGCACGTGGGATTACCTAGTAATCAGCATTTATTGGCTATGCAAGTCTGAAATAAGGGGGTAGTTTGCAGACGCTTAGATACAAGGTAATCACAGAGGTAAAAAGTATATTAATATAACAGTGTTGGTTATGCAAAACTGGGGAATGAGTAATAAAGGGATAATCTATCTTTTTAAACAACAAAAATTCTGGTGTTGACTGTCCCTTTAAAAAAAAATTTATGTTATATTTTTAAGGACTTATCAATTACCCAACATCTTATAAAGAAAAAAACAACCCCCCCCCCCTTATTTTGCTGGACACATTAATAGATATAATATAATCCATTTGCTAAACACAGGTGACAATAGTATATAAATCATTATAAATTAAGTTGACGACTGCTTCTGTATTGGATCTCTACTTTGTATTACTGGAAATTTGTCTCCCTGCATTTACATTACATGCTTTATTATTGCCATCTGTGCGGTTAAATACGTAATATATATGGCAATATTTTATCATGGAATAAGTTTAAGCTAAAATATACCGTTAATTTGTATAACAAAAATCCTATCAGTGCTAACATTATTCTAAAATAGTTTCCTCAATATTCTTTGGGATTAGCTTGGTGCTGATGTGAATCTTATAAACTATGTAGCATTCATCAACTCCTTTTATTCCAACATGAAGCAGCTAAACAAAGAATACAACTCAAATGAAAAGCTTCTTAATTACTTGCTTTTATCAGCAAGACACATTCTGATATAGATCAAATTCTCTAATAATTAATAGAAGCACAGAAGCAGAAAAAAAAGAATACAATGAAATATTTGCAATGGTAGAGTACTTAGCAAACTGTAACAACATTGTATAAAAAAATAAGTAATATTGTGGGTTTAGTAATTGAGCTGTTAAGGTATATAATTATTTTTAAAGATTTTTTCCAGGTTTTTCTGATGACAAGAAAACAGTGTTGCAAATACAGTAAGAGCAGTTTTCTTTTTACTAGACTTGTGCAGCAGTGAATAATTTGTTTCATATTAATAATTTGGAATTAATATTCTGAAAAATTAGTTTTTTCAAAATGTTTGTTTGCTGCACTATTCGGTATTCTTTTAGTTTAAAATGAAACAACTGCTGAATATTCGGGAAAGGAACTTCTCCTTTAGCGCGGCCCTAAACTCTTTTAAGAAGGGTAGGGATAAGTGCGGTGCAGGCCCTGGGATCTCCCACACTGAGCCTCCTATTAGTGCGTCCCTGGGCTATTTAAAGGAGGGTTGGAATATGCACGATTCCCCAGCGGCTATATTTCATTATTTCCCCTTTTAAAGCTAATTTAAAGGAAACAAATATTTGTAATATATTTGTGTTCTTTAAATTAGTTTGAGCAGTTGTTCGGATATTTGTTTTGTGATGAATATGCATTCATAACAAAACAAATGCACATGTCTAATATTTACTCCTTCCTGTATCTATATTAAAAAGGAAAGTCACATTTTTATATATGTATAGTATGTAATAATCACTGCATTGTAAAATATTTGCTTACCAAATGAAGGGGTTGATCACAGTTTACCATTTGACAATTATCAGTATGTTTTCAGCTGTTGATCAGCCATTTTCGATGTCGATGCTATCGCTATAAGCCATTTTCATTGTTCATTTGCAGCACTTTTTTCATTATTGTTTCAGAGAAAAATAGTTCTATACTTAACGTGTGCCAGTCCTAAATTTTCTGTTCACAATCCATATTCTTGATACTGAAAGACAATTTTCACTTATAGTAGTCCACAACTTAAAGGAGATGATAAACCCCGGAAAAAATGTTTCGACTTAGTACCTAGTACCTCACAATATTTTTGAATGTAACATTGGTTTTGTACATGAGAAAAATATACTGGTATTACCCCGTCCATATTAGATAACAATAGAATAGAAAGAAAAGTCACCAGAAACAAACTATTAAAAACAGAAGAATTGAATAATTAAAACTACAATGAAATAGCACATTTTAGATAAGCAGTATTTTCTGATAAATGTACAAGTTTAAAATAGCCCAGCCCCCTGCATCAGGTGACAGCAATCAGCCAATCACAGACTCATAAATGTATACATTGTGAACTTATGCACATGCCTAGTGATAGCTGTTGTCTCAGAAAGCGTAGATACAAAGTACTGGGCCCAATATGATAACAGAAGTAAATTGGAGTCTTCTGCTTTAAAGGGACAGTCTACATCAACATTTTTCTTATTTAAAAAGATAGATAATCCCTTTATTACCCATTCCCGTTTATATTAATATGCTTTTTACCTCTGTGATTACCTTGTATCTAAGCCTCTGCAGACAGCCTTCTTATCTAAGTGCTTTTGACAGACATGCAGTGTAGTCAATCAGTGAAGACTCCTAAATAACTTCACGGGAGTGAGCACAATGTTATCTATATGACACACATGAACTAACACTGTCTAACTGTGAAAAACCTTCAAAATGCTCTGAGCTAAGAGGTGGTTTTCAACGGTTTAGAAAACAAAATTTATGCTTACCTGATAAATTTATTTCTCTTGTGGTGTATCCAGTCCACGGATTCATCCATTACTTGTGGGATATTCTCCTTCCCAACAGGAAGCTGCAAGAGGATCACTCACAGCAGAGCTGTCTATATAGCTCCTCCCCTAACTGCCACCTCCCAGTCATTCGACCGAAGACAAGCAATAGAAAGGAGAAACTATAGGGTGCAGTGGTGACTGTAGTTTAAAAATAAAAAAACACCTGCCTTAAAATGACAGGGCGGGCCGTGGACTGGATACACCACAAGAGAAATAAATTTATCAGGTAAGCATAAATTTTGTTTTCTCTTGTAAGGTGTATTCAGTCCACAGATTCATCCATTACTTGTGGGATACCAATACCAAAGCTATAGGACACGGATGAAGGGAGGGACAAGGCAGGCGCTTAAACGGAAGGCACCACTGCCTGTAAGACCTTTCTCCCAAAAATAGCCTCCGAAGAAGCAAAAGTATCAAATTTGTAGAATTTAGAAAAAGTATGAAGCGAAGACCAAGTCGCCGCCTTACAAATCTGTTCAACAGAAGCCTCATTTTTAAAAGCCCATGTGGAAGCCACCGCTCTAGTGGAATGAGCTGTAATTCTTTCAGGAGGCTGCTGGCCAGCAGTCTCATAAGCTAAGCGGATTATACTTCTTAACCAAAAAGAAAGAGAAGTTGCTGAAGCCTTTTGGCCTTTCCTCTGTCCAGAGTAGACAACAAACAATGCAGATGTTTGACGAAAATCTTTAGTAGCTTGTAAATAAAACTTTAAAGCACGAACCACATCAAGATTGTGTAATAGACGTTCCTTCTTTGAAGAAGGATTAGGACACAGTGACGGAACAACAATCTCCTGATTGATATTCTTATTAGATACCACCTTAGGAAGAAACCCAGGTTTGGTACGTAAAACTACCTTATCTGCATGGAAGGTCAGATAAGGGGAATCACACTGCAAGGCAGATAACTCTGAAACTCTTCGAGCCGAAGAGATAGCTACCAAAAACAGAACTTTCCAAGATAAAAGCTTGATATCTATGGAATGCAGAGATTCAAACGGAACCCCTTGAAGAACTTCAAGAACTAAATTTAAACTCCATGGCAGAGTAACAGGTTTAAACACAGGCTTGATTCTAACTAAAGCCTGACAAAACGCCTGAACGTCTGGAACATCCGCCAGACGCTTGTGCAAAAGAATAGACAGAGCAGAAATCTGTCCCTTTAAGGAACTAACTGACAATCCCTTCTCCAATCCTTCTTGGAGAAAAGATAATATCCTGGGAATCCTGACTTTACTCCATGAGTAACCCTTGGATTCACACCAATGAAGATATTTACACCATATCTTATGATAGATTTTCCTGGTGACAGGCTTTTTAGCCTGAATTAAGGTATCAATGACCGACTCGGAAAAACAACGCTTTGATAAAATCAAGCGTTCAATCTCCAAGCAGTCAGACGCAGAGAAATTAGATTTGGATGTTTGAAGGGACCTTGAAGTAGAAGGTCCTGCCTCAGCGGCAGAGTCCATGGTGGAAAGGATGACATGTCCACCAGATCTGCATACCAAGTCCTGCGTGGCCACGCAGGAGCTATCAAAATCACTGAAGCTCTCTCCTGCTTGATCTTGGCAATCAGACGAGGGAGCAGAGGAAATGTTGGAAACACATAAGCCAGGCTGAAGGACCAGGGCACTGCTAGAGCATCTATCAGCACTGCCTGGGGATCCCTTGACCTGGACCCGTAACAAGGAAGTTTGGTGTTCTGACAAGACGCCATGAGATCCAGTTCTGGTTTGCCCCATAGTTGAATCAGCTGGGAAAATACCTCCGGATGAAGCTCCCACTCCCCCGGATGAAAAGTCTGCCGACTTAGAAAATCCGCCTCCCAGTTTTCTACTCCTGTGATATGGATAGCTGAGAGATGGCAAGAGTGAACCTCTGCCCATAGAATTATCTTTGAAACCTCCAACATTGCCAGGGGCTCCTTGTTCCCCCCTGATGGTTGATATAGGCTACACTCGTGATGTTGTCCGACTGAAATCTGATGAACCTGACCGCAGCTAGCTGAGGCCAAGCCTGAAGAGCATTGAATACCGCTCTTAGTTCCAGAATGTTTATCGGAAGGAGTGCCTCCTCCTGAGTCCACGAGCCCTGAGCCTTCAGGGAGTTCCAGACTGCACCCCAGCCCAGAAGGCTGGCATCTGTCGTTACTATAGTCCAATCTGGCCTGCGGAAGCTCATCCCCTTGGACAAATGGACCTGACATAGCCACCAGAGAAGAGAATCCCTGGTTTCTTGATCCAGATTTAGTAGAGGGGACAAATCTGTGTAATCCCCATTCCACTGACTGAGCATGCAAAGTTGCAGCGGTCTGAGATGTAGGCGGGCAAACGGTACTATGACCATTGCCGCTACCATTAAACCGATTACTTCCATACACTGAGCCACTGAAGGACGAGAAGTGGAATAAAGAACACGGCAAGAGTCTAGAAGTTTTGACAATCTGGCCTTCGTTAGGTAAATCTTCATTTCTACCGAATCTATCAGAGTCCCTAGGAATGAACCTTCCACCCATGGGACCTCAGAAATGCCAGAACAATGTCCGTATGGGACCTGGCGATTTGAAAAGTCGACGCCTGTATCAGAAAGTCGTCTAAGTAAGGGGCTACTGCTATACTCCGCGGCCTTAGGACCGCTAGGAGGGACCCTAGAACCTTTGTAAAGATTCTTGGTGCCGTGGCCAACCCGAAGGGAAGAACCACAAACTGGTAGTGCCTGTCTAGAAAGGCAAACCTGAGAAAACGATGATGATCTTTGTGTATCGGGATGTGAAGATAAGCATCCTTTAAGTCTACGGTAGACATATATTGACCCTCCTAGATCATAGGAAGGATGGTTCGAATAGTCTCCATCTTGAAGGGTGGGACTCTGAGAAATTTGTTTAAGATCTTGAGATCTAAGATTGGTCTGAATGTTCCCTCTTTCTTGGGAACTACAAACAGATTTGAATAGAAGCCCTGCCCCTGTTCCTCCTTCAGAACTGGGTGGATCACTCCCATAACTAGGAGGTCTTGAACACAATGTAAGAATGCCTCTCTCTTTATCTGGTTTGCAGGTAAATGTGAGAGATGAAATCTCCCTTTTGGGGGAGAGGTTTTGAATTCCAGAAGATAACCCTTTGACACAAATTCCAATGCCCAGGGATCCTGGACATCTCTTGCCCAAGCCTGGGCGAAGAGAGAGAGTCTGCCCCCTACTAGATCCATTTCCGGATCGGGGGCTACTCCTTCATGCTGTCTTAGAGGCAGCAGCAGGCTTTTTGGCCTGTTTCCCCTTGTTCCAAGCCTGGTTAGGTCTCCAGATCGGCTTAGACTGGGCAAAATTTCCCTCTTGTTTTGTGTTAGAGGAAGTTGAAGCTGCGCCACTCTTGAAGTTTCGAAAGGGCCGAAAACTAGACTGTTTGGTCCTTAATTTGTTGGACCTGTCTTGAGGAAGGGCGTGACCTTTTCCTCCAATGATGCTTGTCAATAATATCTTCCAACGGGGTTTCAACCTGTAGAGCCTCCTCTAGAGACTCAAACCAGAAAGCCGCAGCAGCAGTGATTGGGGCAATGCATGCAAGAGGCTGGAGAATAAAACCTTGTTGAATAAAAATTTTCTTAAATTAACCCTCTAATTTTTTATCCATTGGATCTAGAAAAGCACAACTATCCTCGACAGGGATAGTGGTATGCTTAGCTAGAGTAGAAACTGCTCCCTCCACCTTAGGGACCGTCTGCCACAAGTCCCGTGTAGCGGCGTCTATAGGAAACATCTTTTTAAAAACAGGAGGGGGAGAGAACGGTACACCTGGTCTATCCCATTCCTTAGTAATAGTTTCAGAAAACCTCTTAGGAATTGGAAAAACATCAGTGTAAGTAGGTACTGCATAGTATTTATCCAATCTACATAATTTCTCTGGGACTACAATAGCGTCACAGTCGTCCAGAGTTGCTAAGACCTCCCTGAGCAATATGCAGAGGTGTTCAAGCTTACATTTAAATGTAGACATATCAGAATCAGGTTGAAGTATCTTCCCTGAATCAGAAAAATCACCCACAGATTGAAGCTCCCCTGCTTCAGCTTCAGTACATTGTGAGGGTGTATCAGACATAGCCACTAAAGCGTCAGGGAGCTCTGTATTTATTCTAGTCCCAGAGCTGTCTCGCTTTCCTCGCAATCCTGGCAGTTTAGATAATACCTCTGTAAGGGTATGATTCATAACTGCCGCCATATCTTGTAAGGTATATGCAATTGGCGCGCTAGATGTACTTGGTGTCCCCTGAGCGGGAGTTATAGGTTCTGACACGTGGGGAGAGTTAGACGGCATAACTTCCTCCTTGTCAATTTCTTCTGGTGATAAAATTTTTTAAAGCCAGAATATGGTCTATGTAATCTATAGTAAAATCAGTGCATTTGGTACACATTCTAAGAGGGGGTTCCACAATGGCTTCTAAACATAATGAACAATGAGTTTCCTCTATGTCAGACATGTTTAAACAGACTAGTAATGAGACCAGCAAGCTTGGAAAACACTTTAATAACTTTCTTCATTCTCTTGGTATCTTTATTTGAAATGCAAGAATGTAAGTTTAGATGCCGGACCATTTTTGGTGAACAACCTGGGTTGTCCTTGCTGATTGGTGGATAAATTCATCCACCAATGAAAAAGTGCTGTCCAGAGGTCTGAATAAAGTTTAGATGCCTTCTTTTTCAAATAAAGATATCAAGAGAACAAAGAAAAAATGATAATAGCAGTAAATTAGAAAGTTGCTTAAAATTGCATGCTCTATCTGAATCACAAAATATTTTTTTTGGGTTCAATGTCCCTTTAAGTATAATCTCCCATCAAAAGGATTCCTCTAACAGTATACGCCTCAGAACATGTCCCCTCCCTCCATTGCAACATTCTTATGCAAGTAACACACTAACACTATTTCAGAGTGTTTAAAGGGAGAGTCTACACCAGAATTGCTATTGTTTTAAAAGGTAGATAATCCCTTTATTACCCATTCCCCAGTTTTGCATAACCAACGCAGTTATATTAATATACTTTTAACCTCTGTGATTATCTTGTATCTAAGCCGCTGCAAACTGCCCCTTTTTTCAGTTCTTTTGACAGACTTGCAGTTTAGCCAATCAGTGCTTGCTCCCAGATAACTTCACGTGCACGAGCACAGTGTTATCTATATGAAATACGTGAACTAACACCCTCTAGTGGTGCAAAACTGTTAAAATGCAATCTGAAAAGAGGTGGGCTTCAAGGTCTAAGAAATTAGCATATGAACCTCCTAGGTTAAGCTTTCAACTAAGAATACCAAGAGAACAAAGCAAAATTGGTGATAAAAGTAAATTGGAAAATTGTTTAAAATTACATGCCCTATCTGAATCATGAAAGTTTATTTTGGCCTAGACTGTCCCTTTAACATATGTGCAAAAGACTGTAAATAGCCGTAAAAAAGTCTAACAGGTGGCTGAAAAGCCCTTCCAATGACTTATCAAGGACCTTGAGATGCTGAATTCAATAAGCCAAAACTGGGCTTGAAAAGAAGTAGAAAAATAGGCCTGAAAACGTATTGTGACCGCTGAGCACTTCAAGGCTTCTTATAGATTGTGATCAAGGCCACTGTTTATACTTAAGCCAACCTTCTACCCACTTTATAGTTGTTGAGACAAGACCAAAGCATTACAGTTTATAAATGAGTTTCTTGTGTGTGAAAGTGTCAAATGCTTTGCTCAAATCGAGCTACATCTGCTGCTCCACCTGGTTTATCACTATAGTTACATAGTCAAAGAAATCAATTTGATTAGTCTGAGATGATCTTCCTGAAGTAAAACAATGCTGATTTTACAAAATGTATATTTTGATACCCTTATTTGTCTTTCTGTAAGTCTTAATTCTTTCATTTCAAAGATTTTTTATTAATTTCCCTACTATTGTTAGACTGACATCCCTGTAGTTACAACAGTATTTCCTTCTGTCCTGTCTGTTCTTAAAGACACCTCTATAATCTACTGCTTTCTTCCTGCTTTAAAATTTTTGTGCCTACCTTGGGGTTGACTACTTCATCTACTTCCCCTCTCTGACTCTCTCCTCCTAGTCACTGAAAAGCAATCATCCCATATTTCTCTGTTTCACCTTTGGGCTGGGGTAGTGTCCGAGTAGATGGGTCAGAGATTTCTTCACAGGTGTTGGAACAAGTATGCATTAATGGTCATTGAGTAAAAAAATATTTAAAAAGTATCAGGCAATCAGGTAGGATCAGTAAAAGGTTAAGGGCTAGATTGCGAGTGGAGCAATAGTTTGCGCTCCCGCATGCGTGTTAACTTCTCTAGAAGTAAGCTTTTTGCATGTATTAGATAGAGTGTATTACAAGTTAAAAGTAAAATGTTTTCGCATGAACGCTAACCCGACGTGCACGAAAACCTGAACTTATAATATTGAGACCACTTTAACATAATTCCCCATAGATTTCAATGGAGAGCGAAAAAGTGGAATAAACTTAACAACCCAACAAGTCGCTCAAACCCGATCACGTTTTCTCAAGTGCGCTAACCCGACTTGAAATATTAATATTTCACATTCCAATGTTCTTCACATAGCAAAATATGTCCTATTTATTCTTAAATATATATTTATATCTATATATCTATATATCTATATATATATATATATATATATAGATAGATAGATAGATAGATAGATAGATAGATATATGATTTTTTTGTAAAATATATATCTATACCTATAGATGATTATATAAAGGTATAAATATATACAAATATATGTAGGATTGTCTATTTATAAATACACAGAACATATTCCCCTATGTGCAGAACATTGGAATGTGACATATTTACAGTAAATACATAGCTAAAACCTTTATTAAATATGAATATTGCATACATTTGATTTTTTTATTTTTTCAGCTACCTGACTGCAAAGGGCTCCAATGCACACGCACACACACACATATATATATATATATATATAGTCCATGTAAAAAACAAGGTAACAGCACCACAGCACACAATCTTCTTTTAAAGGTGAAAAATCTTTATTTGAGGTTTAGCAACCAGTAAAAAGCGACGTTTCGGACCTACATAGTCCTTAATCATGCATAAGTTACAATCAAACAAACTGACTTTAAAAAGGGTATCTGGACCAATCATGCTTCAATTCTCAGTGTTAATTGGTTTAACCCATACCTATCCAGGTTTGTAAATTTCAACAACACAGTGACCTCTAGTGGTACCAGAATATGTTCCATCATTTAAAACCATTATAAAAACAAATACAAATCATAATCTCTATTCAGACCATATGGGGTAATAGGGAACTAAAATTAAAACAGAAAGAAGTATGGTGGATTAAACGTCTGAACACATTACATCCATATGGTCTGAATAGAGATTATGATTTGTATTTGTTTTTATAATGGTTTTAAATGATGGAACATATTCTGGTACCACTAGAGGTCACTGTGTTGTTGAAATTTACAAACCTGGATAGGTATGGGTTAAACCAATTAACACTGAGAATTGAAGCATGATTGGTCCAGATACCCTTTTTAAAGTCAGTTTGTTTGATTGTAACTTATGCATGATTAAGGACTATGTAGGTCCGAAACGTCGCTTTTTACTGGTTGCTAAACCTCAAATAAAGATTTTTCACCTTTAAAAGAAGATTGTGTGCTGTGGTGCTGTTACCTTGTTTTTTACATGGACTGTATACACTGGAGTTTGGCTGATACTCCTTGGTAACGTGCACACAGGTGGGAAAGAAATTTTACTAAAACCTATGGTGCTGGATTCAACTCACTTACTTCTTATATATATATATATATATATGTATGCCATGTATTTATGTGTTTATATGTGTATATATGTCTAATACTATATATATATATATATATATATATATAAATAAATATATATACACACACACACACACATACACATATGTACTGTATATGTATATTTCTCTATGTTAAAGCCCTTTGCATGACTTTTTTTTCTAACATCTGAGACCTCATATCTTTGAGCCCTTATAACTTTTTATTGCAATTTTTTAAATATTTTTTATTAGATAGTGTTATGAGTGTAACCGTACTGTACATTGCATTTTTTATATGTTTTTTGCACCTTTTTAGTTGAGGGTAACAGTTAACCAGAGCTCTGAAGTCGTGCTAACCCTACGTGCATTAAATTTAATTGCACTCGAGTGAACACATTTACTTTCACTCTAATATGCATGCTACTTCTGAAGCATGCAAAGAACTGCAATAAACCCTTTTCACTTGCATGCAACTAATAACATGCCTACTAGTAATCTAGCCCTGTTAGGTTTTCATACGCCTAGATTTAGAGTTTGGCGTTAGCCGTCAAAACCAGCATTAGAGGCTCCTAACGCTGGTTTTGGGCTACCGCTGGTATTTAGAGTCGTGTAGGTAAGGGTCTAACGCTCACTTTCCAGCCGTGACTTTTCCATACCGCAGATCCCCCTACACCCATTTGCGTATCCTATCTTTTCAATGGGATCATTCTAACGCCGGTATTTAGAGTCTTGGCTGAAGTGAGGGTTAGAAATCTAACGACAAAACTCCAGCCGCAGAGAAAAGCCAGGAGTTAAGAGCTTTCTGGGCTAACGCCGGTTCATAAAGCTCTTAACTACTGTGCTCTAAAGTACACTAACACCCATAAACTACCTATGTACCCCTAAACCGAGGTCCCACCACATCGCCGCCACTTTATTAAATTTTTTTAACCCCTAATCTGCCGACCGCACACCGCCGCCACCTACGTTATCCCTATGTACCCCTAATCTGCTGCCCCTAACACCGCCGACCCCTATATTATATTTATTAACCCCTAATCTGCCACCCCCAACGTCGCTGCTACCTTACCTACAATTATTAACCCCTAATCTGCCGACCGGACCTCACCGCTACTATAATAAAGTTATTAACCCCTAATCCGCCTCACTAACCCTATAATAAATAGTATTAACCCCTAATCTGCCCTCCCTAACATCACCGACACCTAACTTCAAGTATTAACCCCTAATCTGCCGACCGGACCTCACCGCTACTCTAATAAATTTATTAACTCCTAAAGCTAAGTCTAACCCTAACACTAACACCCCCCTAAGTTAAATATAATTTTTATCTTATGAAATAAATTAACTCTTATTAAATAAATTAATCCTAATTAAAGCTAAATACTTACCTGTAAAATAAACCCTAATATAGCTACAATATAAATTATAATTATATTGTAGCTATTTTAGGATTAATATTTATTTTACAGGCAACTTTGTAATTATTTTAACCAGGTACAATAGCTATTAAATAGTTAATAACTATTTAATACCTACCTAGTTAAAATAATTACAAAATTACCTGTAAAATAAATCCTAACCTAAGTTACAATTAAACCTAACACTACACTATCAATAAATTAATTACATAAAATACCTACAAATAAATACAATTAAATAAACTAACTAAAGTACAAAAAATAAAAAAAGAACTAAGTTACAAAAAATAAAAAAATAATTTACAAACATTAGAAAAAGATTACAACAATTTTAAGCTAATTACACCTACTCTAAGCCCCCTAATAAAATAACAAAGCCCCCCAAAATAAAAAAATGCCCTACCCTATTCTAAAATTAAATTAGAAAAGCTCTTTTACCTTACCAGCCCTTAAAAGGGCCTTTTGCGGGGCATGCCATAAGGAAAACAGCTCTTTTGCCTGTAAAAAATAACATACAATACCCCCCCAACATTACAACCCACCACCCACATACCCCTAATCTAACCCAAACCCCCCTTAAATAAACCTAACACTAAGCCCCTGAAGATTATCCTACCTTATCTTCACCACGCCGGGTATCACCGATCGATCCAGGCTCCAAAGTCATCATCCAAGCCCAAGCGGGGGCTGAAGAGGTCCATGATCCGGCTGAAGTCTTGATCCAAGCGGGAGCTGAAGAGGTCCATGATCCGGCTGAAGTCTTCTATCAAGCGGCATCTTCAATCTTCTTTCTTCCGGATCCATCTTCATCCCGCCGACGCGGAACATCCTTCTTCACCGACGACTTCCTGATGAATGACGGTTCCTTTAAGGGACGTCATCCAAGATGGCGTCCCTTGAATTCCGATTGTCTGATAGGATTCTATCAGCCAATCGTAATTAAGGTAGGAAAATTCTGATTGGCTGATGGAATCAGCCAATCAGATTCAAGTTCAATCCGATTTGCTGATTGGATCAGCCAATCAGATTGAGCTTGCATTCTATCAGCCAATCGGAATTCGAGGGACGCCATCTTGGATGACATCCCTTAAAGGAACCGTCATTCATCAGGAAGTCGTCGGTGAAGAAGGATGTTCCGCGTCGGCGGGATGAAGATGGATCCGGAAGAAAAAAGATTGAAGATGCTGCTTGATAGAAGACTTCAGCCGGATCATGGACCTCTTCAGCTCCCGCTTGGATCAAGACTTCAGCCGGATCATGGACCTCTTCAGCCCCCGCTTGGGCCAAGACTTCAGCTGGATCATGGACCTCTTCAGCCCCCGCTTGGGCTTGGATGAAGACTTCGGAGCCTGGACCAATCGGTGATACCCGGCGTGGTGAAGATAAGGTAGGATGATCTTCAGGGGCTTAGTGTTAGGTTTATTTAAGGGGGGTTTGGGTTAGATTAGGGGTATGTGGGTGGTGGGTTGAAATGTTGGGGGGTATTGTATGTTATTTTTTACAGGCAAAAGGGCTGTTTTCTTTGGGGCATGCCTCGCAAAAGGCCCTTTTAAGGGCTGGTAAGGTAAAAGAGCTTTTCTAATTTAATTTTAGAATAGGGTAGGGCATTTTTTTATTTTGGGGGGCTTTGTTATTTTATTAGGGGGCTTAGAGTAGGTGTAATTAGCTTAAAATTGTTGTAATCTTTTTCTAATGTTTGTAAATTATTCTTTTATTTTTTGTAACTTAGTTCTTTTTTTATTTTTTGTACTTTAGTTAGTTTATTTAATTGTATTTATTTGTAGGTATTTTATGTAATTAATTTATTGATAGTGTAGTGTTAGGATTAATTGTAACTTAGGTTAGGATTTATTTTACAGGTAATTTTGTAATTATTTTAACTAGGTAGCTATTAAATAGTTATTAACTATTTAATAGCTATTGTACCTGGTTAAAATAATTACAAAGTTGCCTGTAAAATAAATATTAATCCTAAAATAGCTACAATATAATTATAATTTATATTGTAGCTATATTAGGGTTTATTTTACAGGTAAGTATTTAGCTTTAAATAGGAATAATTTATTTAATAAGAGTTAATTTATTTCGTTAGATTTAAATTGTATTTAACTTAGGGGGGTGTTAGTGTTAGGGTTAGACTTAGCTTTAGGGGTTAATAAATTTATTAGAGTAGCGGTGAGGTCCGGTCGGTAGATTACGGGTTAATACTGGAAGTTAGGTGTCAGCGATGTTAGGGAGGGCAGATTAGGGGTTAATACTATTTATTATAGGGTTATTGAGGCGGGAGTGAGGCGGATTAGGGGTTAATACATTTATTATAGTAGCTGTGAGGTCCTGTCGGCAGATTAGGGGTTAATTATTGTAGGTAGCTGGCGGCGACGTTGTGGGGGGCAGATTAGGGGTTAATAAATATAATATAGGGGTCGGCGGTGTTATGGGCAGCGGATTAGGGGTACATAGGTATAATGTAGGTTGCGGCGGTGTACGGAGCGGCAGATTAGGGGTTAAAAAAAATATGCAGGTGTCAGCGATAGTGGGGGCGGCAGATTAGGGGTTAATAAGTGTAAGGTTAGGGGTGTTTAGACTCGGGGTACATGTTAGGGTGTTAGGTGCAGACTTAGAAACTGTTTCCCCATAGGGTGTTAGGTGTTAGGTTTTTTTTCATCCCAAACTGCCCCATTGTTTCCTATGGGGGAATCGTGCACAAGCACGTTTTTGAAGCTGGCCGCGTCCGTAAGCACCGCTGGTATTTAGAGTTGCAGTGGCGGTAAATTATGCTCTACGCTCCTTTTTTGGAGCCTAACGCAGCCATTCTGTGAACTCTAAATACCAGCGGTATTTAAAAGGTGCAGGGGGGAAAAAAGCCAGCGTTAGCTACGCGGGTCGTTACCAACAAAACTCTAAATCTAGCCGTTAGATTTTAATATGCAGACTTTGTTATGACCATTAATAAGTTGGGTAATTTAAAGAGTGCAGAAATTTGGCGATAATGATGCCAGTATGAATGAATTGTAAGCACATTAGATCCTAGGTAATTTAACCAGGATCTAGATAGTGGGTTCCAGCATTCAGTTTATGTAAAGATCAGTTAGGTAACATAAGTCCTTATATGAAAAAGCTCTACATTTTTGAGCAATGAACTGAGCCTACTGGTAATGCTGATAATATAATGCCCAATTGCTAATCTCAACATACAAGGCATGTAACTCACAAATCACAAACTCACTAATAGTTACTCTGCCCTCTCAATATTTAAGTCCATTATATATACACACATATATATATATATATATATATATATATATATATATATACATATACATACATACATACACACATACATACATACATACACACATATACACACACACAGTATTCAACAAAAGTGAGTACACCCCTCACATTTTTGAAAATATTTTATTATATCTTTTTATGTGACAACACTGAAGAAATGACATTTTGCTACAATGTAAAGTAGTAAGTGTACAGCCTGTATAACAGTGTAAATGTGCTGTCCCCTCTAAATAACTCAGCACACAGCCATTAATGTCTAAACCGTTGGCAACAAAAGTGAGTACACCCCTAACTGGAAATGTCCAAATTGGGCCCAAAGTGTCAATATTTTGTGTGGCCACCATTATTTTTCAGCACTGCCTTAACCCTCTTGGGCATGGAGTACACCAGAGCTTCACAAGTTGCCACTAGAGTCCTCTTGCCACTAGAGTCCTGCTCAATAGGGTTTAGGTCTGGAGACATGCTTGGCCAGTCCATCACCTTTACCCTCAGCTTCTTTAGCAAGGCAGTGGTCGTCTTGGAGGTGTGTTTGGGGTCATTATCATGTTGGAATACTGCCCTGCGACCCAGTCTCCGGAGGGAGGGGATCATGCTCTGCTTCACAGTACATGTTGGAATTCATGGTTCCCTCAATGAACTGTAGCCGGCAGCACTCATGCAGGCCAAGACCATGACACTCCTACCACCATGCTTGACTGTAGGCAAGACACACTTGTCTTTGTACTCCTCACCTGGTTGCCACCACATACGCTTGACACTATCTGAACCAAATAAGTTTATCTGGGTCTAATTGGACCACAGGGCATGGTTCCAGTAATCCATGTCCTTAGTCTGCTTGTCTTCAGCAAACTGTTTGCAGGCTTTCTTGTGCATCATCTTTAGAAGAGGATTCCTTCTGGGATGACAGCCATGCAGACCAATTTGATGCAGAGTGCGGCGTATGGTCTGAGCACTGACAGGCTGACCCCCCACCCCTTCAACCTCTGCAGCAATGCTGGCAGCACTCATATGTATATTTCCCAAAGACAACCTCTGGATATGACGCTGAGCCCGTGCACTCCATTCCTTTGGTCGACCATGGCGAGGCCTGTTCTGAGTGGAACCTGTCCTGTGAAACCGCTGTATGGTCTTGCCCACCGTGGTGCAGCTCAGTTTCAGAGTCTTGGCAATCTTCTTATAGCCTAGGCCATCTTTATGTAGAGCAACAATTCTTTTTTTCAGATGCTCAGAGAGTTCATTGCCATGAGGTGCCATGTTGAACTTCTAGTGACCAGTATAAGAGAATGTGAGAGCGATAACACCAAATTTAACACACCTGCTCCCCATTCACACCTGAGACCTTGTAACACTAACGGGGAGGGAAAATGGCTAATTGGGCCCAATTTGGACATTTCCACTTAGGGTGTACTCACTCTTGTTGCCAACGGTTTAGACGTTAATGGCTGTGTGTTGAGTTATTTTGAGGGGACAGCAAATTTACACTGTTATACAGGCTGTACACTCACTACTTTACATTGTAGCAAAGTGCAATTTCTTCAGTGTTGTCACATAAAAAGATATAATAAAATATTTTCAAAAATGTGAGGGGTGTACTCACTTTTGTGGGATACTGTATATAATTTATTGTAATTATTTCACATTCCAATGTTCTTCACATAGGGGAATATGTTCTAAGTATATATTTGTATATATCTATACTTATGTATGATTTTATATATATATATATATATATATATATATATATATATTAAGAATGAATAAAACATATTCTGCTATATGAAGAACATTGGAATGTGAGAATGTAAATGAGAAACCAAGATTTGATTTGCGCGACTTGGGTTTTAGTCTCCTCCCACTTTTCGGGCTCTATTGAAGACTATGGGGGAATACTTTAAATCAGTGGGATATTCCAAGTTTGTGTTATTGCCCGCGCGGTGTTTGTGCTTGTTCAAAACTTTTTACTATCAACTTTTAATAAGCATGCTACATGGCACGTGCAAAAAGCTTACTTCTTGCGGAGTTAAAGCATGAGCAGGACTTATAAATAGTGCTCCACTCGTATTCTAGCCCTAAATTTTGAATAGTTGATAATAAAAGGTTTTTGTTCAGTTAGTTTCTAACTGCTGATATTTGATCCAAAATTATTTGGATAGTAATTTCAAATAATTAGAAACAACATCTAAAAAGAAAAAAGTGATGTAATCATCCTGGGACAATGCTTAAAAGGAAAGATCATACAGACAGAATTAAGAATTGTAAGAACACCACATTTTCATAACAAAAAAAAGAAAAATTAGGCTTTATTGGAATCATGTTTTACAAAGAAGTACAAAGAAGTACTATGGTTTAAATTACATTAATTATACAAAAATAATAACCATTTCAACATATCAAATTCTTAAATTAATACCATTCAGACTTTATTAAATATAAATTTTTAGTGAAGTAAAGAAGAGTCTTGCTATAACACTAATATAAGCTGTAAAAATAAAATAGAAAAATAGAAAAGGCATCTGACAGATTGTCAAAATAATATAGTAAAATACTATTCAAGAAAATGTATGATGAGGTTTATAAAGAAGAAAATTAAATATTTAAAATTAAGTATAAATTTTACTGTACAAAGGAAGATGTGGTAGGTATTAAAAAAAGCTTCTAAATTATTTCAGATGTGCAGAGCTTGTTCAAATATAACGGATAACATTTTTAGCAAACTATTGATCAAAATGGATAGCAAAGTCAAATTTAAACTTTTGTGATTCAGATAGAGCTTGCAGTTTTAAACAACTTTCCATTGTGCGTCTGTTAGCTAATTTGCTTTATTCTCTTGGTATTCTTTGTTGGAAAGCATACCTAGGTAGGCTCAGGAGCAGCAGTGCACTACTGGGATCTACTGATTTGTGGCTGCATATTCAGTACTTGTATCTTGTCATTTGGGTACCTTATATGTTCAGCCAGCTCATTGCTGCTAATTTAACAAAGGATAGCAAAAGAATGGAGAATAATTGATCATTAAAGAAAAAAATTGGGTTTCATGTCCCTTCAAAAATATTTTTATAATAGGATAAAATTAGAGAAAAGTTATACGTTTTTATAATAACATTCAACTTTTATCTCATAATAATAAAAATGTTTACATAGATTATAGTGGATCCAGTTCAGTCAATCAATGTGTTATCATGATCCAATAAATTGTTTAAAGGTTTTGTTCTATCAAAATATGACTGTTGGCCCTTTTTCAGCATGTACCTAATGGTGCTGGACCATGACAAGTCAACATTAGATAATCTAATCTATCATATTAGCAAATAGCATTTGTGATAATAATTAACAGCTTATTACCGACTAAAATAAATTTATCTGAGCATGTTCAGATCAGGTTTCTGCTTTTTAATTACAAATATGACCAAATTAATTTGTTTTAACATTTGTGAATGTTTAAAATCATTGGGGGGAAAAAATGATATATTTTGTTTTTGTATTTTGAAGTGCAACAAAATCCCTATTGATAGTATTTCACAAACGTTTAATATTTAACTAATATAAACTTGCAAATAACAATAATAATATTACAAATCATGCAGTCATCACTACAAACATCATTACCCAAAAAATACTAAGAAGAAAAGAGGAATGAGGAAAAAAGGGGATAGGTTGGTGCAAGAAGAGAGAAACTTTAGGCTCCATATCTATCCATAACCACAAAATGATTAATAATGTTTTAGGCCTCTCTTGCTCATTCACCACAAAATATCCCATCGGCATGTCATTTTCAGTCTCCTAGCCCTTTATACAACCTTAAGGAGGAATTGACGGCCACTGTCTCAACCAAATGCTTCAAATCATGTGCTGGCAAAATGCTAAACGATATAAACTTCATTGACTGTGGTGACTTACAGTCTTTATTGAGCATTTTCAATTAAATAAATCTCAGTACATCCTCTCTAAAATGTTTGGCCATTTCCTTTTGTTATAACCGGAGGTTAAAACTTTTCTTCATACTCCTAAAGAGTAGTGCATTTGTTATGGGCTTTTGTGCATAGGAATAAATGTATAATGTTCCCCTAATGTGTCAGTAGTTTCTACTGCCGATATACACATAAAAAATATCTTTCCAGCCTTCCTTGAGAGTTTTCATAGGTCATATATCTTGCACCACTTTAACATTATTGACAACTTTTTATGTACGAGTAAATGTAACTTAATCAAAACAGCTGAAACCAGAGCTTTAAACTTGGTCTTACATTGGTCTTTCAGAGGGTTTACTATTTTATGAAAATAGGGTATTAAATTTACCATTTTTCCATTGGCTTATTAGCTATGGTGTTTCTAAGAATAATACTAAAAAAGAACATACTTCATTCTGTTTCTAGAAACACCAGTTCTTTGGTAATAATAAGGAGCTGGGGTTGTTCATCTTAATATTGTTTTTTAAGATAGACATTAATAAAAATCTAGATCAGCTGGAATGGAATGCTGTCTTTAATAATGGTGATTCTTCTATAGCCAAGTAAATGACTATTGCTTTGGATTAAAGGAAAGACTGAAAACTAGGCCAAGCTCAACAGAAAGAAACACTCATCAGCAATGTTAATTAATATAAATAAACAGTTTCTTGACCCAATTAAATATATGATGAAAAGAGAACATTTACAAGAAATATATTTTCCTGTACTCTGTTTTAAATAGGATTTAACAAAAAAAGAGGAAAAAAGGAATGGAAAACATTGCAGATAGGATATGAGCAACAAAGTGACGCTTTGTAATGATGTTTATCATGATATATAAAAGCTTAATAATAAGCATATGAGCCATAGAAAGGATTTTTCAAGATTTAAGCAGTTAAAAATATTTTTTTAAAAGTTGGAAAAAAAAGTAAATTGGAAATTAAAGTGCATTTTTAAACATGTGCACTGGGGTATTTCATAGAATATGTAATTTTGTAGCAAGGTATCAGTGGCGTCACTAGGGTTGGTGTCACCCGGTGCGGTAACTTTATGGTGTCACTCCCCCTCCCCCCAGAAAGCAGACACACACAAACACAAAAACACAGGCACACACACATACAAACACTCCGACACGCTTAGAAACACACTCAGACACACACAAAAACACTCTGACACACATACACAAAAACACTCAGGTACACATACAAACACTTAGACACACACACACACAAACACTCAGGCACACACACAGAAACACTCAGACACACACACACACAAAAGCTCTCAGACACACACACACACAAAAGCTCTCAGACACACACACACAAACACACAAAAACACTCAAGCACACACACAGAAACACTCAGACACACACACAAAGCACTCAGACACACACACAAAAACACTCGGGCACACACACAAACACTTAGACACACACACACAAAAACATTCAGGCACACACACAAACACTTACACACACACAGCCAAAAACACTCAGGTACACACACAGAAACACTCAGACACACACACAAAAGCACTCAGACACACACACACACACACACAAAAACACTCAGACACACACACATACAAAATATGTAAACTGCACTGCATTAATTATAAATCTCATGCCTAGAGCTGCTCCCTAGCTCAGTAGAGCATCAAATGAAAGATAAACAGAGCACTCTAAAAATAAATCACTAAAGAAAAGGATTAGGTGAGCAAACTATGAAAATTCTGCTTTCTGACTCTGTTCCAAGTCTGTCAGTGCACAGGCCCGGGCCCCTCCTACCTCTTCAGTGTGCACTTAGTGTACCTTAACCGTACCTGTCTGGTGGACATCATATGTGTCTCCTTCACTTTAGAGACAGTCGCCTAAATTTAGAGTTTGGCGTTAGCCGTCAAAACCAGCGTTAGAGGCTCCTAACGCTGGTTTTTACCGCCCGCTGGTATTTAGAGTCAGTCAGGAAAGGGTCTAACGCTCACTTTCCAGCCGTGACTTTTCCATACCGCAGATCCCCCTACGCCATTTGCGTATCCTATCTTTTCAATGGGATCTTTCTAACGCTGGTATTTAGAGTCGTGGCTGAAGTGAGCGTTAGAAATCTAACGACAAGACTCCAGCCGCAGAAGAAAGTCAGGAGTTAAGAGCTTTCTGGACTAACGCCAGTTCATAAAGCTCTTAACTACTGTGCTCTAAAGTACACTAACACCCATAAACTACCTATGTACCCCTAAACCGAGGCCCCCCACATCGCCGCCACTCTATTAAAATGTTTTAACCCCTAATCTGCTGACCGCACACCGCTGCCACCTACGTTATCCCTATGTACCCCTAATCTGCTGCCCCTAACACCACCGACCCCTATATTATATTTATTAACCCCTAATCTGCCGCCCCCAATGTCGCCGCCACCTACCTACAATTATTAACCCCTAATCTGCCGACCGGACCTCACCGCTTCTCTAATAAATGTATTATCCCCTAAAGCTAAGTCTAACCCTAACACCCCCCTAAGTTAAATATAATTTAAATCTAACAAAATAAATTAACTCTTATTAAATAAAGTATTCCTATTTAAAGCTAAATACTTACCTGTAAAATAAACCCTAATATAGCTACAATATAAATTATAATTATATTGTAGTTATTTTGGGATTAATATTTATTTATTTTAAATAAATCCTAACCTAAGTTACAATTAAACACTACACTATCAATAAATTAATTAAATAAAATACCTACAATTATCTACAATTAAACCTAACACTACACTATCAATAAATTAATTAAATACAATACCTACAAATAAATACAATTAAATAAACTAACTAAAGTACAAAAAATAAAAAAGAACTAAGTTACAAAAAATAAAAAAATATTTACAAACATTAGAAAAATATTACAACAATGTTAAACTAATTACACCTACTCTAAGCCCCCTAATAAAATAACAAAGACCCCCAAAATAAAAAAATGCCCTACCCTATTCTAAATTAAAAAAGTTCAAAGCTCTTTTACCTTACCAGCCCTCAAAAGGGCCTTTTGCGGGGCATGCCCCAAAGAAAACTGCTATTTTGCCTGTAAAAGAAAAATACAACCCCCCCAACATTAAAATCCACCACCCACATACCCCTAATCTAACCCAAACCCCCCTTAAAAAAAACTAACACTACCCCCCTGAAGATCATCCTACCTTGAGTCGTCTTCACTCAGCCAAGCCACCGATGGAACTGAAGAGGAGATCCGAAGCGGCAGAAGTGATCCTCCAAGGGGCGCTGAAGAAATCTTCCATCCGATGAAGTGATCCTCCAAGCGGCACTGAAGACGTCTTCCATCCGGGCGATGTCATCTTGCAAGCGGGGTCTTCAATCTTCTTTCTTCAGGATCCATCTTGCAGACCTCCGACGCAGAACATCCTGCTGGCCCGACGGACTACCGACGAATGAATGCTCCTTTAAGGGACGTCATCCAAGATGGTGTCCCTCGAATTCCGATTGGCTGATAGGATTCTATCAGCCAATCGGAATTAAGGTAGGAAAATTCTGATTGGCTGATGGAATCAGCCAATCAGATTCAAGTTCAATCCGATTGGCTGATTGGATCAGCCAATCAGATTGAGCTCGCATTCTATTGGCTGATCGGAACAGCCAATAGAATGCGCGCTCAATCTCATTTGTGGAAATTGCAGAGCTGGTGTGTCTACAACTTCCCCAGTCCCACTAATGTTCACAAATGCTGGCCCCTCTAATAAAAATATCTATGCATCTCTACATTGTATTTCTTCGAATTTCAATAAAATTAAAAAAAAAAAACAATAATTATTATTATTTTTTTTTGGTGGTGTCACCCCCCTAGTGACGCCACTGCAAGGTATTAACATATTTGAATTTTTCCTTAATAAGGTAGTTTTCATGCAGATAATTATATATACTAGCTCTAGCTTTAATTTAAAAAATGTTAGCAATCACTTTCTTGGAGCATTGCATCTGATTGTAAGGAATGTTACCTTATTTACATATTTTTGTTATGGTGAAAATAAAAGCATAAGATTAAAATCCTCCATTTCATAAAATTAAGAGCCATAAAACTATTTTTTAGAAAATATGCAAATCTAAGCAACTATCCCTGTTGCTTATCCCCAGTACTCCGTTGTTACCAATGCACCAGGGAACTCTGGGTAAAATATGCAAATTAGACATACAATACACTCACGTTTTTTGTTCTAAGTATTATGTTTCGCCACAATAATCCACTTTATGGGGTGGGTGCAGCAAAAATCACTGGAGAGCTGTTTCAAGTTTATTAACTCTCATCAGCAGATAAGTGTTTAATTTGCTGTTTGGTGATGCTTATTTGCAGAGACAAAGCATTTCTCATTTGAGTTATGGTGGAGATAAAATTATTAGATTAAAATCTGTGATTTCATAAAGTTAAGAGCCATATAACTATTTTATAGAATACTAGTTGATACGCCGGCCCAGAGGTCAGTCTATGTGTTAAAAATGCAACCCCCAAGCTACAAAAAATAAAAAAGTCAAAATACAGAAACAAATAAACAATGCTATCCAAAATAATAAAATGAAACCTAAACTAATATCCCAATAAAAATACCCCCCCCCGAAATAAAAACACCCCCTAATATAATACTAAACTACAAATAACCCTTAAAAGGGATATTTGTAGGGCATTGCCCTAAATAAATCAGCTCTTTTACATTAAAAATAGACAAAGTCCCCCCTAACAGTAAAACCCCCCACCTACCAAACTCCCCAAAATAAAAAAAACCTAACAGTAATAAACCTAAACTACTCATTGCCCATAAAGTGGAATTTGTGTGGGCATTGCCCTTAAAAGGACATTCAGCTCTTTTTCACTGCCGTTAAAAGGGCATTCAGCTATTTTTGAAATGGCCGAATGAACCATCATCTTCATACACAGCGAAGGCGGCACGGAGCGGAGGTCCGGAGCGGTCTTCCCAGATGTGGCGATCCTCGGCTGTGGTCATCTGTGGCGGCGTCGGCGGTGGTCTTCGGCGGCATGGATGCTCTTCTTCATCCAATGTCCATTGTATACTGAGTATTAAATGCAAGGTACCGCAATCAATTTGGGGTACCTTGCATTCCTATTGGCTGAGTATTTCAAAACAGCCAAGAGGATTAGAGCTACTGAAATCCTATTGGCTGTTCAAATCAGCCAATAAGATTTCAGTAGCTCTCAACCTATTGGCTGATTTTGAAAATTTCAGCCAATAGGAATGCAAGGTACCACAATAAATATGGGGTACCTTGAATTCAATCTTCAGTGTGCGGCAGACGATCACATGAAGAGGAACCTCCATGCCTTCACCGTCGATCGCCACATCTGGGAAGACTGCTCCGGACCTCCTCCCCGCGCCGCCTTCACTGTGGATGAAGATGATGGACCCGCCTGGAAGAAGACCTTCTCCACCGGACTTCTGAAACCATGAGTACCTATTTGGGGCTTTAGTCTTAGTTTTTTTTAGGTTTTTTTTGTTTTTTGTTTTTTTAGATTAGGATTTATTGGACAATTTGCAAAAGAACTGAATGCCCTTTTAAGGGCAGTGAAGAAGAGCTGAATTCCCTTTTAAGGGCAATGCCCATACAAATGCCCCTTTAGGGTCAATGGCTGGGTAGTTTAGGTTTATTAGTGTTATTTTTTTTAATTTGGGGGGGTTTTGCGGGTGGAGGGTTTAATTGTGAGGGGTGACTTTGTTTATTTTTAATGTAAAAGAGCTGATTTCTTTAGGGCGATGCCCTATAAAAAGCCCTTTTAAGGGCTATTGGTAGTTTATTCTTAGATTAGGGGGTGTTTTTATTGGGGGGGGGGGGGCTTTTTTATTTTCATAGGGATTAGGTTTATTTTTTTTTATTTTGGATAGTGTTTTTCCCCTCAAAGTATTTAACCACAATAATTCCCTTGATGGAGTGGGTGCAGCAAAAAACACTTCTGGACAACCATTTTAAATTTCTTAACTCTCATCAGCAGAAGAAAGATTTGCTAATTTTCTATACAATACATGTATGGCTTTTACTTTTTTGAAATGGAGGATTTTAATATCATGCTTTCTCTTGTTAAGTGTATCCAGTCCACGGATCATCCATTACTTATGGGATATATTCTCCTTCCCAACAGGAAGTTGCAAGAGTCCACCCACAGCAAAGCTGCTATATAGCTCCTCCCCTAACTGCCATTACCAGTCATTCTCTTGCAAGTCTCAACATAGATAGGAGGTCGTGAGAGTCTGTGGTTTTTTATACTTAGTTTATTTCTTCAATCAAAAGTTTGTTATTTTTAAATGGCACCGGAGTGTGCTGTTTATCTCAGGCAGTATTTGGAAGAAGAATCTGCCTGCGTTTTTTCTATGATCTTAGCAGACGTAACTAAGATCCAGTTGCTGTTCTCACACATTCTGAGGAGTAAGGTACTTCAGAGGGGGAATGGCGTGCAGGTTTTTCTGCAAATAAGGTATGTGCAGTAAAATATTTTTCTAAGGAATGGAATTGACTAAGAAAATACTGCTGATACCGAAGTAATGTAAGTACAGCCTTTAAATGCAGTGAAAGCGACTGGTACCAGGCTGATTGATAGAGATATATGCTAAGGTATGTGCAGTAATATATTTTTCTAAGGAATGGAATTGACTAAGAAAATACTGCTGATACCGAAGTAATGTAAGTAAAGCCTTAAATGCAGTGATAGCGACTGGATCAGGCTTATTAATAGACATACATACTCTTATAAGAATGTGTTTTAAAACGTTTGCTGGCATGTTTAATCGTTTTTTAACATATGTTTGGTGATAAAACTTATTGGGGCCTAATTTTTCCACATGGCTGGCTTAAATTTTGCATAGAAACAGTTATAGGGAAGGTAATCCACAGCTCAGCTGTGGCAGTTTTGTTGTGTCTGTTTAAAAAAATGTCGTTTTTTTTTTTTTTAATCTGTTTTTTGCATTAAGGGGTTAATCATCCATTTGCAAGTGGGTGCAATGCTCTGTTAACTTATTACATGTACTGTAAAAATTTCGTTTGATTTACTGCCTTTTTTCACTGTTTTTCAAATTTTGACAAAATTTGTTTCTCTTAAAGGCACAGTAACGTTTGTTATATTTGCTTGTTAACTTGATTTAAAGTGTTTTCCAAGCTTACTAGTCTCTTTATTAGTTCTAACATGTCTAACATAGAGGAGGCTCTGTGTTTATTATGTTTAAAGCCATGGTGGAACCCCATTTTAGAATGTGTACCAGATGTACTGATTTCATGTTAAACAACAAAGATCATTTTTTGTATTTAAAAACATTATCACCAGAGGATTCTGTCGAGGGGGAAGTTATGCCGACTAACTCTCCCCACGTGTCAGACCCTTTGACTCCCGCTTTAGGGACTCACGCTAAAATGGCGCCAAGTACATCAAGGGCACCCATAGCGTTTATTTTACCAGAGGATTCTGTCGAGGGGGAAGTTATGCCGACTAACTCTCCCCACGTGTCAGACCCTTTGACTCCCGCTCCAGGGACTCACGCTCAAATGGCGCCAAGTATATCAATTGCGCCCATAGAGCGTTTATTTTACAAGACATGGCAAAGGTTGTGTATAATACACTGGCAGCAGTATTAGTCAGACTACCTGAAATTAAAGGAAAGCAAAACAGCTCTGGGGGTAGATACAGAGCATACAGACGCTTTAAGAACCATGTCTGATACTACCTCACAATATGCTTAGTCTGTGGGTGATATTTGTGACTCAGGGAAGATGATTTAACCTGATTCTGATATTTCTACATTTAAAATTTATGCTTGAGAACCTCCACTTGTTGCTCAGGGAGGCTTTAGCTGCTCTGAATGAATGTGTACAATCGCAGTGCCAGAGAAATTGTGTAGACTGGATAAATAATATGCAGTGCCGGTGTGTACTTATGTTTTTCCAATACCTAAAGAGGTTTACTAAAATTTTTCATAAGGAATGGGATAGACCAGGTGTGCCGTTCTCTTCCCCTCCTATTTTTTAGAAGAATGTTTTCTAATAGTTGCCACCACACGGGACTTATGGCAGACAGTTCCTAAGGTGGAGAGAAGAGTTTCTACTCTAGCTAAGCGTACCACTACCTCTGGCGAGGACTGTTGTGCTTTTTTAGATCCAATGGATAAAAAATGTTTATTCAACAAGGTTTTATCCTGCAGCCCCTTGCACGCATTGCTCCTGTCACTGCTGCTGCGGCATTCTGGTTTGAGTCTCTTGATGAGGCTTTACAGGCTCCATTGGATGAATATATTTGACAAGCTTAGAGCACTTAAGCTAGCCAATTCCTTTGTTTTCTGATGCCTTTGTTCCTTTGACTAGACTAACGGCTAAGAATTCTGTTTTTTACTATACTGGCGCGCAGAGCGCTATGGCTTATATCATGGTCAGCTGTCGTGACTTTAATAAATAAGCTACTTAACTTCCCTTCAAGGGGCAGACCCTATTCAGGCCTAGTTTGAAGGAGATTATTACTTATATCACTGGAGGAAAAGATCATGCCCTTCCTCAGGACAGGTCCAAATCAAGGGACAAAAAAGGCCTAATTTTCGTGCCTTTCGAAAATTCAAGGCAGGTGTGGCATCAACTTCCTCTAAGGCAAAATAAGAGGGAACTTTTGCTCAGTCCAAGGCGGTCTGGAGACAACCGGACCTGGAACAAAGATAAGCAGGTCAAGGAGCCTGCTGCTGCCTCTGAAACAGCATGAGGAACGGACCCCTATCTGGTAACGGATCCTATAGGGGCAGACTTCATTCTTCGCCCAGGCGTGGGCAAGAGATGCCCAGGATCCCTGGGCATTGGAAATTATTCCCCAGAGATATCTTCTGGATTTCAAAGCTTTCCCCCCCAAAAAAGGGGAGTTTTTGCCTTTCACATTTATCTGCAAACCAGATAAAGAAAGAGACATTCTTGCATTGTGTACGTGACCCATTCAGTTCCAATAGAGGAACAGGGACACAGTTTTCCTCAAATCGGTTTGTGGTTCCCAAGGAAAGGAAACCTTCAGACCTATTTTGGATCTAAAAGATCTTAAACAAATTCTTTAGAATTCTATCATTTAAGATGGAAACTATTCGTACCATCTTAACTATGATCCAGGAGAGTCAATAGAGGACTACAATGGATTTGAAGGATGCTTATCCTCACATTACGATGCATAAAGATCACCATCGGTTTTTCAGGTTTGCCTTTCTAGACAGGCATTACCAGTTTGTAGCTCTTTCCTTTGGGTTAACTACAGCCCCTAGAATCTTTATGGAGGTTCTGGGGTCACTTTGGCGGTCCTTAGGCCGCGGGGCATAGAAGTGGCCCCTTATTTAGACGACATCCTGATACAGGCGTCAAACATCCAAGTTGCCAAGTCTCATACGGACGTAGTACTGGCATTTCTGAGATCGCATGGGTGGAAAGTGAACAAGGAAAGAGTTCTCTATCCCCAATATCAAGGGTTTCCCTCCTAGGGATTCTGATAGATTTTGTAGAAATTAAAATTTACCTGACGGAGTCCAGGTTGTCAAAGTTTCTAAATTTCTGCCGTGTTCTTCATTCCATCCGCACCCTTTGGTGGCTCAGTACATGAATGTAATCGGCTTAATGGTAGCGGCAAGGGACATAGTACCGTTTGCACGCCTACATTTCAGACCACTGCAACTATGCATGCTCAGCCAGAGGAACGGGGATTACACAGATTTGTTCTCCTGTTAAATCCGGACCAAGAAACCAGAGATTCTCTTCTCTGGTGACTATCTCGGGTCCATCTGTCCAAGGGTATGACCTTCCGCAGGTCAGATGGGACAATTGTTACAACAGATGCCAGCCTTTTAGGTTGGGATACAGTCTGGAACTCCCTGAAGGCTCAGGGATAGTGGACTCAGGAGGAGACCCTCCTTCTAATGAATATTCTGGAACTGGGAGCGATATTCCATGCTCTTCAGACTTGGCCTCAGTTAGCAACTCTGAGGTACATCATATTTCAGTCGGACAATATCACGACTGTGGCTTACATCAACCATCAAGGGGGAACAGAAGTTCCCTAGCAATGTTAGAAGTTTTAAAATATTTCACTGGACAGAGACTCACACTTGTCTAAAAGCTATCCCTATCCCAGGTGTTGAGAACTGGGAGGCAGATTTTCTAAGTCGTCAGACTTTTCATCCGGGGGAGTGGGAATTCCCTCCGGAGGGGTTTGCACAAGATCAAGCAGGAGAGTGCTTTGGTGCTTTTGACAGCGCCTGCGTGGCCACGCAGGACCTGGTATGCAGATCTGGTGGACATGTCATCCTTTCCACCACGGTCTCTGCTTCTGAGACAGGACCCTCTACCTCAGGGTCTTTTCAACCATCTAAATATAACTAATCTGAGATGGACTGCCTGGAGACAGAACGCTTGATGTTATCAAAGCATGGCTTCTCCGAGTCAGTAATTGATACCTTAATACAGGCATAAAAGCCTGTCTCTAGGAAAATTTAACATAAGATATGGTGTAAATATCTTATTGTTATGAATCCAAGGGTTACTCATGGAGTAATGTCTGGATTCCCAGGATATTATCTTTTCTCCAAGATGATTTTGAGAAAAGGGTTGTCAGCTAGTTCTTTAAAAGGACAGATTTCTATGTTGCTCCGCCATGGAGCTTAAAGCTGGTTCTTAAGGTTCTTCAAGGAGTTCCATTTGAACCTTTTCATTCCATAGATATCAAACTTCTATCTTGGAAAGTTCCTTTTTGGTAGCTATTTCCTCGGCTCATAGAGTCTCCGAGTTATCTGCGTTGCAATGTGATTCTCCTTATCTGGTTCTCCGTACGGATAAGGTAGTCCTGTGTACCAACCTGGGTTTTTACCTACGGTGGTATCTAACAAGAATATCACTCAAGAGATTGTTGTTCCATTCTTGTATCCTAATCCTTCTTCAAAGAAGGAACGTCTATTACACAATTTGGACGTGGTTTGTGTTTTAAAGTTTTACTTACAAGCTACTACAGATTTTCATCAAACATTCACCTTGTTTGTTGTCTATTCTGGACAGAGGAGAGGTCAAAGGACTCCAGCAACCTCTCTGTCTTTTTGGTTAAAAAGCATAATTCATTTAGCTTATGAGACTGCTGGACAGCAGCCTCCTGAAGGGATTACAGCTCATTCTACTAGAGCTGTGGTTTTCACTTGGGCCTTTTTTAAATGTGGCTTCTGTTGAACAGATTACAAGACGGAGTCTTGGTCTGCGTTTCATACTTTTTCAAATTTAACAAATTTGATACCTTGCTTCTTCGGAGGCTATTTTTGGGAGAAAGGGTTTTTTACAGGCAGTGGTAACTTCCGTTTAAGTACCTGCCTTGTCCCTCCCATCATCCGTGTACTTTAGCTTTGGTATTGGTATCCCATAAGTAATGGATGATCCGTGGACTGGATACACTTAACAAGAGAAAACATAATTTATGCTTACCTGATAAATTTATTTCTCTTGTAGTGTATCCAGTCCACGGCCCGCCCTGTCACTTTAAGGCAGGTAATTTTTCCATTAAACTACAGTCACCACTGCACCCTATGGTTTTCCTTTCTCTGCATGTTTTCGGTCGAATGACTGGTAATGGCAGTTAGGGGAGGAGCTATATAGCAGCTTTGCTGTGGGTGGACTCTTGCAACTTCCTGTTGGGAAGGAGAATATATCCCATAAGTAATGGATGATCCGTGGACTGGATACACTACAAGAGAAATAAATTTATCAGGTAAGCATAAATTATGTTTTTATCTACTCAAATAAGTATTGCTTTTTCTCTGGAAATAAGCTTCACCAACCAGCAAATTAAAACGATCTTACGCTGGTGCATTGGTGATAATGTATGCAAAGTACTTCTGGGGTAAAGCAAGCAGGGATACTTGCCTAAATTTGCTAATTTTCTATACAAGCATTCTATGGCTCTTTTTTACATTGGTAGATAAACTGTATAGGCTCTAGGCAAGGCAATAACCATGGTCATTTAAATAACATCTTGCATCTGCTCTCTCTGCTGTTCCTGGATTAGATTCATAGACACTAGTGAAGGTGCCAAAGGGCCTTGTTTTAGAAATTAAATTATGTTCTAGATTCATTTAGCCTTACTTTTTTTTTTTTAGAATACCATTAGTAGACTTACTTGCCATTCTTATTTATGGCTGCCTAGTACATTAAATGAAAACCTATTGCTAAGAGGTTACAGCAATTACAGCAGCTGCAAATTCAGAAACACTCTTTTTCTGCACGTATGTTTTGTTAAAGAAAAGTATTACGAGAAATAAAAAGTGATGTATCAGAAGAATTACAGGCAGAAAGATGGCTGACCATGAACACTGAGCGACCTTCAGGATTTTTCACAAAACCCTCCGCCAACAAGTAAACTTTCTAAAGTCTCTATTATTGTTGTAAAGTATCTAATCTTGCCGTTGTCTCTTGCTATTTGAAAGCTGGCAACGTTTTCCTTTGTGCTTATGTTAGATTGGACTATTTTATACTCACTCTCTATATATAAATATATTTCTTTCTTTCTATCTATCTATCTATCTATCTATCTATCTATCTATCAATCAAATAAAGTTCAAATACGTTGAACTATTAAAACCAATGGTTGTGTACAATTTGAAGTTTGCACATATATAATTATCAAATGATCATTTGACAGCCTTCAGATTACAGATTTTACCATATCAGATAAAGTTGTGAAGTTTCAGGGGAAAAAACATTAATTCTCAATATCAAGCAACTACTTTTTTTGATGCTCTTCTGCTAATTTTTTTTTTAAAGAATCTGTTGCTTTTGCACATATGATATAAGATTGTAGAGATTATATTTCACTCATATCTATTTTATGGTCATCATCATGAGTACATTTTGTGCAGCAAGACCAAGCATGTACAAATATAATGCAAGAACCCAACTGTACAACGTAAGACTACAGGAATTAATACAATATGTTAATGTAGAATGTTTATAATGTTATTGATTAAACCACTCTTATTTTGTACCCTGCTTTTAAAGAGTTTATCACTATTGTATGCATCAGTTAACAGCATTTTTTTCAAAGCAGTAAACTAATTACACATATGGTATGGTCCATAAATAGAATTTATTTTGTTAAATGGTTTAATTAGCTTGAAGTCATCCAACCAAACAGCAAACTTTGCAATTGTTTTTAAATTGGAACTAGTGGCGCTGTGCCACAGGCAATGGATCATGATTTTTATCACAAAACACAAGGCAATTTATTTGCTATGGGCTGCATTATTACATTCAATAAAACTGTTCAGGGTTGCAGTATGAAAAAAACGAAAAGAAAAAAAAACATGAAGCATTTCTTGGTAATAAAGACTTTGTGAACACATGTATTATCTGATTCTTATTTCCAGCATTTGAAAAACAAGATAGGTCATTAACTATGGCATTTTATTTGTTATCTAAATTTCACTACCTATTTCAAATACACTTCCCTGATAAATTATAAGCTGCCTCATAATGTTGCTATTAAATTTCTTTTGAAAATGTACTAGCCTTGCAGTGCTGAATGTTGCTTTTGTAATGTATGTAAAATTCATCAAGTAGATTTCACGGTTCGCTCTGACTTGCAATAATAATTTTAATATCAGCCGCGAGAGAGAAAATGTGTTTACCACTGCTTATGAATAGAGCCAATCAAATGCTAGGTAAGTAGCTATGTTGCTTTATAATGAAGACACAGTGATGGGATCTGAGGTAGTGCTTGTGATTTCTGCAATAGTACAACACTGTTGCAATGAAAAATAAATCACTTCATCGCTTTGGGAACAAAAATGTCCTTATTGTGCTTGTATATACTGGCTGTAATTCTTAAGCATTGAATTATAATCTATTTTCATTTCTAAGAAAAAAACATTTCTATGCAGCACTTCAAATAAATATATATCTATTTTTTTCTTATCATACATTCTTCTAAATTTACATAGGACTTTATCCAGCTTTCTTGCTTCACAGCCTTATAAGCCACTATAGTTTTACCAATTTCCAAGTAATTAAATGCATCTGATTCATTAAAGCTCACTCAAATCGCTATTTGTTAATTAACCGACTAAACAGAAGAACATATGAAATGGTGAAGGTAAAGAAATTAGTAAGTTTAGGGAAGTCTTAGAGCAGGGGTGTCCAAACTTTGCTCTCCAGAGGTTTTGGAACTACATTTCCCATGATGCTCAGCTAGATAAAATGCTGGCTGAGAATCATCGGAAATGTAGTTCCAAAACCTCTGGAGAGCAAAGTTTGGACACCCCTGTCTTAGAGGCTGGAGAGATTTGTTAGTGAATTTTGTCCAATGGTTTTTGCTCATACATTCCGTTTCACATTCCTAAAGGTAACTATATGGTTTAAACCCACATATTATAGCCAGTCCTTACCCCACTTGCCAACAATACAAATAAACATTTGTATGTTATATCTATTGTTGACTATACCACCTTAACTATAGGTGGGTGAAGCTGTACAATGCTTTTTGATGTGAGACACTCTTGTGACACACACATTCGGCACTCTTCTTGTGAATCAATAACCAAACATGACAAAGTTTTGGGTACAAAAGGCCGCAGCCCGCATTTATTAAACAAACAAGTGTTTACAAATAACACAACCACCTAACCAATGTGGTTACAAAAACTCTGGGGTGCTGTCCATCATCCACCACACGTGCCTTCCACTGGCTGTTGCCAGGCACGCCCCCTTTTCTTAAACTCTCCCCATCGTCCGATGAGGTACCATTACCACATAAAACTCGCCTGATAAGGCCAGCACCCGCCTTTAGCTGCGACTTCCAAATTCTTAAAACAGGGAGGGAGGGAGGGAGCTTTTCCCGCTTCACAAGGGAAATGATGCTGGCTTCCGCCTCACAACCCTCAATATTTATACTCGCTCCTGCTCCTCAGAATTCTGCCTAGCAACCCACTGCTATTGGCCTGTAGTGTGGTCACATGCCCCTGCTCTCAATTCATTCCTTCCGGGGCTTCTTTGACACACACATTCGGCACTCTTCTTGTGAATCAATAACCAAACATGACAAAGTTTTGGGTACAAAAGGCCGCAGCCCGCATTTATTAAACAAACAAGTGTTTACAAATAACACAACCACCTAACCAATGTGGTTACAAAAACTCTGGGGTGCTGTCCATCATCCACCACACGTGCCTTCCACTGGCTGTTGCCAGGCACGCCCCCTTTTCTTAAACTCTCCCCATCGTCCGATGAGGTACCATTACCACATAAAACTCGCCTGATAAGGCCAGCACCCGCCACAGACCGACCTACCGTCGGACACCGCCCAACCGGGCTAAGGCCTTCTGTACCCCTTCTTTTAGGTTAAAATTAAATAAGTGCAACCCCACTTCATTGAGATGCACCCCATCCTTAATAAAAAAGCATCTGCCTGATTCCCCTTCGAATTCAACATGGCGAATGCCAAAACCCCCCAACTGAGCAACAAAACCTGATAGAGTCCTGTTAACCTTTCTCCTGGATAAATCCAGCCTCCTGACATCCCAAGCTGAGCGCCATTCCAACCTTGTCTCAATTTCTGACCATACAATTAACACCTTCGGGAACAAAACCTTCAACCTACGCATGCCACCCTTCAACTGGTCAATCAAATCTTTTTGAGCCATAAACCCTAAGTCATTTCCTCCAGCGTGTAACACCAAAATGTCAGGAGGCTTGTACAGCCTGGCAAACTTACTCACTGTACTCACTACCCCTTCCCATTTTAGACCTCTTACCCCAAACCACTTTACCCCAACCTGTTCCCGAGGAAGGCCCAACTGGATTCCCCCTTCCTTTGTTGCTGCAGCTTTTCTCGCCCAGTAAATGAAAGAATGTCCAACTATCCAACACTGAACTGGACCTGTTAAGAAAAACAAAACTATACTATCATGTTAGGACGAACATAACGCTTAAAACACCCCGACTTCCACCTTCCCACCTTTTTCACAACTTCCTCACTCAAACCCAATTCATGCGCCTCAGTTGCCGCGCCTATTCTAAACGAATGGCATCCAAAATCTTTAGGGTCCACCCCAGCCACGGACAAAGCCCTTTTAAGTACCGCTCCAAACTGATTTTGACAATGCTCCTCCATCCTCGTGCCTCAAAAGAGGGCCCTCGCCACAAGGCCTGATCCTAAGATAATCCACCAGAGAACCTACCGGGCAACAAACACCCCAGATAGAAAATAACTTGATTAAGCGGCCCATACCCTCCTGATCTGTCTTAGATTTTCTAAGCCAAATGGACACTTCCTCCCTTGATATCACCACATCACCAAACCCGATACCGCCATTGTCCTTTCTATTAGCCCCAACCAATTCCAACACTCTAAAATCCCCGAAAAAGGCTAAAACAAAAGCCACCCGGAACAAATAATACTCAAACTTAGAATTGCACACCACCTCCAAAGCCCCAACTACCTTTAATAGTAAACTAAATACAAGTGGACGTCTTTTGTCCCCCCTAGCTCCACCTCTACAAACACCTCTCACCGCCAATTTTACCCAAAACTCCTTTGTTAAATCAACCCATCCCATCAGCTTAAACAGAAAGGCTAACGCCGCCACCTGATGATTCACCATGGATTTTGACATCTTCGCCTCTTTCCATTCCTGCACCCAATCAACCAAGTACCACACCCAATCCTCTTTTGATAGCCTGATTCCATCCCTGTGCAGCCTACAAAACCACCGTTTCCATACTGGCACGTAAGCTCTTAACGTACTCTGGGCTAAAGCCCCTCTCGCCAATTTCAATCCTTTAAGAAGTCTATCTGCCACAAAGCCCTTGGGCATTCTTCCCCATCCAACTTTGCCTCCGGGGCTGCTTCCCGAAACTTCTGCCACTGCAACCGGGAAAGAGAGTCAGCAATCACATTTTGCTTCCCGGGTACATGCACCGCCCTAAAAAAAACATTCCCCCTCAAGCATTCCAGGACAAACACTCGGAGAAGCCGAATCACCGGCCTTGACTTCGCTGTCAACTTATTAATCGCAAATACCACTCCCAGATTGTCAGAGTGGAAAGTCACCTTCCTATTCCTCAGCTCACCATTCCAAACCATAACAGCCACCACCAACGGAAACAATTCTAGAAACACCAAGTTCTTGGTTAAACCTTGTTCCTTCCATTCCACAGGCCATGTATCCACGCACCATCTGCCATCAAAATATGCCCTAAAGCCATGTGCTCCTGAAGCATCTGTGTATAGGTGCAACATCTCATCCGATACCGGCCCCTCCTGAATGAGCGACCGCCCATTGAACTCTTCCAGAAAAATCAACCACACTCTAAGATCCTCCTTCAACTCCTTTGAAAGCCGGATCCTGTGGTGTGGTTCCTTCACCCCAACCGTAGCCAATGCCAGGCGCCTTCCAAAAAACCCTTCCAACTGGGATCACACGACAAGCAAAATTAAGCTTGCCCAGTAGCGATTGCACTTCTCGCAACGACACTTTCCCCTTTCCAAGCATCTCAGTTATGACCTTTCTCAGATCTACCACCTTATCCCAAGGTAACGAGCACTCCATCAATACTGAGTCAATCTGGATCCCCAGAAAACTCAACTTAGTCACCGGCCCTTCCGTCTTTCCTGGTGCAATCGGAATCCCGAATTGCTCAGCCACTTCAACAAATGTTTTCAACAACATTTCACAAACTCCAGAACCAGCTTCCCCCACAAACAGGTAATCATCCAAATAATGGACCATCGATGACCTGCCCGCCTTTTTCTTCACCACCCATTCCACAAATGTACTAAATTTTTCGAAGTACGCACAGGATATGGAGCATCCCATGGGTAAACACAGATCAACGAAAAATTCCCCTTGAAATTGGCAACCCAATAAATGATGACACACCGGATGGACTGGTAAAAGCCGAAAGGCTGCCTCCACATCCACCTTTGCCAACAAAGCTCCAATCCCCGCTCTCCTGACCACACTCACCGCCTTATCAAATGAAGCATAACGTACTGCCGTCAAAGACGGGTCAATCCCGTCGTTAACAGACGCGCCCTTAGGATGAGACAGGTGGTGAATCATTCTAAATTGTCCCTCCGTCTTCTTTGGGACCACCCCAAGTGGGGACACCCTCAAATTCGGAATGGAGGGTCCTTGAAGGGGCCCGCCATTCTCCCCAGTGCCACCTCCTTTTCCAACTTAACTTGAACCACCTCTGGGAATTGCTCAGCCGATTTTAAATTCCCAGGAACTCCCGAACCCTTTGAACCCTCAAACGGGATACGAAATCCGGAACTGAAGCCCGTCAGTAACAGCTCCGCATCCCCCGCTCTACCCTTTGTCTTACCGTATTGGCTTAGCCACGGGGCCATCTCTCTTACCCTCACCGGGGTCCGAGCCCGTAGCAGCACCCTCACCTCCTTTACCATTCCCCTTTCCTTTTCGGAAACATTTTGCCCCAGAGTGCGCACCTCCGCATCCTGAGCACTCGTGCTTGTATTTGCACGCCCCTCCGAACCTACACACCCCTTCATTAAACTGGAAGCAGAGGCCTTTTTTAATTGCCACCGATGTGGCCCCCACTGTCGTTCCACTAGCCCCCGTTCCTCCACTCCGAAAGGACTGCCCCCTCAAAGGAGTCATTAACTCCAGCCACACCCCCATCTCTCTGTCGTCCCACCGCATCTCTGGTCGTACCGCCAGCCTCTGGCGGAACTGTTCATCGTACCGCCACCAGGCAAGACCCCCATATGTCCTCTGAGCCCCTGATATTTCATCAAAATAGCAAAACATAGTCGAGCTCTGCTCTGGGAATTTCTCCCCGATCACGCTGGCTAATATGCAAAAAGCCCTCGTCCAGTTTGAAAAAGTTTTAGGTAATTTCCTCCACTTTTTCTTTCTCTCCTCCTCTTCCTTTTTGCCCTGTTCCCCTTTTGGATCTTCCTTTAACTCAATAAAGTGGTCCAACGGCAACAATGAAAAGATATCTACGAACTCTCGTTTCCATATCTTTTCTTTAACCTCTTTACTCAGATGGATACCAAGTGGTCCAATCGAGCACAAGCAAGGCCTACGCAAGGCTTGATCTGCCACAATTAACACTTCACCGCTTGTAACCGGCACCGACCCTCCTTTTTCTACCCCACTCCTCGAAGGGGTTCCAACCACCGGTACACTACCCTCCTTCACTGCCGGTACCCATGCTCCCGCTACTGTTCCTACATCACCCCCAACTTTCCTTTTGTCTTCTAATTGAGCCACCAGCTCCTTCAGACCTTTCATCACCGTCTCATACACTCCCCCCGACTCTTCTTTTTCCTTCCCCCCCTGCAGGGAACCCGCCGTCTCACCTGGCGGCCTTGACTCAGGCTCCTGCACCACTATTGTATCCTCTCTTCTCCTTTCCGCCCTGTCACCTGCAGATCTTCTCCCCCTATCATCAATGTTATAAGACATAGAGCTTTCCCTCCTACGTGTGTGTTCACGATCTCTATCCCGCCTGCCCCATGTGGGGGACGTATGCCTTTCCCGCTCCCTGTAGTCTATCCTTGGCGTCCGAGATCTCTCCCTCCGCCGTGCCCCTCTGCTCCTGCTCCTGTCCCTTCTGCTCTGACCACCTGAACCTCCACCTGCTCTCTGTGGAGAATGATTAACATGATGTCTCTGCCTCCTAGTGTCTTCCTTCTCTCTTCCCCTGCCCCTCTCTCGTTCTTCCCTCATTCCCCCAATTTGTCCTTTACTCTGAGTTACGTGTCCCCCCCAGGCACCAGAGAATTGAGCAGCTGCATTAAAGTAGCCATTTCTCCTACCTGTGCCGAACTCTCCGGTTCCGTCTGCTGCCCCAATTGCAATTCTTCACCAGCGAAGTCACTGTAAGATTCGTTCATCCACAGGACGTCCTCCTCCAGCTCCTGTAATGAAGACTGCACCGCAGGCAACCCCGGCCTTTCCACCGGGACGCCGTCCGACTCCTCCGGTTCTGAAACACAATCATTAACTTCCAAATTATTCCTTTTCTCAGTCCTTTTACCCCCACTCCTGTTCTCCCTGCCCCTCTCTGTCTCTGTACCCCTATTCTCCCCATCCCCCCTACCCCCTGTAACCCTATCCCTTTCCCTTATATCCTGTACCAAAACCTCAACGGCCTCTCCAATCCCACTTGATATCCCTCCTGCACTATGCCTGCCGTCCCTATTCGCCTCAACTCCCCTTTCTCCACCTACCTCTTTTCCCTTTTTTCCTCTCGCCTTAGCTTGCCCCTTCCCAAAACCTCCTCTTCCCCTACCCAAACAACGTCCACTATTCTCCCTCATGTTCCCTCCAATTCCTCCGCTGCCACTCGCAGCACCTACAGTTACCTTATCCCTCCTCTCACTGCTCCTTAAGATTACACCTGTTCCTCCAACGCCCCTACCGCTTCTCACATTCCCACTCATCCCCTCCCCCCTTCTCCTTCTATCCACACTAGCTCCCTCAAAGCCCGAGCCATCCCTTCCCTTCTCAGCCCCCTGTTTACTTATACCGCTCCTGGCGACTGAAACCTCACCCTCCCTGCTCCCCGCACAAACCTCATGTGTCACCATTACTCCCCCCTCCACGCTGCCTACGCTCGTCCCCAGCAACCTAGGCCTCAGTGTTCCCCTCCTACTCCCTGCTGACACTGGAGATGTGCGCAGCTCCTCCATAGCCCTTCTCTTGCCTCCCGACTTTCCGCTAACCTCACCCCTGGCCGTATCAGGCCTCCCTTGACCCAAAGCTCCCCTCCTGTCATCCGGACTAAGCCGCACCGGCGGCTTCGTCCGCCTCACCGGCCGACCGCACCACTCCTGACCTGATGTTCCTGCTGGCTCGACTGTCGACGACCCTGCACCGGAACCGCTGTCCTCTGAAAAGAGCCTCTGCTGGAGCCAGGTAACACCTTTTTCCGCTACCAAGGTTTTTACCTGTTCCAGCAAAAGGCTCACGCTCTCCATTCTGCCTGTCAGCTTTTCCCGCTTCACAAGGGAAATGATGCTGGCTTCCGCCTCACAACCCTCAATATTTATACTCGCTCCTGCTCCTCAGAATTCTGCCTAGCAACCCACTGCTATTGGCCTGTAGTGTGGTCACATGCCCCTGCTCTCAATTCATTCCTTCCGGGGCTTCTTATAAAGTCTTCTGTATGCAAACTAAATGGATAGAGGGATTTTGCATTTATACTGTGCCCATGCATTATGGACTTTCATGGTTGATTAACTCCTTATGCTGGTATACTGGAACAAAAAAAAGTGATGTTGTAGAATCATTGAGTTGGGACTTGAGTCTTTGTAGCTACGAGAGACTCTGCTTTTATTTTTTGTCTAGCAAACTGCCATATTAACATGTGTGGATTTCTAACAGAAAAATATACCCTTGATGTGCAGGGGCACTGCTTCCTTTTTATTTTTTAGTGGTTGTTACAAATAAACATGCAGCACAGAGCTGAAGGTCAGACCAACATGGTCGCATTTATTGGATTAACAATAACGAGTAATCAGGGATTAAAAACACTAGGGCTCCATTTACCCTGTTGGTAATAATGAAATTGTATCCACTATAAAGCAATAATTTAGCCTGTGTAACACTTAATGTCGTTTGGCAGTTTACATTGTCCTGATTTTCTCTCTCTGCACTTCCTAAATATAGTCTGTGGGTTACTTTTGACATCAGTGGAACGCACTAAACAAAAATTTGCATCATGTTTACAACGTACAAAGTATAATTTTACCGCACTAAACTTTATTAAATCTTACACTGCTTACAAAAGGAGACATAAAGGAACCAAGATAGTGTGAAAATATATCAAAATATACACAAAAAAAATATTACCAATATCGTGATATTTGTATTGATCCCTTTGTACAATGTTGAAGGAAAATAATAATTTATATGTGTAAAATTAACCTTTTGTAATCCAAATCCATCCAAGTGTTAAATAATCTGAAGTCCTTTTGTAAATTGACATGATGGGTATACTGGCAATCAATCTCATATTATTTTTGACGTAGGCATTATGTCACACAGTACTTTGCCCAGCATACTGTTGTGATGTAGTACCTCATCCAGCACAGAGGCACAGGTTGTTTTCAAAGCTGACAGCATGAACTGTAACTGGGAGGCAGAAGGCATCTGCTTTCATATAGTAAGACATTACTATATTGTGCTCTCTTACCATATGAAGCCAGAACAGTGATTGTTACAGTGACACTGTCTGTGTTACTGTCTGTAACAAACTTTTCTCTGATGTTGGTGGAAGATGTGGGAGGGAAGGAAGGTGGTTGTGGGCAACCCATTGGGTAAGAGGAAAGCTATGGGTGAGTTATCTACTGTACAGCAAATAGAGAAGAGGAAGGGATGGGCCCCTACATTACAGAAAAACAGACAGCTAATAAGGGGAGAGTGGTCTTTACACTACAGAAAAAAATAAAAAAAACAGTGGTTTAGAGAAGTGAGGAGGGTGAGAGGTGAGCCCTACACTACAAAAAAAAATATTAATAAAAAAGAAGAAGAAAGTTATCTAACTTACTGGAAAACTGGCTGCCAGCAACAAAGATGATGGGGACCAGTGGGAGGGGGGAGGGTTAAAGAGCTGTTTGGGGGGCATCAGGTGGGAGGTTTAAAATAGATTCCTACACTACAGAAAATAAATAAATACATAAATATATATATATTTTAAATGCCCTAAACTGCATACTGACAGACTGGCTGCCCTTACCTAAGGTGGTGGTGACCAGTGAGGAAGAGGGAAGATCCCTACACTACAGAAAATACAAAATTAATAATTTTAAAAAACAACTATATTGCATACTGGCAGACTGGCTGCCAGTACCTAATATGCAGCTAGATTACAAGTTTTGTGTTGCGGTTTGTAACGCTGAAAATATGGCATTTTCAGCATTAAAACAGCACTGCCACTATTGCAAGTCTTGTTGGTATAGGTGTAAGGCACACCATTTTGGCTGTCACGCAATGTCAGTACCGCACTTTTTAAATGGGACTTCCATAGCGCCAGTATTACGAGTTTTCCTGGGAGGCTAAAAAGTGAGCGGTACACCCTATAACGACAAGATCTGTACCGCCATCTAAAGTCAGTAGTTATGAGTTTTACGTTACAAAGCTGTACCATAAAACTCATAACTAAAGTGTTAAAAAGTACACTAACACTCATAAACTCCCTATTAACCCCTAAACCGAGGCCCTACAGCATAGCAAACACTATAATAAATGTATTAACCCCTAATCTGCTGCTCCGGACCTTGCAGCCACTATTAAAATTTAATAACCACTATTCCGTCGCTCCCCGACATTGTTGCCACTATAATAAACCTATTAACCCCTAAACCGCCGCCCTCCCGCATCACAAACACTATTTAAATATTATTACACCCTAATCTGCCGTCCGCCCATACCGCCGCTATAATTAACCTATTAACCGCTAAACTGCAAGCCCACCACAACAAAATATAAGTTGTACTCGATCAGGTTGAATTCCGGTGATTCCTGTCCGCCTGCTCAGAGCAGATGGAAAGGGTTATGGAGCAGCGGTCTTTGCGACCGCTGCTCCATAACTTGTGTTTCTGGCAAGTCTGAAGACTCGCCAGAAACACGGGCCGTCAAGCTCCATTCGGAGCTTGATAGATAGGCCCCTAAGTCTAACCCTAACGTAACCCTAAGCCTAACACCCCCTAACTTAAATATATTTAAAATAAATCTAAATAAACCTTACAATTATTAACTAAATCATTTCTATTTAAAACTAAATACTTACTTACCAGTAGAAAAAACTAAGTTAGCTACAAAATTACTAATAGTTATATTGTAGCTATCTTAGGTTTTATTTTTATTTCACAGGTAAGTTTGTATTTATTTTAACTAGGTAGACTAGTTAGTAAATAATTATATTAACTATTTACTAGCTACCTAGTTAAAGTAAATATGTTACCTGTTAAATAAAACCTAACCTGCCTTACACTAAAACCTAATAACTATTTACTAACTAGTCTACCTAGTTAAAATAAATACAAACTTTCCTGTGAAATAAAAATAAAACCTAAGATAGCTACAATATAACTATTAGTTATTTTGTAGCTAGCTTAGGTATTTTTTTACAGGTAAGTATGTTTTTAGTTTTAAATAGGAATTATTTAGTTAATAATTGTAAGGTTTATTTAGCTTTATTTTAATTATATTGAAGTTAGGGGGTGTTAGGGTTAGATTTAGGCTTAGGGTTATGTTAGCTTTAGGGTTACGTTAGGGGTTAATAACTTTAGTATAGTGGCGGCGACATTGGGTGCGGCAGATTAGGGCTTAATAACTGTAATGTAGGTGGCGGTGATGTTAGGGGCAGCAGATTAGGGGTTCATACAGTGGCGGCTGGTGACTTTTGAAGATGGGGGAGCACTAGTCCTACCCCTCAGATGGCTCCGCCCATTTTAATGTGTGTGTGTGTATATATATATATATATACACACACACACATTTATATATATATATATACATACATACATATACACACAGCTCAACCTTGATTTCTCACAACTAGATTTACATTAGATTTAGTATGATCTGGTAGTTTGGGATGTCAAGAGACCACTGTAAACATGGGAAAATATTTTTAACATGTAACTAATGTGTGCACTATAATTAAAAGGACATTAAATTGCAAAAAAAATGGATTAGAACATTTTACTATAGCACTATTACTTGCAAATAACTGTGTTTAACCCTTGCAAAAGTTTGCGTCAGAGAAGCAATGATTTGCTGGGTTAAACACAGTTATATATGCAAACAACAGTGCAAAAATAAAATGTTCTAACACTGTATAGATTTTTTGCACTTTTATGTCCCTCTAAAAGGAAAGGCCAATTAATCTGTAGTGTTTCATTCAATAATAAAAGTTTATGCTGTGTTAGCAAACACACAAGTGCCTTCCATCCACAATTTGCAAGCCTCCTCCTAAAAAGAAAAGCTATTTAAAATTGTGCCTTAAATTTACCATCTGAAGAAGTCCCTGCTTTTCAACAAAAGATACAAAAAAATTAAGAAAAATTTATAATAGAAGTAAATTAGAAAGTTGTTTAAAATCACATGCTCTATCTGAATCATGAAAGAAAAATTGGGGGTTTCATGTCCCTTTAGTGAATTTTTTTTCTTGCAGTTTGAGGAAGAGACAGGAATATGATATGCTAGGCTCTATTAAAACCATGATCCATTGATCCTCTACACTTACAAACATTACTAACGTCACACTGCATCCTCCCACATTACCAGAGCCCTCAGCCCTCCCACCTTGATTTTACTCCCACTCAGTTCTCAGTTAAAGGGCCATTATCATTATTTTTTTTATTTAGGGGTTAATAAAAAGTTGATGATGACAGAACATTTTATAAAAATTACTAATATACATTTATTAAAGGTAATATGCTGTTTACATTTTACTTACAAATATATAATACTTCTACTACTGCCCATGGAAAAGTGTCATTCAGCTTGCAATTCTGTGAGTTGCATGACACAGCCCATCCAGCATTTCCTCAGCTCCTTACAAAGTAGATAAACAACTTCCAGACATCAATCAAATGCCCATCTGCTCCTGTTCACTGAGAAGTTCTGACAATGGTTGCTATGGCAACTTGTGAAACGTCCTGCAGAACTGATAGCGTTCTGCATAAACAAAAAACTTCACTAATTGAAAGAGTTTACAATCTGTGTTTTGCACTTTGATCCTCTTTCAGGGCACATTCTCCTGTCTGCAGCTCTCCTCTCTGCTACGGATAATACTTTTTATTTAGTCTCACACACTCCCATTGCCTCCCTCTCACTGCAGTCACTGTTATGTGCGCTATTGTAGCTACAGCGTTCTGTCAGCACAGTGATTGCAGGGAGACAAGGGGAGTGTGTGTGACTAAATAAAAAGTATTATCCGTAGCAGAGTGGAGAGATAGGAAAAGACTTACATCACAGACAGCAGCAGTGGTAAGTCTGTCTCCTGTCGGTCCGGTCTTTCCCCATAAATATTATTAAAATATGGCATAATACCGATGATTTGGAGGACACGCATATGGGAGGGAGTGTGTGTGAGTGGGGGAGACACAAAGAGAGAATAGAGTGTTTGTTACGTGGCAGACTGCAAGTGCATGGGAACACACTGAAACTTCAGTAATGAGAGGGAGATGTAGGAGAGTGCAAGGCTGAGAGTGAGTGGAGATGTCTGATATCCTGCATCTTACTGATTAACCTCTTGCATACCAGAGAGAGTTACAGCACACCCAATGCACTAATACATAAAATTGCAGTGGCACCCTGTTTATAAGCATAAAGCATATAGAGCAGAGCTAGCCTAAAGACCTAAAGTAAATCACTCACCGGCTTAACTCTGGCTGCAGCAGTCACCCCCAGGCCCCAGCCCAGATCAATCTGATGCCGCATATGTCACATTCACTGACTTAATCTGTCAACGACACCATCTTGGATCTCCACGCTGTGTTTCCCTGAGATGCTCCTCCTCCCACACACACAGGCACAGCTCTTAGGGTGCGAGTGTCACGTGACAGCTGGCTCCCGCACACTAAGAGCTGTGCTCTTAAGAAGGCTATGGGCTGGCCTGTAGGTGGCACTGCAATCAATGCAGGCTGAAAGTGGAGAGAGCTTTTGCCTATACTTCTATCTATCGCACTGCTCAGCATGTGCGATAGATAGAAGTATATGCAAAACAGCCCTTTCCATTTTCAGCCTTATTAAGAATTAAAAAGTGAAATTTTAATGTTTTTTAGTAAAAACTGAAGTGGAGACTGGAAGATTTTTTTATTTTATCTGCAAAAAAAAGTTTAAAAATGTAAAAAAAAAATATTTATTTCTCACTCTTTTTTTTATTTATTTTTTCTTCATCAGGGGTCAGTTCAGGTTAGGGGGTTCAGGTCAGGGGGTTCACGTGCTCAAGTGCTCCTATAGAGGAGCCTCCACTGGGTTCATAACTGTAATGTAGGTGGCAGCGATGTTAGGGGCAGCAGATTAGGGGTTCATAACTGTAATGTAGGTGGCGGCGATGTTACGGGCAGCAGATTAGTGGTTAATAACTGTAATGTAGGTGACAGCGATGTTAGGGGCAGCAGATTAGGGGTGTTTAGATGTGGGGTTTATGTTAGGGTGTTAGGTTTTAACATTACTTTTTCTTTTCCCCATAGACATCAATGGGGCTGCGTTATGGAGATTTTCATTCTGCGATCGCAGGTGTTAGGCTTTTTTTTGCAGGCTCTCCCCCTTGATGTCTATGGGGAAATTGTGCACAAGCACATCAAAGAAGTGCTTGATTTAAGTGTGGTATGGAGCTCAACACAACCATATTGCACGCACAAGCCTGTTTTTTTTAAACCAGCAATAGCAGCACTATAGGGAGGTGAAATAACGCTGAAAATGTTGTGGTCGATAATTTCCCTATAGGGAAGAGAGCTGCTTATAAGGTAATGTAGGGATCAGGGAGGTGGGGGTGTCAGATGGGAGTGTAACGCCAATGCTACAGCAAATATTACCCTTAAAGGGACCTTTTACTCTTATTTTTTCCGATTGCTTACAAATAGCTCCTTTACCTTCATATCAGCATTTGAAACAGCTTATTTTGCCTGTAATATCCGTATCTATATTGAACGTTTCAATGCTTAAAAGGGACATGAAAACCAAGATTTTTCTTTTAAACAAATTTCAAATTTACTTTTATTATCTAATTTGTTTAATTCTCTTGGTATCATTTGTTGAAGGAGCAGCAATGCACAACTGGTTTTTAACTGAACATATGGGTGAGCCAATGACCATCTGTATATATATATATATGCATGCACCAATCAGCAGCTAGAACCTAGGTTCTCTGCTGCTCTTGAACTTGCCTAGATAAACCTTTCAGCAAAGAATAACAAGAGAAGAAAGCAAATTAAATAATAGAAGTAAATTGGAAAGTTGATTAAAATTGTAAGCTCTGTCTAAATCGTGAAACAAAATAATTCGGTTAATATCCCTTTAACTATAAGCTTTTAAAAAGCTGTGTGCACATAGCCAGCAGAATAAATTACACTCCTACTGGGAGGTAAAAGATAAGCAATATAATGCTAATTTCCAATTGTTCTCTATGTCTAATTTACGCTCGTAAACACAATTGCGTGAGCAGAATCGCAATTTATGCTAGATTGATTACCGTGATCTCAGAGTAACAGCTTGAGAATTGGAGAATTATCACTTCTAGAAACTTCGGACCTGTCCTGCAGCCGTAATAAACTATTTTTACCTGCATGTTAGAAAGCCGATATGCCAAAATCATCAAACAGTTCATGTGTGATCACCCAGTGAAAGAAGCTGACAGGCAGACACCCTGAACGTGGGGGAGATTTCAAACTGCACCAAACAACGGAGTAAGGTAATCACCTAACAACCCTAACAGGTATTATGGAACACTAAATGAGTTTAACCAGCTGACTATTAAAGGGTGAGAAACTGTACTATCAGCACAATTTGTTAAAGGAACTTTGTTCAAACTATTAAACTCACAAGTTTAATCCTAGCAAAGAATTGTGTATAAATACACCAGTAAATACACAGATGGATCATATCTTATGATTGTACAGTATTTGACTCTTTTACAGATTTTCTTAAATTTTAAGGGGTTTTACCACTTGTTCCCATATAGAACTTATTAGATATTTTGAGATATTAAATAAGATTAACGGTTTGCTTAACATTTTATGATATCCAGATTTTTTATATATATGATTTGTATTACTAATAAATTATTTTTTATACCAATTAACCTACCTAATTAATTTATATTTTTTATGTATCTGATATATGACTTTTAATTATTTAGTCTATGCCTTTTCCAAATTCTAGTCCTTTTCCTCAAATGCTGTTTGAGCGCTGATTCCTTTGTTTCTTTGATTGTTTCATACCTGCCAATTAGTTAATGAGATGGTAAAACGTAACGCATAGTATGTAAACTGTGTAAAAGAAAGCCGATGCACAATTTTGTGAAGTGCTATTATTCGTGTTGGACAGCTTCAGAATATCGCCAATAATGTAAACGTGGCCTAAACATTTATGATGAAAAGATTCCAATATGATGGTGGCAACTGGGTTCCTATAATAAATCTAAGCATGAACAGCTCAGTTTAGATAAAACTAGATAACCTCTGAAGTCTAAAGACTATAGACCCACCAGGGGGGGACTTCAGACCCTTGCCTGAAGAATCTTGCCACTCCCATTAGCTCTTCCCTTAGTCAATTCAAACTCTGGTCTTAAAACTATCACCTTGAAATATCTGCCTTGATGTATATCAAACACTCAAAACCCAGTATAGTCCAAGTCAACTCTAGTCATGCCACATGCATACACCTAGGAACAAAACAGTTACCACCATGGACTTACATGAAACTAGAAAACTTCACATGCTCCTGTGACTAGCAACTACAGCAACCATACGGAAACTGGTTATATCAGTGGCCCTGCTCCATTGCATATTAAAGAAAATTCAGTAAAGGTAGTGATGGCGGGAAGGGAGAACAGAACAGGACCAGAGGGAAAAGAGAGGAGGAATAACCTTTTACTGGAGATTTAAGGTAAGCACCTGGTGCCTCCATTATAATAATAATAATAATAAATTAAAATTCAATTCCAACAATTATATTAAGATTATTAATAATATTAGTAATAATAATACATAATTTATATACAAAAAGTTTATAAAATGTACCCCCAACCTTAAACAACATTCCCAGGTGATAAATGGAACACAGGGCTGGCAGAATAAAATAAGTTCTCCTGTAATAAATTATCTGCAGGTCCAAAATGTTGTTGCTGGAACATCAATGTAAAGTCAAAGTGTACCACAAAGCTTATTTGTAAAAGGCTAGAGCAAAGACCAACATGTTTTCTTTACTATCATCACATGGTCTATTTGATGGGTTGCTGCATTAATTGTATGTTAATAAAATAAATGAAGACAATGTCCATGTTGTAAATTAAACATCTGTACAAGGCAATGAAATATTAAAGCACGATAAGCATGAGCAGACAGTACTTAGTTTACATATTTTAATCAAGCTTTATAATAGTTAATGTAGCTAGGAACTAATTCATAGTTTTTAACAACGCTGTGGTTGTATGCATTGAAGCTCCCAATCACCATTATAAACTAACCATAACATCATTATAAATGAAAGAATTATATCATAAATGTAAGGAAGGGTTTGTGAGAATACAGTTTATTTAATTTAAACAGAGTATCTGAAACATGCTATATAGTGTTGGGCACTTCATAAATTTAGATGTTGATCACAATCTATTGGTTAATCTTTTTTCAGCTGCCAATAGGTACATTTTCAAATTTGACCTGATCACAATCACTGTTTTACATTTCTTTCATACCTGAAAATGCTTGGGCCTCGATCGCAATCTATAGGGAGGCGCTTTTTTGCACCAAAAAGGCTACTTTTCAAGCCTAGTTTTGGCTTATCAAATTCAGCTCCTCAGGCACTTGATAAGACCTTGGAAGTACTTTCGGGAACTTGTTAGACTTTTTCACGGCTATTTTTAAACAGTCTTTTACATTGCAAAAAATCAGGGTACATATTTACATATGTTTAGAGACATATAATTATGTTAATGTGAAGACTATATGTAATACGTGTGAATAGGTTAACAATGAGGAAATAAGTATGAACCGTAACTGCAGCACCAGTAGCATAAAATGTAACCAATAGAGAGTTTAATCTGAGGAGTTTGTTACTTAGAAACATTTGTTTGTATTTTGGCAAATGTAGCTGTAACAGCGGAGAGAACTCAAGAGTAAATATAGAGACAGGGAAATGTAGAACCTAGTCAGAATATGATAACAGCAATTGTTATACGATAGTCCTACTGCAAATATACAATTACTATATGTTCTAATTCATACTCAAGAAAATATAGCAGTGTGCCTGTTAGCAATGGTAACGATTATCCTGTAGTAAGGAAGTTAAATTTATGTTGAAACAAAATTTGGATAAAAACTATTGGTAATATAAGTGATAAGCTATGCATCTTACCAGAGAGTGAGAGCACTTAGAGAACTACTAATGAGCTGCGGCAGACAGGTTCTGGAAATCCGGTGAGTGGGTCTGATGTAGGGTTTCCCTGTAACTGCTTGTGTCAGAGATGATGTGTCTTACTGGAGAGAGCACAGAGAAACTACTGAGGTCCTGCGACAATCTAAATCTGTAGTTTGGATGAGCAGGTCTCATAAAATGTATCACAATGACTGCTGACGTCACAGGGAATGACTTCCGTTATGGTGTAAGTGGATAGATGAGATGGTGATTGTAATGCAATTTAACATGAATACCAGAAAGATAAACTGAACTTAATTACCTTGATGATACTTGTGTGTTGACTGGGGAATAAGGTTGAAGTGTGGTCCAAACTTCTGGGATTCGTGGAATTAGCAGAAGTCATCTGGAGGAAGGTAAACCAGATTATCAACAGTAGGTGATAATAAATAGTTAGGTTTAGGTACTAGTATTAGGTACAACTTCACACAGCTTGGATAAAATACCAAGCAATGTGTAAAGGAAGTGACCTGGCTTTATAGTAGATCATGGAAAAAACACCTCCCTGATTTAAACCGAAAGACAAATTAGGCTGATGATATGACACTGTGTGATATCATGTATAGCTAAGGGCGTCTGCAGGAAAACTCACTTCAGGACACCTACATCTGCAAATGGCATGTTTTTATATTTCATATAGTGGCTTAATTAGGTTTAGTGCTGCCCTTAGCACTCAAAATTCTACTGCGCCCACCCCTCCAGATGTTAGGCCTTTTTAGCCATGATATTTTTTGGTTATGGTGTAACAAGACATTTTTTTATAGCATTTCCAAAGTAAATGAGAGCAGAGGAGGGAGAGGAAGGACAAATGACATATTAGGGAGAAAGGGAAGGGACGAAAAGGAGAAGAGGGAGAGAAAGGAAGCAGAGGAGAGAGGGAAAGAAGGAAAAGAGAAAAGGGTAGGAAGGAGAGAAGGAGATGAGGGGGATAAGGGATGTTGATGATGTAGAGAAGGGAATGAGTGGAGGGAGAGAAGTGAAAGAGAGAAGGGAGGAAGAGAAGGGAGAGGAGATGAGGAAGAGGAGGGAGAGAAGGGAAGGAGAAGAGGGAGAAAAGGGAGGGAGAGAAGGGAAGGTGAGAAGAGAAGGAGAGGATGGAGAGAAGGAAAGGAGTGGAGGGAGGGAAGGGAGGGAGAGTAGAGAGAGAAGGGAGGAACGGAGAGCATTAACATTGAAAAGAGTGGGGGTGACTAGAGCACTAATTAGGTACACAAGCACACCCATCTAAGCAGAAAACCATTTTAATTAGGAACAATAATAGTAGGCACTATGATTTAAAAAAAAAAAATCTTACATTGCGAGCTTACTTAGACTAAGAAGTCCATGTTCAATTCATTTGACCACTAATGCAGGCATTACAGCATTTTTTTTTAATGACAAATGCAGACAAAGGGGCCAATTTATCAATGTCTGTCTGACATGATACGCTGTAGCGTATCATGTCCGACAGACATCGCTGAATGCCAACAGTGTATTTAACATTGCACAAGCAGTTCACCAGAACTGTTTGTGCAATGCCGCCCCCTGCAGATTCGCTAGCATGGTGTGTCAAGCAGCTGATTGTATAGGATCGGGCTGATTGCAGTCCGCAGCCTTAGAGACAGCGGACCAGTTATGGAGCAGCGGTCTTAAGGCCGCTGCTTCATAAGTGCTGTTTACGGCGAGCCTGAAGGCTCACACGGAAACAAGGGCATCAAGCTACATTTGGAGCCATAATTAGGTTTGCTTGTGATCTAAAACCGATAAATATGCTGTCTGAAGCAATTTTGTTTATCAACTGCTTCCAATGGCGCGCTATACCTCAATTTCAGTTGCCAAAAACATTTTCATCTCCCATAGAAAGTATTAGAAGCCGTTAAGTGATAACTTATACCAGGTTTCCAATTAAAGGGCAAACCGTTAATACACTGTCGGAGGCTGTTGATACATTGAGAAAAATTACACCCAGCTTAAATAGGTGTAAAAGAGGAAAAAGGACCTTTTTGATGCCTGGTTCCCATTGACTTTTTTTAAATCTTGCAAACAATGAAAGTGTTTCAATGTAGAAAATAACTGACATATGTATTATCTACTGTTGTCCCATAGAGGAATAGTTGCACTTATGTTCTTATGGAAATATCAGTATGTATTTACATGTAAAAATGTATGCAAGCATATATCCACAAAATTCAAACAAGACCTATGCCTAGGGCAACAATACATATTACATATATTCATAAAGTCGAAAATACAATTCTAATAAAAAATAGTATTTACTTACATGTAAAAAAATACGTATTGTAAATGTGTATCTTTGTTTTTGTTTCTATTTGGAGGTGATCACAGGTAATGAGCACAGATGTTAAAGGTAAATTTTATAGTATAAGGTTGGGTTACCATAGCAAATCATTAATTTTCAAGAAATCGACGTCAGATGGAAGAATTAACACAACCTTAACTTACACCTACATGAAAAGAGTGACTGCACTCAATGCGCAAAATATTTCAATGGAAACCTGGTACTAAAATAGAGCCGTAAATTACTTTTAGCTGCCAGCAACTTCAGTAGCGTATGGCTCCATTTTTAATGACTCAATGGAAGAAAACCCAAAAGATAGCAATGCACTGTAATAACCAACTTTTATTGTAAATTAAAACCATATTTAACAAGACCCCTAATGCAGACACAAACGGCTTTTTAAAACATATTCTGAGCTTTCTAAGGGGACTTGAGAATACGTCTACTATGTTTACCTTTTTTTTTTTAAAGTTCTGACCCACATCTTGCTGCCCTAAGCACTGGCCTTTTTTGCCTAGGCCATAATACACCCCTGGTTTCATATTTACTACTTGGTTGTATTTCTCACTACACTGGTGTGATTGTCACAAATAGTACTCACATTATAAAAATGGGGATTTTACAGGAAATAGCATGATTGTGGCTTTCAGAGTTAACTATTGAAATCTGTTTCCATCTGCACCTCTGCTAAACACATTTATTAGTTTATCTGAATGGGAAGACTGTGCACTTAAACGAGATTGCGCAATCCTTAAAGGCTTTTTATATAGGAGGCGAACCTCCGTGTTAAGTTCAAACTCATTTACCACGGTGCATATATAATTTAACTCGTGATCACAAAGGTTAATTCCAGATCACAAGTTCAATAATATATACACTGCCATAAAAGAGTTTGGACTTATCATGCACGGAGGTGTCCCGTAATGAAACCAGAGAAATGCTCTGTGATATATCTATATTTGTTTTATTGCCAAAAAAAAGCATTTTAATCAACTTGGGTAATTTTAATAAAAAACATTTTTCAAGTTTTTGCTGCAAGTCCAGAGTAAGTTAGGTTCCAGCATGTGAATCAGCACAATTTGTTTGGTGTAGAAGAATATGTAAGCATATTACAATCAAATGGGACTGGTGCAACTATACACCGAGATTACGAGTCTTACGTTAGCCTTAAAAAGCAGCGTTGAGAGGTCCCAACACTGCTTTTTAATGCCCGCTGGTATTACGAGTCTGGCAGGTACAGGTGTACCGCTCACTTTTTTTCCGTGACTCGAGCATACCGCGAATCCCCTTACGTAAATTGCATATCCTATCTTTTTAATGGGATTTTCCTAACGGCGGTATTGCGAGTCTTGGAAAAAGTGAGCGGTACAGCCTCCCCTGTCAAGACTCCTACCGCATTTAAAAGTCAGTAGTTAAGAGTTTTATGGGCTGACGCCGTAACATAAAACTCTTAACTAAAGTGCTCTAAAGTACACTAACACCCATAAACTACCTATTAACCCCTAAACCGAGGCCCCCCCTCACATCGCAAACAGTTAACTAAAGTTTTTAACCCCTAATCTGCCGACTGGACATCGCCGCCACTTCAATAAATATATTAACCCCTAAACCGCCGCACTCCCGCCTCGCAAACACTAGTTAAATTTTATTATCCCCTAATCTGCCATCGCTAATATCGCCAAAACCTACCTACATTTATTAACCCCTAATCTGCTGCCCCCAATGTCGCCGCCACTATATTAAATGTATTAACCCCTAAACCTAAGTCTAACCCTAACCCTAACACCCCCCTAACTTAAATATAATTTAAATAAATCTAAATAAAATAACTACAATTAAATAAATTATTCCTATTTAAAACTAAATACTTACTTGTAATATAAACCCTAAGCTAGCTACAATATAACTAATAGTTACATTGTATCTAGCTTAGGGTTTATTTTTATTTTACAGGCAACTTTGTATTTATTTTAAATAGTTATTAACTATTTAATAACTACCTAGTTAAAATAAAGACAAATTTACCTGTAAAATAAAACCTAACCTAAATTATAATTACACCTAACACCACACTATAATTAAAATAATTTCCTAAATTAACTACAATTAACTACAATTAAATTAAATAAACTAAAGTATGAAAAAAACAAACACTAAATTACAGAAAATAATAAAATAATTACAAGTTTTTTAAACTAATTACACCTAATCTAATCCCCCTAATAAAATAAAAAAGCCCCCCAAAATAATAAAAATCTCTACCCTATACTAAATTACAAATAGCCCTTAAAAGGGCCTTTTGCGGGGCATTGCTCCAAAGTAATCAGCTCTTTTACCTGTAAAAAAAGTACAATACCCCCCAACATTAAAACCCACCACCCACACACCCAACCCTACTCTAAAACCCACCCATTCCCCCATTAATAAAACCTAACACCAACCCCTTGAAGATCACCCTACCTTGAGACGTCATCACCCAGCCGGGCACAAGTTGTCCTCCAGAGTGGCAGAAGTCTTCATCCTATCCGGGCAGAAGAGGACCTCCAGACGGGCAGAAGTCTTCATCCAGGTGGCATCTTCTATCTTCATCCATCCGGAGCGGAACGGGTCCCTCTTCAAGCCAGCCGACACGGAGCATCCTCTTCTTCTGACGAATGAAGGTTCCTTTAAATGACGCCATCCAAGATGGGGTCCCTTGAATTCCGATTGGCTGATAGGATTCTATCAGCCAATCGGAATTAAGGTAGGACAAATATTATTGGCTGATGCAATCAGCCAATAGAATTCAGCTTGCATTCTATTGGCTGATTGGAACAGCCAATAGAATGCAAGCTCAATCCTATTGGCTGATTGGATCAGCCAATAGGATTGAACTTCAATTCTATTGTCTGATTGGATCAGTCAATAGGATTTTTCCTACCTTAATTCCGATTGGCTGATAGAATCCTATCAGCCAATCGGAATTCAAGGGACGCCATCTTGGATGACCTCATTTAAAGGAACCTTCATTCATCGGGAGTCGTCAGAAAAAGAGGATGCTCCGCGTTGGCTGGCTTGAAGATGGATGAAGATAGAAGATGCTGCCTGGATGAAGACTTCTGCCCGTCTAGAGGTTCACTTCTGCCCGGATCGGATGAAGACTTCTGCCCCTCTGGAGGACCTCTGGAGGGGGGATTGGGTGGGTTTTAGAGTAGGGTTGTGTGTGTGGGTGGTGGGTTTTAATGTTGGGGGTATTGTACTTTTTTTTACAGGTAAAAGAGCTGATTACTTTGGGGCAATGCCCCGCAAAATGCCCTTTTAAGGGCTATTTGTAATTTTTATTATTTTGGGGGGCTTTTTTATTTTATTAGGGTGTTTAGATTAGGTGTAATTAGTTTAAAATTCTTGTAATTATTTTATTTTTTTCTGTAATGTAGTGTTTTTTTCGTACTTTAGTTTATTTAATTTAATTGTAGTTAATTGTAGTTAATTTAGGAAATTATTTTAATTATAGTCTAGAGTTAGGTGTAATTGTAATTTAGGTTAGGTTTTATTTTACAGGTAAATTTGTCTTTATTTTAACTAGGTAGTTATTAAATAGTTAATAACTATTTAATAACTATTGTACCTAGTTAAAATAAATACAAAGTTGCCTGTAAAATAAAAATTAACCCTAAGCTAGATACAATGTAACTATTAGTTATATTGTAGCTAGCTTAGGGTTTATTTTATAGGTAAGTATTTAGTTTTAAATAGGAATAATTTACTTAATTAAAGTTATTTTATTTAGATTTATTTAAATTATATTTAAGTTAGAAGGGTGTTAGGGTTAGGGTTAGACTTAGGTTTAGGGGTTAATAACTTTATTATAGTGGCGGCGACGTTGGCGGTGGCAGATTAGGGTTTAATACATTTACTATAGTTGCGTCGACATTGGGGGCGGCAAATTAGGGGTTAATAAATATAATGTAGGTGTCGGCGATATTGGGGGCAGCAGATTAGGGGTTCATAGGTATAATGTAGGTGGTGGTGGTGTCCGGAGTGGCAAATTAGGGGTTAATAATATAAAGCAGGTGTCGGCGATGTCAGGGGCGGCAGATTAGGGGTTAATAAGTGTAAGATTAGGGGTGTTTAGACTCGGGGTTCATGTTATGGTGTTAGGTGTAGACATAAATGCATTTTCCCTATAGGAATCAATGGGGCTGCGTTAGGAGCTGAACGCTACTTTTTTACAGGTGTTAGTTTCTTTTCCAGCCGATTCTGCCCCATTGATTCCTATGGGGAAATCATGCACAAGAACGTTTAGCCAGCTCACCCCTACCGTAAGTAGCACTGGTATTGCGGGGAGATGTGGAGCTAAATTTTGCTCTCCGCTCACTTTTTAGAGGCTAACGCCGGGTTGAAAAAAAAACCTGTAATACCAGCGTTGTTTGTAGGTGAGCGGTAAGCTGAAACTGAGAGTTAGCACCACACGGCCTTACCGACAAAACTCGTAATCTAGCCAATAGTCTTCACACATTAGGCTATGTGGCTCCCGTTTTACAGAATTGTTGTGTTGTTGAATCTTGAGTCCAGAGCTTTTGGACAGAAGAGCGACTAGTGTCCAAAATACATCCAGGACTCATAATACAAGAATTTTTCTGGTGACTGATTCATATACAATTTATTAACTTAGATTATATATATTCCACTTAATCGTGTGTTACAAATTGTTGAACATGCGTTATTGTCCCATGTTTAATAGTGATTCTGAATAAATCTTTTAAAATTTGTTTTGTATGTATATAAAGACATTGCATTTTTTAGAGAATATAAAAATGTATAGTTTATAAAGGTTGCAAGTCCTGTCTGGGTTGGGAATTTAGACTCTAGCTGGTCAATTTATTAAGCAGCGGATGCTACTTTGAAAACCCATCATTTATGGTCCGCCAGAAACGAAAGTTAATAAGCAGCAGTCGTAAGACCTTTTAGGTGGCAGACTGAAATCATCCCGATCCAATTGGGATGATTGATGGCCCCTGCTAGAGGGCGAATAGCCGTGAGTGAACAAGGACGGCATTGCACAAGCTAATAAAAACAAGCAGATCACATATATATAAGAAGATAAACCATGGTCAAGCTGATATGTAAACTTCCTCCTAGCTGGATATTTCAAACACCAACAATGTGTTTATGATTGATTGCAAATTCCTGCACCCAAATACCAGGAAATTCCTCTCTGAACAAGGAACACCGCAACCCCAGACGATAAAAGTATTACTGGGCTAAAAAGAAGCTGCACCCAGGTGGTAAATCATCATAGAACAGGCTAACAATTACCTAGATTAGGAGTTTTGCACTAAACAGGGTGAGAAAATAACGCCAAAAAATTTGCGTTATTGCATTCTCCATAGCGCTGCCATTACGAGTTACTGAAAAGCCTCCTTGTGCTGTGCGTTATGGTTCATTAAGCTCCATACCGCACAAAAGCCAAGGGATGAGTTTACGTGCTCGTGCACGCTTTCCCCCATAGACATCAATGGGAAGAAAGTGTTAGAAAAAAACACCTGTGAACACGGAATGGCAATTGCCATTAAAGCAACTCAACATCACTGACACTTATAAAAGTTATAAACCCCTAATCCGCCACCCCCGACATCACTGACACCTTAATAAAGTGATTCACCCCTAATCCACCGCCCCCGATATCACCCACACTATAAAAGTTAACCCCTAATCCACCTCTCCCCGGCATCGCTGACACTAATAAAAGTTATTAACCCCTAATCTGCCGCTCCCCGACATCACCGACACTAATTAAAGTTATTAACCCCTAGTCCGCCGCCCCCGACATTGTTGACACCAAAATAAAGTGATTAACCCCTAATTCACCGCCCCTCCAACATCACCGACACTAATAAAAGTTATTAACCCCTAACCCACCTAAATGAAGTGATTAATTCCTAATCCGCCGCTCTCTGACATCGCTGGCACTAAATAAAGCTTTTAACCCCTTAACTGCAGGCCCCCACATCGCAAAACCCTAAATTAAACTATTAACACCTAAACCTAACACCCCCTAACTTTAAATTAAAAGTTCCAATATAACTATCTTAAAATAAATAAAAACGCACCTGTGAAATAAAAAATAAAAAGCATTTAACTATAAATTAACCTAACCTAAATTAACCTAAATTAAACATTTTAAAAAAGCTAATACTACTAAAAAATGAAAAACACTAAATTATGAAAAATAAAAAACTCTAAGATTACAAAAAATAATAAACAAAATTGTCAAAAATAAAAACAATTACACCTAATCTAATAGCACTATAAAAATAAAAAAGCCCCCCAGAATAAAATCACCCCCTAACCTACAATAAACTACCAATAGCTTTTAAAAGGGCCTTTTGTAGGGCATTGCAGCTCTTTTACCTAGAAAAAAATACAAAGTCCCCCAACAGTAAAACCCACCACCCAAGCAACCCCCCAAAATAAAAAATTAAGTCTAAAAAAACCTAAGCTACCCATTGCCCCTAAAGGTGCATTTGTATGGGCATTGACCTTAAAAGGGCATTCAGCTCTTTTACTGGTCTTAAAAGGGCATTCAGCTCTTTTACAGTGCCCATCCCTAATCTAAAAAAATCATATGCCCACATATAAAACAGCAACTTCTTGGGAGTCCAGTGTGCGTGAAGACAGGGACTCTGCCAGATTCCCCAATCACATAAACAAAATTGTTGTCCACAGCACTATATATTCTTTTAAAGCTTTATTGTAGTAGTACAGATATAGAAACAGCTGCTTCTATATCTGTACTACTACAATAAAGCTTCAAAAGAATATATAGTGCTGTGGACAACTATTTTGTTTACCTAATCTAAAAAAAAGCACACCCAAAAACCCCGCAAAAAACCTAACACTAACCCCTCACGGTTCCTAAAGTCCAGACATCCATCTTCATCCAGGGGGCGAGAAGTCTTCATCCAGGTGGCGACACCATCATCCATCTGGGGGATGTCTTCTATCTTCATCCCAGTGGTGCAGAGTGGAACTATCCTGGACAGCGATGACATCCTGCGTGGAGCGTCCTCTTAATATGATTGCCGCCGTACACTGAAGTTGAATGCAGGGTATAACTGTTTCAAAATGGCGTACCTATTTTCTGATTTAATTCTTCGAATTCAAATCAACCAATCGTATGAGAGCTTCTGAAATCCTATTGGCGATATTGGGTTTATTGCAGCTGATTGCGTGAGTCAGATATAGCGAGTGTCGGATGTAGCGTGTGTATTACAAGTTGAAAGTTAATGTGATCACTTGAGCGCAATTGAATTTAGAGCGCATCAGGATAGAGCAACCTCAGAGTTCTGGTTAACTGTTATATGAGTTAAAAAAGTGGCACAAAACACATCAAAGATACATTTAAAGTACAGTTACACTCATAGTAACACCATCTAATAAACATTTAAAAAAAAATTGCACATGTGCACTGGAGTCCTTTGCAGTTAAGTAGATGAAAACATGTAAAAACATAGATTTATTCAATATTCATTTTTAATAACATGTTATACTGTGTATTGACAGTAAATAGTTCACATTCCAATGTTCTGCACATAGCAACACACTCCAAAAAATTTGGAACAGTGGACTATTTACCACAGTGTAACATCAATTTTTCTTTTAATAATACGTATTAAGCATTTGGGCACTGAAGACACCAGTTTGTTAAGTTTAGCAAGCAGAATTTTCCCCCATTCTTCCATTATACATTATTTTGTACTTCATAAAGCACCACACATTCTTAATCAGAGACAGGTGAGGAATCCAGACAGGCCATACTTGCACGTACGCTTAATCCAGGCAGAATGTGGTTTGGTGTTGTCCTGTCTGGATGGCAGCATATGCTACTCCATAATGAATAACTATCTTTCTGCATTAATGATGCCCTCACAGATGTGCAAGTTACCCATGCCATGGGCACTGACACCCCCCCATACCATGACAGATGCTGGCTTTTGGACCTGATGCTGATAACAGCTTGGATTGTCCTTTTCCTCTTTGGCCCGGAGAACACAACAGCTAACTATTTGAAATGTTGATTCGTCGGACCACATTAACAATTCCACTGTGCTACTGTCAATCTCAGATGAGACTGAGCCCAGGGAAGTCGACTGCGCTTCTGGAAAGTGTTGATGTATGGCTTCTGCTTTGCATAGTAAAGCCTTAACTTGCATCTGTGGATGCAGCGGCAAATGATGTTGACTGACAAAGGTTTATCAAAGTATTCTCGAGCCCATGTCAGGCTATCCATTACAGACTCATGATGGTTTTAAGACAGTGATTTCTGAGGGATCGGAGATCACGCACATTCCGAAGTGGTTTTTAGCCTTGCCATTTTTGCACCAAGATTTGACTAGATTCCTTGAAAATTTTAATAAAATTGTGCAATGTAGAAGGTGAGTTTCACATCACCTTCTTATTTCAACTTGTCACATCGCAATTAGTCAAAAATTGCCCCTGTAACAACTTTTTTGGAGTGTGTTGCAGTCATCAGATTTGAAATGAATGTATATTTAAAAAATAAATTAAATTCACAAAGTAAAACATCAAATAATATGTTAATAATGTGTTTTTAATACAGTACAGGGTGAATTGAATTTTCAAATGACTCTTTTTTTTTTTTTGCATTTTCCCTATTGTCCCAATTATATAATTATAGATATGTATTGTGCCAAATAACCATCAAATATATAAATAAACATATTCTTGTATGTGTAGAACATTGGAATGTGAAATATTAATATTTTCATGTTGGGTTAGCGCACTTGAGAATATGCGATTGGGTTTGCGTGCGAGTAGGGCTCTTTCCACTATTTTTATTCCATTTACTTCTATAAGGGAAAACTTTAACACGGTCACAATATTCTGACTTCAGGTTTTTGCATGCATCGGGGTAAAGCTTGAGCAAATTTTACTTTTACTTTAAACTTGTAATATGAGTGCTACCCGGCGCACGCACAAAGCTTACTTCTAGCAGTGTTATCACTCAACCGGGAGTAATAAATACCACTCTATTTGTAATACGGCCCATAATGTTTACGTGAGAACATTAATGTTATAAAAGCCCAGAAATAATGTTACCAAGAATGATGTTCATCTACTCTAAGAAAAATAGATATAATCACTATTTCCCCCCACTAAATTATTAGCTGCTATGAATTTTTTCACCCTTTGTAAATCATTCACACCTGATAAGTCTATTTGTGATTTCTGACAATTCATTTAAATTATACAATGTGCATTTTATTCTCTGCTTTTTCATGGTCATCTGAATTTCGTAAAGCCTGAAGCAAGTTTTTTTTTATTATCACTAATACATCCTATTACATTCTATTTTTGATACTTTGTAAATTAAATTAGCCACCTTTTAAGCAGCTGATTCAAAATCACTTATCCTTATTTGTCACAGTGCTGACGGTAATGTAATTTATTCTCTGTCTCTGCCATTTTCATGTTTAAAGTAATACAGTTGTCTTTCAAAAGGCAATTTCTTTTTAAAGTATTCCTGCATTGAAAAGTAATATTACTTTTCAAGAAGTGTATTGGTTTTTTTTTTAAAACTTTTATTTTTATTGAGGTTCACAGGTATACAGAAATAATTTCCATGATATATTGTCAAAGTGCACAATTGGTTAAATGTCCAGCAAAAGCTATTTCCACAAAAAGATTAGACATTAAACATAACTGCCTGTTGAACCATTTCAAACTTTTTTTTTTAAAAGAACTTTTGAAAATGATGGCACCCTAGGTTGAACATAAGTCCTAGGGTGGGACACTTTTCACTTTGAAAAAGAAAGAACAAATACAAACAAAACCAAAACAAACTTTGCTATGTGTCATACTGGTTTACCTGTCTATCATAAAATATACATGGTGAATTAGAAACAAGGGTTCATCACTTTTGTAGATATCGGCTCACGTAGTACTCCCTTTCACCCCATGCACCACACCCTCTTACCAGATATTCCAGTCACCCCGCAAGGTCGCTTCTAGCATGTATATTGTATTTTTAAATGGATAGAGCAACTGTCTTTGGGTTGGGAGGTCTAAAGATTCTAAAAAGAGTCTCCACTTCACAATGAAATGAGCTACTCTGGTATTAACATCATACAAAGTGTCACATTGTTCATATATCAGAGACTTCAGTATCATTTGCTTCAAAAACCCTACAGAAGGAGCTTCACTATGGAGCCATTTACGAAAAATGCCTTTTCTTGCCAGGAGTAATATATTAACTAGAAGCTTTTTATTCCGTCTCGGGACTGATAACTGTTCTAAAAATAACACTTGCACGGGGGTAATTGCGATGAAGACATTCATGATTCTGGAAAGCCAGAAGGAGACCTGGCTCCAGTATCTAAAAATTTTGGGGCAGTACCACAAATAATGCAGAAAGTCGGGATTTGGGTAAGAACATTTACTGCATACATTTGAAAAGTCTTTTCTCCACTTACTCAGTCTCCTAGGTGTAAGGTAGTCTTGGTAGATAACCCACAGTTGTGATTCCCTAAGGTCGGCCGCTAGAGTCGTGGACCAAGTGAGAGTAAGGCTGTATAGTATAGTCTATTCAGATGATACCATAGGCAGTTTCTTATGCCAAGTGTCGAGAAGGCGTGATAGCATAGTAGAGGCTTTAGTGTTTATTAGCTCTCTATAGATTGATGAAATGGTGAAGTTATGAGTCTGAAACTGTGCGATAGTACATGCTAAAGGTGAAGTGTTCCAAAATGTCTCACAGTGTTGTAAAATGTGGTTTAAGTAATGTCGAGCTTGGAAATAGGCAAATCTATTGGTATAAGGAATTAGAAATTTCCTGCATATTACGTCAAAAGGTAGGACCGTTTTGGTGGCATGGTCTAATAATTTATCTACATTGTCTACGCCTAAAGTTCTCCAGGTCTGAAAAACGGGGTATAATATTCCAGGTTGGAATCTTGGGTTCCTTGTAAATGGGAGATATTTTGTATTACTAGGATCCCATGCCAGGGTTTGGTCATAGACTTCCAACCAAGAAGCACATCTCGGAACATCGGATGGTATAGTATAGCTGTTGGCAGTTCTGATAAAGCAGCATGTGACAGAAAAGCAGGAGACACCTGAGGCAGTGAGACTTCTTCTAAGTGAGCACTAGAAAAGTGCTGTGTGTTTAGTGTCCAATCCAATGCCAGTTTTGCTAAGGAGGCCCAATTATAGTATAGTAAATTTGGTAAGCCCAGTCCCCCTTTTGAATAGGGGAGATAGATTTTTTTTGTGCGCCTATACAAGGTTTACCACCCTTCCAGAGGAAGGTTCGGATTATGGCATTAAGGGAAGCTACATCTTTCTATCGGAGTAATAGTGGGAGCATTTGTAGGGGGTACAACATTTTTGGAAGGATCATCATTTTAATGATGTGGACTCTACCCATTAAAGATAGTGTCAGGTTTTGCCAGGCGTTCAAGTCTGTTTTAATTTGTTGGATCAGGGGAGATAAATTTTGAGAATACCAGTTTTGTGGGTTTGCCGAGATATGTATTCCTAGGTAGGTTAAATAAGAGTTTACTGGGTGAAAACGATACTGTTCAGCAATGTTATCAGCTTTCTGATGTAATAGCCATATCATTTCTGATTTTGAGATGTTTATCTTGTATCCCGAGAATTGCCCAAACAATTCAATGGAGTTTAAGATGTTTGGGACATGTATCTGGGGATTAGAGATAAAAAGCAGCATGTCGTCTGCATAGAGGGCAATTTTGAGCTTATGGGAGGAAAGCTGTATACCCGGGAAAAGTGTTCTAAGACATACTGCCAGGGGTTCTAATGCCAAATTAAAAAGCAGTGGAGAAAGAGGGCATCCCTGACGTGTTCCCCTATGAAGGGGAATCGGGGGAGAGTAAAGGTTGATAAACAGCAGGTATGCCACTGGGTGAGAGTAAATATTTTTAAGAAAAGTAGTAAAATGGCCTGATATACCAAATGTTTCCATGGAGTGGAAAAAATGTGTCCACTCCACTCTATCAAAGGCCTTCTCTGCGTCAAGAGATAGCAGGAAGGCCTCCAAAAGGGACGAAAGAGTTCCCTTTTGTCTAGCTTGCCAATAATGTGATATTGCATGGAGAACTTTATGGATATTTGTGACCGAGGAGCGAGTGGGGGTGAAACCTGTATGATCTGAGTGTAAAACATGTGGGAGTAAATGTTTTAATCGATTAGCTAAGAGTTTAGTTAGCAATTTATAATCAACGTTTAAAAGGGATATGGGTCTATATGATGCTGGGAGTGTGGGGTCTTTGCCTACTTTGTGTATGACTGTGATATTTGCTGCAGAAAAGCTGGCAGGAGGGGCACTATGACCTGTAAAATAGTTATCAAATAAAGTAGTTAGAATCAGGGCAGTTTGATCAGAAAGCATCCTATAGAATTCAGTTGGAAGCCCATCAGGACTAGGCATTTTACCGAGGGTAAGAGACTTAATTGTCTTGACAATTTCTTCCTGGGAAATCAGGGCATTTAAGTTATCTAACTGATCCTCTGTAATTGTGGGGAGAGTGAGTTTGTCCCAAATTTTTTGTTGTGCAGTGTCGTGGGGTGGTTGTGATTAATATAAGTTAGTGTAGTAATTTGTAAATTCGGTCACTATCGCAGACTTATCATTCGTTAAATGGCCTTGGCTTTTGATTGTTGGGACCCCTCTATTTGCCTGTTTAATTTCCAGAACTGTTACCATGTCTTAGGAAAAAGCCCTGATTCTTATTATCTCTGTGAATTGTGTTTTGCAACATGAAGGTGTCCCTCTCTTTTCTAGCCACAAAATAAGAGGTCCTATTATGTGAAGTGGGGGACTGACAATATTGAGCATAGGTATTAGTCAGCTGAGCATTGTAGTGTTCTTCTCTACCATTATGGAGACACTTTTGTTTGGTCAGATAAGCGATTATATCGCCTCTAAGGACTGCCTTGGCTGTTTCTCAAAAAAGAGTCGGGGAAGATAGATGTGCATGGTTATTAGCCATGAAGTCATCCCACTGTCTCATCAGATACATTACAAAGTAGGGGGATTTTATAAGATGAGTTGGGAATCTAAACACTCTTTTGTTGGTAGGTTGGGGAGAATGTGAAAAAGTTAGGAAGATTGGGGCGTAGTCTGAAATAGTAAGATTGGCAATCTTGGCATCCGTGACTAATAGTTCTACAGAGTTAGAGGTGAGCAAAAGATCAATACAGGAAAGCGAGTTGTGCGCTCGCAAAGCACAAGTATAGTCCCTGCCCTTTGGATTTCATCTCCTCCATATGTCCTGCACCCCCAAAGAGTCATATAAAGCATTCAATACTTTGGTTGGAAAGACTGTCATGTCCCTGTGTTTGCAGGTCAGGGAGGGGCCAGTTGGGTCCCGAAATCTGTCCAAAACTGGATTAGGTGTCAAATTGAAGTCCCCCGCAATAATAATTTTAGTGTCTAAATGCTGGGCTAAAGAGGTAATTACGGATTTCCAAAATACGGGTGCTCTTTGGTAGGGGCCATACACATTACAAAAGGTATACCAGTCATTTTGCCATTTCAGTCTAACAATAAGAAATCTGCCCTCTGGGTCCACTACTACATCCCCTAACTGATAATCCAGCCCTTGGCGTATGAGGATAGCCACTCCTCTGCTAGAACTATTATGGGGGGCATAAAGGACCTCTGAGATCCATTTCGTTTTAAGTTTATCGTGTTCTGAAGCGGTTAGGTGTGTCTCCTGCAGAAACATAATATGGGCCTGCATTTTTTTGAGATATCAAGCCGTCTACTTTACCTGCCTTCGCCGGTTCAATACGCCCGCCTAAGCTCGCCTACCATCGCCGCTGCGGACCTGCAAAATTTCGCCTAAGTTATCAATAAAGCTGTCAAAAAGCCGTGCACCATAACGGGGCGATGAGCAGCGGATTGTGAGAGTTATCACTCATCCGATCTCGCTGTTCTTTGGCTTTTTTACAGCTTTATTGCTAGCCTGTCACTAAGCACCCACACTAACTACACTGTTCTACCCCCTATACCGGTGCCCCCGGAGCCCCCCACAACTCAATAAAGTTATTAACCCCTAAACCGCCGCTCCTAGACCCCGCCGCAACTCTTATAAATGTATTAACCCCTAAACCGCCGCTCCCGGACACCGCCGCCACCTACATTCTACCTAGTAACCCCTTTCCTACCCCCCTATACCGCCGCCCTCTATAATAAATTTATTAACCCCTATCCTGCCGATCCCGGACCTCGCCGCAACTAAATAAATAGTTTAACCCCTAAACCGCCGCTCACGGACCCCGCCGCAACCTATATTAAACTTATTAACCCATAATCTGCCCCCCCTACACTGTCGCCACTGTAATAAATGTATTAACCTCTATCCTGCCCCCCCTACACCGCCGCCACTGTAATAAAATTATTAACCCCTAAACCTAAGTCTAACACTAACCCTAAAACTCTCCTAACTTAAATATTAATTAAATAAATCTAAATAATATTTCTCTTATTAAATAAATTAATCCTATTTAAAACTAAATACTTACCTTTAAAATAAACCCTAATATAGCTACAATATAAATAATAATTATATTGTAGCTATTTTAGGATTTATTTTTATTTTACAGGCATCTTTCAATTTATTTTAAATAGGTACAATAGCTATTAAATAGTTATTAATTATTTAATAGCTACCTAGTTAAAATAAAGATAAATTTACCTGTAAAATAAAAACTAACCTAAGTTACAATTACACCTAACACTACACTATACTTAAATAAATTAATCCTATTTAAAACTAAATACTTACCTGTAAAATAAACCCTAAGATAGCTGCAATGTAATTAATAATTACATTGTAGCTATTTTAGGATTTATATTTATTTTACAGGTAACTTGGTATTTATTTTAGCTAGTTAGAATAGTTATTAAATAGTTATTAACTATTTAATAACTACCTAGCTAAACGAAATACAAAATTACCTGTAAAATAAATCCTAACCTAAGTTACAATTAAACCTAACACTACACTATCATTACATTAATTAAATAAATTAGCTACAAATAATTACAATTAAATTAAATTAAATAAACTAACTAAAGTACAAAAAATAAAAAAAGCTAAGTTACAAAAAAGAAAAAAAATAAGTTACAAACATTTAAAACATATTACAACAATTTTAAGCTACTTACACCTAATCTAAGCCCCCTAATAAAATAACAAAGCCCCCCAAAATAAAAAAATTCCCTACCCTATTCTAAATTAAAAAGTTCAAAGCTCTTTTACCTTACCAGCCCTTAAAAGGGCCTTTTGTGGGGCATGCCCCAAAGAATTCAGCTCTTTTGCCTGTAAAAGAAAAATACATCCCCCCAACATTAAAACCCACCACCCACATACCCCTAATCTAACCCAAACCCCTCTTAAAAAAACCTAACACTACCCCCCTGAAGATCATCCTACCTTGAGTCGTCTTCAGCCAGCCGACCATCGATGGAACCGAAGAGGAGATCCGGAGCGGCAGAAGTCATCATCCAAGGGGCGCTGAAGAAATCTTCCATCCGATGAAGTCATCATCCAGGCGGCGCTGAAGAAATCTTCCATCCGGGCGATGTCATCTTCCAAGCGGCGTCTTCAATCTTCATCCATCCGGAGCGGAGCGAAGCCATCTTCAGATGAGCCGACGTGGAGCCATCCTCTTCTTCCCGACGACTACCGACGAATGGATATTCCTTTAAGGGACGTCATCCAAGATGGCGTCCCTTCAATTCCGATTGGCTGATAGGATTCTATCAGCCAATCGGAATTAAGGTAGGAAAAATCTGATTGGCTGATTGAATCAGCCAATCAGATTGAAGTTCAATTCGATTGGCTGATCCAATCAGCCAATCAGATTGAGCTTGCATTCTATTGGCTGATCGGAACATCCGGATGGATGAAGATTGAAGACGCCGCTTGGAAGATGACATCGCCCAGATGGAAGATTTCTTCAGCGCCGCCTGGATGATGACTTCATCGGATGGAAGATTTCTTCAGCGCCCCTTGGATGATGACTTCTGCTGCTCTGGATCTCCTCTTCGGTTCCATCAATGGTCGGCTGGCTGAAGATGACTCAAGGTAGGATGATCTTCAGGGGGGTAGTGTTAGGTTTTTTTAAGGGGGGGTTGGGTTAGATTAGGGGTATGTGAGTGGTGGGTTTTAATGTTGGGGGGGTGTATTTTTCTTTTACAGGCAAAAGAGCTGAATTCTTTGGGGCATGCCCCGCAAAAGGCCCTTTTAAGGGCTGGTAAGGTAAAAGAGCTTTGAACTTTTTCATTTAGAATAGGGTAACATCGGTTCTCACAAGATCTGGTGAGCTCAGGGATAAGTTGATACATTTTGGTGTCTTAAAATCACATTTTTTTTAAGAAGGTGCAAAACCACAAGGAGGACCAAGGATCTGAACAGCGAGAAAGTGGAGCACAGCTTTTCTTTCTAACAGTGGATCTCCAACACCGCACACCAAAGTGCAGAAGAAAAAAGTTTTTTACAGCTGCAGTTCAAACATCTTGAAAAAGATCATTTACATCTGAACACGCTAAACATCCAGCGTGCACAGTCACAGCCTATCCTAAGAGAGGTGTGACCCCTAACCACCAATCAGAAACGGAGGCTTGTTTGTTATCTCACGTTAAGCCGCGAAGGAACAAAACTGAGAAGGAAGCTCACAGAACATCGGCACTAATACGATTCCCAACAGACATTTGTAAGGTACCTTACAGCTTGCTTTAATCTCAAGGTGGCATTTTTTGTTTATCAAGTCATATTCAGAGACCATATATTGTCAAGTCACTCGACTTACTGAGGACTAATTCATAGGGAGACGTCCCTTGTTTTATTTGCTTTTATTTGTTTTATTTGCCATATATATTTTTTAGTTATGTTAACAGTAATTTTAGTTTAATAAAAAAGTTTTAACACTTATACATCTATCATTATTATTTGGATATATTTATGTCTAATCACTGCCAATTGGATCGTCACTAGCTTCATTTACACTTATTTACTCTTCATAACCTACTCACGAACACTACCCACTTCATCTGTAAATACAGATTTAGTTATATTATTATTTTTTAAATAACACAAAATATTAAGGAAATATTTTATACCAGTCAACACATAGGATCTAAATCCTAAATATCCATTATCTGAGACACTGAGACACTATTGTTTTTTCACCTGATAAAAATCAGAATCACTTATAATATCTCAATTAGATAAGTTACACATATAATGGTAGCTTAAATCCTAGCTTATTTCATAAGCGCCAGTGGAAATCCAAAATCTTACCCTAAGAATTAGACACCAAGCTTACTCCGGCTTGTCTCCCACTGATTGGAGCCTAAGAGTCAGGAAAAAGGGAGTCCAGGGGTAGAGCATGTTATTACCTTGGCGGATGTAACTAAAGCCTCAGATTATCCTATATTGTGTTATATTGAAGTCTGCCACTGGGGGTAGGGAGGAGAGACATGTATAGCAACACCTTTCACCAATTACAACATAGAACACATAGCATAAAAAAAACAGTCAACCAAAACATAACATATATACAAACATCATATAATGCAATAACAGTCATAGAGTGAGTAATACAATACCAAGCCATATTAGAATCTTCCTGATTGTCTCAAATAATTCCCCAGACAGGGAATTGATATTCTAGTCTGGGAGTCTTTGAAGAAAAGTTCTCCAATTACTTCAGCCGGGTGAGTCTCTTCGATTAGGAGAGGAGTGAGTAGAGGAATCTCTATCTTGATCCAAGAAATCCTGGGCATCTTTAGGTGAATCAAAGAACTTGAAACCTTGGGAAGTGCGAATTTTCAGGCGAGCTGGAAAAAGTAGTATAGCCTGACAGTCACTTTTCCTTGTGAAGGGAACTGCAAATCAGAGAAAAATCTTTCCTTTTCTTTGCCACCTCTGAGGAGTAATCTTGGAAAATGTATAGCCTTTTTTCATCGTATAAGAGGAGCTCAACTTTCCTGTAAGTCTTGAGGAGCTGTATTTTAGACTTGAAGTTGAGGTACTTTATCATCACCCCACGATGGGGGGGTTTCTTTCCCCATTGCCGCCCGTCTGTCACCACCAATTCGGTGTGCTCTCTCCACCTTCAACGGGATAAATTCTGCAGGGATACCCAATAGATTAGGAAGAGAGTGTTCAGCAAAATACAGCAATTCTGATGGTATAACGGACTCAGGCAGTCCTACTAGTCACATATTGTTCCTACGGGAACGGTTTTCCAAGTCGTCAATTTTTTGGTGTATTTGTTTTGTTGAATTAGTTATTTTAGTTGGGTGGAGGAAGTATGGTGACCATCCTCTAAGTCAGATATTCTTTGTTCTGCACCTGCCAATCTAGAGTTAAATTATTTGACCTCAGACGTCAAGGTATTCATGCCTTTTTTTAAATTGTCCAGTTTAGATAGCAACAGGGAATTTACTTGCTGTTCTCCTGATTGGGATTTATCACTCAATCCTGAGTGGAAGCGGACTTTGCAGGGGAGGCAGCTAAAGGTGCGTCTGGAGGTTGTCTATTTTTCTTCTCCTGCTGAAACTTGTTCCTATTTGACATTTTGGAGGTGGTGAGAAACTTGTCCATATAGAGTAGTGAGACCATCAAAAGAGAATCAATTCAGTTACATTGATCAGACAGTGAGATGTTATTACATGGTTTCTGTCCACTCTCATCTGTTGATATGTGAAAAAATGCGCCTGGCGCCTTGACAGTATGAAGTTTCAGTATATGCACTCAAGAAAAATGAGTTACAGTTATCTCAAGTTGTTTCCTTAGGCTGGCTGCTTATAACCAACAGACCACTCTCCATATATATCTCAGTAAGTGTTCACTTTTGATGGCGTTATCAATATCTGTTATAAATCTTTAATGTTAGCCTCCGGGCTCTCTCATTTGCTCACACCTCCCTTATGTTCCTCTATGTTATCCCTTGGTATGTCATTTACCTGTCCCTATGGGACTATACACAGCGGATTATAAACTGCAAGGAATAGCAAACGATTTATTATTTAAGCTATTGAGGAGCAGCATGTGCAGCTTTCCAGTAGCCAGAGAGAAAGAAAAAAAAAAGTTCCAGTTTTAGTAGTGAGACAGCACAGCGGTCCGGTGGCCGCAACTTCTGTGTGTGTACTTGCAGTTTTTATTCAGGGCAAAAGCGTGTAGTGCACTCACCCCAAAAAGCAATCCAACTGAGGCCAGAAAAGAAAGAAGTAGATTGGAGGTGGTATGCGAGAGGCAGCAGGCACCATGAGGGTGGGCAAAATGGCGACCGGGCCTTTTTCTTTTCGATCGTTCCGGGGATGAGGTAGATGTTACAGGACCTCACAAACTAAGGCATCCGCAGTACTCGATGCCTCCAGGCTGTAGAGAAAGCCAAGGAAAGGTTTGGGAGCCAGTGTGTAGCTCAAAATTTGATTTTATGTAGCGTTATGCATGGAGCTCTGTCAAGACACCACCACACTGTAGCTCCGCCCACCGGAAGTCCTCAAGAAGTGTATTGTATACTTATATTATCATCTTTATTTTTCAGAAGAAAGTCTGTAGTTATTCTTTTTTTTATATAATAATAAATTGTATAATTTACCATGTAATAAATGAGTATTTATTTTAATATGTCTAAATTACTATAATATTATTAGCTCAGAAACTATATATGGTTCTCCTTAGTTTACAACTGATTGTTTTACACATGAACTCTCTTCCTAAGGATAAATTACCAACATTACAACATAGCATCTGAAACTGTGTGAGAGGCTATTAAGACAATTTTTTAAGTAAAATTGAAATGTTGAATTTTAGAGTTTTTTAAGTTCATTTACAGCATGTAAACATATAACATATAAAGCTAATAGTTTTAATTTGTCATATATGAGTTTTTAAATTTATAACATTCATTTCAGAGCAATAATAATGATAATTATAATAATAATAATAACAAAATTAAATGTGTTTATTTGCATCACCCTACATTTTCTATGAGGTGTAGTTTAAACAAGGTATCTTTTGAGACTTTAGGAAAGATTACAAGTGGTGTGCTATTTAGTGATTTCATTCGGGTGATAACACTGCCAGAAGTAAAGGTTTTGTGCATGCTAACTAAATAACTTTGTATATTGCGACTGCACTAACTTATTATCCCCATAGACTTTAATGGAGAGCGCAGAAGAAAACAACAAACATTTATCACTCATGCGCCAACCCATCACGAGTTATTGATATTTCACATTCCAATGTTCTTCACATAATGGAAAATGTTATTTTTAATTTTAAACAGATATCCCTATAAATATTTATATATTTATATAAACCTGTATACTAGCCAGTTACATCAACATTATTAATTATATATATATATAAAATAAAAAGTAAAACAAATTCTATGTGAAGAACAAAGGAATGTAAAATATGTGAAACGTGCTTCGAGTTCAACACTTTAGGTCTAACGCAGTGTCAGTTTATACAGATATAGATTTATACAGTTATATTTAGGAATATCAATTTAAAAATAGAAAGTACATTTTACCCTATATAAAAACATTAGAATGTTAAATAATTACAGTAAATACATACATACAATACATTATATTATTAAATATTATTGTATAGACACACATATATATTATAATATAGCCCTTTGCAGTCAAATACATGGCCATATACCATATATCTTTAAACTCTAATATTTATTTTTATTATTATTTTGACTAATTGTTATCAGATAATGTTTATATTAGTGTGAGTGTTTTATTTTAATGTATGTATATTATGTTTGGGGCAGCTTTTATTTTATCCCAAACCCTTTAGGCAAGGTCTTCAGTTACACTAACCCGACCCGTGTTAAATTTGATTGTGCTCGAGCGCACGTGTTCACTTTCAACTTGTAATATGAAAGCAAATTTTGATATTGCACGCTAATGTTACTTTACTGTATTTTGCCCTTGCTCTGTGAACCCATAGAAAAATCTGTACATTTATTTGCAACAAATTAAAATGGTCTTGACATCATGGAGTGAACACATGATATGTGATTATATGTATATCCTCCCCACTTTCTGTGAGGTAATATTGTATTTCTTGCAACATTGAGTTGGAAATACATTAAAAAAAAAGTTTTAACACAGTGGTGTGACATTCCTCAAAACTAAATAGTATAATGTAATGAAAGGGCAGAAAGTAGTTACGCTTGAACAAATAGAGTCTTTGTGAACAAAAAAGGGTTTATTGGACAAATCCAAGCCGAGTAAGGCATCACTGACTGTGACCTATAGCCTAACTCGGCTTGGATTTGTCCAATAAACCCTTTTTTTGTTAACAAAGACTCTATTTGTCCAAGCGTGACTACTTTGTGCCCTTTCATTATATATTACTATGGTTGGAGAATACCGTTTTTGGTCCGCTGACCCACCTACTGGAACTGTTTCCTCTATGAGAGAAGCCTCCCCCCTCCTCCTTCCAATAGCCTATCATCATGACACTTCATTGGTGATATGCCAGGAAGTCTTTGACTGGCAATACGCTCACTGCAATCAGCACGCCTACCAGAGGACATACAAACCGGACCTGCTCCAGAGGGGTTATATCGCTTGTTTGGAACTGTCAGGGTTACTGTGCCTTTAAGCAGGGATTTGCATAGGAACTTTCTCATTGGTTGCCTAGGTTATAAGTTCCACCATTTCCTGTGGCTCCTTGCTTAGTATTTTGTAGTGTAATCTACCTTTACCTTAGCCCAGCTTGTGTACCTATTGCAAGCCTCTATTTGGATTACAAATTAAAGTTTATATCTATTCTCAGTGGAAGTGGACTTGTTAACCTTTTTTCACCTACTACTGAATTTATTTGCCAGTTTTAAGAAAAGGAAGTCAGTGTGAATTTTTCGCTACAGTTTCCTAATTTCCACTAAACCTTTCTCACCTGCACTATTACTTCTGCTGAATCAACACTGAATCTGCAGCAGCAGCTGCAAACTGCCACTTCTCCCTCTGCTGCAGCTAATTCAGCTTACAGAGCCTCAAAGCAACAGACCGGAGATTGCCGCACAGATCAACTCACTTCTCAATACTCTCCCCCTGCTTTGTTTGCAAGTACCATTCAGGAGTAACGGCTATCATTGTCAGCTGACCGGAGGGCGGATTAACCAAACTGAACCGCAAGTATCTTTTGTTGCTTTTCTTACAAAGTATCTTTTCCATACTTAGTTGAATAACTGCAAGCAAGTCTAATCCGCTTAAAATGATACACCTCAATTAAATGTTACCATACTAAGAGGTGCTGTAAGACTTTGTGTTATAAAATCCTATTGGAGTTATAAGGATTACCAATTTCCTGAATTGACATTCTCAGCACCCTGTATCTTTGTATCTGTTTTCAGTCTGCAACATATTGATTGAAGTATTCGATAAACTGTTTATGCTATTATTTTACACATACCATATGTGTTTTCAGTGTTCTAAATTAAGGAACATATGAATCAATCCTCTTAGGGATATTTGTCCATCATATTGATTTGCACTATTCTTGCTGGGATTTCACTCCTCAATAGTGAACTCTTATTTGAAACAGTGATACATTTAAACATTTTTTCTCTGCAATTGAGTTCCAGAATCTAAAGTCAATTAAAGGGACAGTCAACCCAAATTTTCAAATATGTAATTCCTATAAAGTTGCTAACGATGTTTAATTTGCACTGTAGCCTAATTCATTACCCTAAATAGTTTATAAATATTTCCTACTTACTTGTTTCTTCTTTGCAGTTTAAAATGTCCGCCTGCCCCCTCCCATATTTCGTCATCAAGATCCTAAGGTTGTTCAGCCTCCAGCTCTATATCGGCTACTTCTCGTAAATCCACGCTCCTGATTTTTTGCGCATGCGCATTGCATTGCTAAAACTAGGGGGAAGAAACTCAAACAACTTTCTCAAGTTCTGACACTTTCACTCGCCTAACAGGGAGAGAGGATCAGCCGGTGCATGAGCTCATTTGTTATAGCGCAAAGCTGAGTATAAGAGGGGCACTTGTGTGTGTGCACTGATCAGCCGGTGCAGGAGCTCATTTGTTATAGCGCAAAGCTGTGAATAAGAAAAAAACACAAGTCTGCTTTGTTTTATTTTTGCAGTGGAAGCCGGTGCAGGATCTCATTTGTTATAGCGCAAAGCTGAGTATAAGAGGGGCACTTGTGTGTGTGCACTGATCAGCCGGTGCAGGAGCTCATTTGTTATAGCGCAAAGCTGAGTATAAGAGGGGCACTTGTGTGTGTGCACTGCTCAGCCGGTGCAGGATCTCATTTGTTATAGCGCAAAGCTGAGTATAAGAGGGGCACTTGTGTGTGTGCACTGCTCAGCCGGTGCAGGAGCTCATTTGTTATAGGGCAAAGCTGAGTATAAGAGGGGCACTTGTGTGTGTGCACTGATCAGCCGGTGCAGGAGCTCATTTGTTATAGGGCAAAGCTGAGTATAAGAGGGGCACTTGTGTGTGTGCACTGCTCAGCCGGTGCAGGAGCTCATTTGTTATAGGGCAAAGCTGAGTATAAGAGGGGCACTTGTGTGTGTGCACTGCTCAGCCGGTGCAGGAGCTCATTTGTTATAGGGCAAAGCTGAGTATAAGAGGGGCACTTGTGTGTGTGCACTGATCAGCCGGTGCAGGAGCTCATTTGTTATAGCGCAAAGCTGAGTATAAGAGGGGCACTTGTGTGTGTGCACTGCTCAGCCGGTGCAGGAGCTCATTTGTTATAGCGCAAAGCTGAGTATAAGAGGGGCACTTGTGTGTGTGCACTGATCAGCCGGTGCAGGAGCTCATTTGTTATAGCGCAAAGCTGAGTATAAGAGGGGCACTTGTGTGTGTGCACTGCTCAGCCGGTGCAGGATCTCATTTGTTATAGCGCAAAGCTGAGTATAAGAGGGGCACTTGTGTGTGTGCACTGCTCAGCCGGTGCAGGAGCTCATTTGTTATAGGGCAAAGCTGAGTATAAGAGGGGCACTTGTGTGTGTGCACTGATCAGCCAGTGCAGGAGCTCATTTGTTATAGGGCAAAGCTGAGTATAAGAGGGGCACTTGTGTGTGTGCACTGATCAGCCGGTGCAGGAGCTCATTTGTTATAGCGCAAAGCTGAGTATAAGAGGGGCACTTGTGTGTGTGCACTGCTCAGCCGGTGCAGGAGCTCATTTGTTATAGCGCAAAGCTGAGTATAAGAGGGGCACTTGTGTGTGTGCACTGATCAGCCGGTGCAGGAGCTCATTTGTTATAGCGCAAAGCTGAGTATAAGAGGGGCACTTGTGTGTGTGCACTGATCAGCCGGTGCAGGAGCTCATTTGTTATAGCGCAAAGCTGAGTATAAGAGGGGCACTTGTGTGTGTGCACTGATCAGCCGGTGCAGGAGCTCATTTGTTATAGCGCAAAGCTGAGTATAAGAGGGGCACTTGTGTGTGTGCACTGATCAGCCGGTGCAGGAGCTCATTTGTTATAGCGCAAAGCTGAGTATAAGAGGGGCATAACACTGTTTACATTTTCTAGACCAGAGAAATATCTTTTTTGTGTAAAAATACAAAATAAAAAATAAAACTATTACAGTTTCAAAACAAATGTGATGATAGCAATTGTTTACGGTAACATTATTCATTGCATTGTATACTGTATTTTCTGAACAGACATTCAAACGATGTATGCACTATAATGTATTGCTTCCACTGCAAAAATAAAACAAAGCAGACTTGTGTTTTTTTCTTATTGACAGCTTTGCGCTATAACAAATGAGCTCCTGCACCGGCTGAGCAGTGCACACACAAGTGCCCCTCTTATACTCAGCTTTGCGCTATAACAAATGAGATCCTGCACCGGCTGATCAGTGCACACACAAGTGCCCCTCTTATACTCAGCTTTGCGCTATAACAAATGAGATCCTGCACCGGCTGATCAGTGCACACACACAAGTGCCCCTCTTATACTCAGCTTTGCGCTATAACAAATGAGCTCCTGCACCGGCTGATCAGTGCACACACACAAGTGCCCCTCTTATACTCAGCTTTGCGCTATAACAAATGAGATCCTGCACCGGCTGAGCAGTGCACACACACAAGTGCCCCTCTTATACTCAGCTTTGCGCTATAACAAATGAGCTCCTGCACCGGCTGAGCAGTGCACACACACAAGTGCCCCTCTTATACTCAGCTTTGCGCTATAACAAATGAGATCCTGCACCGGCTTCCACTGCAAAAATAAAACAAAGCAGACTTGTGTTTTTTTCTTATTCACAGCTTTGCGCTATAACAAATGAGCTCCTGCACCGGCTGATCAGTGCACACACACAAATGCCCATCTTATACTCAGCTTTGCGCTATAACAAATGAGCTCCTGCACCGGCTGATCAGTGCACACACACAAATGCCCATCTTATACTCAGCTTTGCGCTATAACAAATGAGCTCATGCACCGGCTGATCCTCTCTCCCTGTTAGGCGAGTGAAAGTGTCAGAACTTGAGAAAGTTGTTTGAGTTTCTTCCCCCTAGTTTTAGCAATGCAATGCGCATGGGCAAAAAATCAGGAGCGTGGATTTACGAGAAGTAGCCGATATAGAGCTGGAGGCTGAACAACCTTAGGATCTTGATGACGAAATATGGGAGGGGGCAGGCGGACATTTTAAACTGCAAAGAAGAAACAAGTAAGTAGGAAATATTTATAAACTATTTAGGGTAATGAATTAGGCTACAGTGCAAATTAAACATCGTTAGCAACTTTATAGGAATTACATATTTGAAAATTTGGGTTGACTGTCCCTTTAAGTTTGAGATAACCTCACATAATACTAAGCCCATCATGGAACCAGCAGAGCTTCCACAAATAGTATACAATTTATCCCAAAAAGTGGATCAGTTAGCCCAGGCTGTGCACGACCTACAGGTTAAAAACCAATCTCTAAGGGGTATTATCAGGGAGTCCATATCTCCACAACCCTCACAGGTACTACAAACCTCTGAGCCATCAGTATCATTACCAGAACCTTTCTCCGGCAACATGAAAAACTATAGACATTTTAAAAATTTCTGCCACCTTCTATTTAATTTAAGACCCCGTAGCTACCCTACTGAGAGAATCAAGGTACTCAGTACCATTTCTTTTCTGAGAGGTGAGCCACGCACATGGGCAGATAATCTGTGCGAGCATAATGATCCGGCATTAGCCACTCTAACAGATCTCTTCCATGCAATGGATGAATTCTTTCATGACACCGATGTCCAGATGTCTGCCGAAGCATCTATGAGAAGCCTGAAACAAGGCAAAAGACCTGTTGAGGACTACATAACCTATTTCAAACTGTATGCTGTAGACTCTCAATGGAGCCAAATTGCCTTACGTAACCAGTTTCGCTTAGGTCTTTCGGAGGCATTAAAAGATGAGCTAGCCAGAATAGAGCTCCCAAAATCACTGGAGGCCATCATGAAAACTGCTCAACAATTAGAGCGAAGACTACGCGAAAGAAAAGCAGAGAAATTTTCTACAGATGTGCGTCCAAAGGGTTATAACATTCCAGCCATACCTTCAACTACTCAACCAAGAACCACTCCTACTCCTATGGAAATAGGTGCAGTCAGAGGGCCTCTGAATTCAGAAGAACGCTATCGCAGGAAAATAAAAAATCTCTGTATGTATTGTGCTAGTCCATACCACTCAGTACAAGATTGTCCCATACTTCAGAAAACTAAAAAAAGTAAGTTTTTACAAATTAATCTTGCCGCTTGAATACTTACGCTATGTTGTCCCTCTCCTTACAGTGGGAGCAAGACCAAGTGACGACTGACGCTATAATCGACTCTGGAGCTTATGGTTGTTTTATAGACCAACATGTTGTAAAAGCAAATAAAATACCTACTATTCTAAAGCATAACCCTGTCTCCATTCGTATGATTGATGGTTCCGCACCCAAAACAGGTCCTATAACACACCAAACTGTTCCTATCACTGTTAACATTAATGGTCACACTGAATTAATCTCTTTCGAGGTTTTAAGTTCTCCTCTTTTCCCTGTGGTTCTCGGTATTAAGTGGTTACGACAACACAACCCTCAGATTGTATGGTCCCCTTTCTCTATTCAGTTCAATTCCGATTACTGCTCACAGACTTGTTTGCCTACCCATAGCATACTTCAGACTGAACAACAGTCTGAAATTTACGTGCCTGAGATTCCATCACACTACTCTGACTTTGCTGATGTTTTTAGTAAAACCGAGGCTGAAAATCTTCCACCTCATCGTCTGTATGATTGTCCGATCGATTAACTACCAGGTTCTACCATCCCATACGGACATCTCTACCCTATGAGCCAACCCGAATTAGTTCATCTAAAAGAGTATCTGGAAGAGAACCTCAGAAAAGGTTTCATCAGGACTTCGACCTCTCCTGCTGGCGCTGGTATGTTCTTTGTCCGAAACAAGGACTCTACACTTAGACCTATAATCGACTACCGGGAGCTGAATAAACGTACAATCAAGAACCGCTATCCTCTCCCTCTGATACCGGAGTTGATTGAACGTCTATCTGAAGCAAAGATCTATACTAAACTTGACCTCAGGGGAGCGTATAACTTGGTGAGGATAAAGGAGGGCCAGGAATGGTTAACTGCTTTTAGAACCAGGTACAGCCTATATGAGTATCTTGTAATGCCTTTCGGACTGTGCAATGCACCAGCTACTTTTCAGCACTTTATCAATGATGTGTTCAGGGATTTACTCGACGTCTGTTTAGTCATCTACCTTGACGATATCCTAATTTATTCTAAAGATCTGAATGAACACATCAAACATGTCCGGAAGGTATTATCACGGCTTAGAGAACATAAACTTTATGCCAAACTGGAAAAGTGTCTATTCCATACAGATCAAGTCTCTTTCCTTGGATACGACATCTCTCCCACTGGGGTTACTATGCAAACACAAAAGGTTGAAGCAGTAAAGAACTGGACAGTTCCTAAATCCAGGAAAGACCTACAAAAATTCTTAGGGTTTGCGAACTACTACAGAAAATTTATTAAAGATTTCTCTAAAGTAGCCAAACCATTGACAACTTTGACCAGCACTAATGTACCTTATATTTGGAACGAAAAAGCAGATCTTGCTTTCAACTTACTAAAGACGAAGTTCACCTCTGCACCTATCTTGAACTTTCTGGATCCATCCTTGCAGTATATCTTAGAGGTTGATTCTTCGGATTTTGCTCTGGGGGCAGTTTTATCCCAACAAAAGTCCCTCAAAGATCCTATTCATCCCGTTTCATATTACTCTTCAATGATGACTTCCTCTGAAAGGAACTATTCCATCGGAGACAAGGAACTCCTTGCGATAAAACGTGCCTTAGAAAACTGGAGGCATCTCCTTGAAGGCACTAAATATCCAATCTTAATTCTAACAGACCACAGGAACCTAGTATACCTACAAACCAGTAAAACCTTATCTGCAAGACAGGTACGATGGAGTCTGTTCTTCTCCCGTTTTAATTTCAACATAGTTTACCGACCAGCTTCAAGGAATGGCAAGGCAGACGCCCTGTCCCGTCTACCCGAAAGACTTACTCCACTAGATACACAGACTACCATTATACCTCATGAGCATTTCATTGGACTTACCACTGATATGATATCCGAATTGAAAAGACATACCACAATGGAAAACCCTCCATCTTCATACAATTTGATAAAAAAGAATTCTTTATTCTATCATGACCAAAAAATCTATGTTCCTGAACCTATGAGAACATCAATTATTCAGATCCATCATGATACCCCGCTATCTGGACATCCTGGCATACGACGTACCTTGGAAATAATTTCAAGGTCCTTCTGGTGGCCCAAGCAAAAGAACTCTGTGCAGAGTTACATTCGTTCCTGTCAGATTTGCTCTGTATCCAAGCCAGAAAGAAGACCTCCTTATGGTCTACTGATTCCTATACCAGCTCCAACTAGACCATGGCAACACATCTCCATGGATTATATTGTTGAACTACCCAATTCCAACAATCAAACCACTATCTTAGTTGTAGTCGACTTACTTACCAAGATGGGACACTTCATACCTTTTCACAAACTCCCCACTTCATCTGAGACAGCTCTGCTCTTTCTGGATAACATAGTTAGACTCCATGGTTTCCCTTCCATCATAACCACCGATAGAGGCACTCAGTTCACCTCAAGTTTCTGGACCAAACTATGTGAACTCACTCATATGCAACACCGTTTCACCACCTCTTTCCACCAGCAAACAAACGGTCAATCAGAAAGATTGAACCAATGGCTTGAACAATTTCTACGTTGCTATTGCTCTTACAACCAAACTGATTGGGTGAAATACCTATCAATGGCCGAATTCGCCTACAATAATGCTGTGAATACGTCTACGAAATATTCTCCCTTCTTCGCAAACTATGCTTTCCATCCAGATTTCGTAATTGCCTCTCCAGATGGTTTGAATTCACCCGCGATGGAAGATCTCCATGACTCTCTACAGCAGAATTTCTAGATTATACATGAGAACATTGAGAAAGCTCAAAAGGTTCAAAAACATTACTATGACCTTCGTAGAAGGCCTCCTCCTCATTACACCGTGGGTGATCTTGTATGGCTATCTACCAAAAACCTGAAATTACAAATCCCTTGCAAGAAATTAGCTGGCTTATACATTGGACCATATCCTATCGTCCGTGTCATTAATGACAATGCTGTTACACTCAAATTGCCTGACATTATGAAGATCCATCCTATATACCTGTCATGGTCCTATCTTACACATTCCACCTTAATATATACTTTGCCATATCAAGCCTATACCACCTTAACATTGTCTCCTCCTGCCTATAAAGCCTGCACTGTCTAATTACTCTTTGCTGGTTTATTGAAGTGATTAACTCACAACTCCAGCTTGTATCCTGGTGAAAGAAAGTACTCGGCTGCATTTAAACTACTTCACTTGCACACCTTGGCAAAAGCGCTGCTTGTTGTCTTCCTACCTGGCTTCCTCTGACGTCACTGCAAGCCATTCACTCCTCACACGCTGCTCAGGCCTGGCAGCGTTCCAACTTCACAGCGTGCACAGACTTCCAGCTGCTCTGACACAGCCTTCCGGATCTCAAGCACTCACAGTGCCTTCAGCTTGCAACAAGTATAGCGACACATGAGGTTATCAGGTTCCGTATAAGCTTTTACTTGTAGTGTTCTAAGTCTGCTACTCTCACTACTTCCATATTTAAGCTTGCCATAATATTGACATTCCTCTATGTGTTACACTGTATAAATCTGCCAGCAAGCTACTAGCACTACCATTACTAAATGGTTATATTAACTCCTCACCTGCAGTGTGCCATATTAAACATGCTATGAGTACTAATCAGGGTATTTTCCTTAACTAGTTACTGCTCCTGTCTTGAGAAATATATATCCTTTGTTCTGCCTCTAAAGCATTCCTGTATTCATTACTCTTTGATATTGGAAGCTTATTGAGGCAATATAAATACAGATTAGGATTATATGCTTCCTTACTAGCAAGCATATTTCCCAGTTTGTTACATTAACATATTACCACAGTTCTACTTCTAAAGTACTAAAGATAAGTAAAGCATTGTCACATAAACAAGTGATTTCTTACATAATAAACCAGCCTTAAAAAAAAAAAAAAAAAAAAAAAAATTTGTAACTATGGAGCCATTAGATGTGGCCCCCCAGCTACATAATTTAAACCAGCGCCTGGACAACTTAACTCAGGCATTTAGAGATATACAGGTGGAAAACCAAAATCTCAAAGCCTGTCTTAGAGAAGTGTTGGCCAATAGGAATGCTGGAAATGACCACCAGGCTGAGCCCCAGGTTTCTTACCCTGAGAAATTTACTGGTGATAGATCCACTTTTCGCCAGTTCAGAAACGCCTGCCTGTTGTTATTCGATTTAAAACCGAGAACTTATCCTACAGACAGATCCAAAGTATTAACTGTTCTCTCATACCTGCGAGGGGAACCTCGGGCCTGGGCTGACTCATTTTATGAGTCCCAGGACCCAATTCTGAATTCTTTTGATGCCTTCTTAAAGGCTTTATCCAACCTTTATGATGATCCTTATCGTCAGATTACTGCTGAGACTAAACTCAGAGGACTCAAACAGTTAAAAGCTCCAGTGGAGGAGTATATTACTCGTTTCAAGATTTGGGCCAGAGATTCGCTCTGGAATGAGGTCTCTCTCAAGAATCAGTATCGAATGGGGTTGTCAGAGGAAGTAAAGGACGAACTCTCCAGAACTGGCATACCAGATCGCCTAGAGGATTTCTATACTTTAACAACTACTATAGATCGCAGGCTCCGAGAGCGAAGGCAGGAAAAAGGTAGTTCTAGCCACCCCACACGCCGCTTGCTCCCGACTCCGCCTACTGCTACTGCTCCCCCTGACCAGCCTATGGACATTAGCTTTCTGAGAGGACCTCTCACTATGCAAGAAAAGACCAGACGCCGTAATCTCAATCTGTGTATGTATTGTGCTGGTACGCAGCATGTGGTTAAGGATTGTCCCCTGCTTCTGAAGCAAAAGCGAGGTAAGACAAAATCAAATAGTAACTGTCTTCACACAAAGTCAGCTACATCAACTTACTTTACCTTACCTTTACAATTACAGTGGGATCAGCACAGGATCAGCAGTAACGCCATTGTTGATACAGGCGCTTGTACCAATTTCATTGATGTTCGTTTGGTTCATTCTAATAAAATTCCTTTTCAGTTAAAAAGCATTCCACTGCCTCTCAAAGTCATTGACGGGTCACATTTAGCTTCTGGTCCGGTGTCACATCAAACTGTCCCTCTGTTAGTCACAACTCCCTCTGGTCACACTGAAACAATTACTTTCGATATCATATCCTCTCCTATTTACCCTATTGTACTGGGAATCTCTTGGCTTCGTTTACACCAACCCACTCTGCATTGGTCCACTCTTTCTCTCTCCTTCCCCTCCTCTTACTGTTCTAACACTTGCTTCCCTAGGAAACATATTTTGATCACATCCACTCCTGTCATACCAGTTGAATATTCTGATTTTTCAAACGTTTTTGATAAAAAAGAGGCAGAGGTATTGCCTCCCCATAGGGCCTATGATTGCCCCATAGATCTGCTGCCTGGTGCAACCATACCTCATGGTCATATTTATCCCCTCTCAAGACCTGAGTTACAACACCTTAAAACTTATATTACTGAGAATTTAAAAAAAGGGTTCATCCGTCCCTCCACCTCACCTGCAGCAGCAGCTATGTTTTTTGTAAAGAACAAGGATGGGTCTTTACGCCCGATAATAGATTATCGCGAGCTGAACAAAATAACAATAAAAAACAGATACCCACTACCTCTCATCCCAGAACTGATTGAGAGGTTACGTGGCGCCACAGTGTTCACTAAACTAGATCTGAGGGGTGCCTATAACCTTGTCAGAATAAGAGCCGGGGACGAGTGGCTGACCGCATTTAGGACTAGGTATGGTCTCTATGAGTATACGGTTATGCCATTCGGTCTGTGCAATGCCCCGGCGACATTCCAGAACTTCATTAATGATATTTTTAGAGATGTCCTTGACACGTTTTTGGTTGTCTACTTAGACGACATTCTTATTTACTCACCCTCTTTGACAGAACATATACAACATGTCAGGCTTGTGTTGTCTAGACTACAAACACATAGACTCTATGTTAAATTAGAAAAATGTTTGTTTCACGTCACAGAGGTGTCTTTCTTGGGTTATCACATCAGTAAGGGTCAGATAAAGATGGAGGATAACAAAATTTCAGCCATATCATCATGGCCTATACCCTCTTCTGTGAAAGAAGTTCAAAGGTTCTTGGGCTTCGCAAATTTTTATAGACGCTTTATTCAAAACTTTGCTGCCATCACAAAACCCCTGACAAATTTGACTAAGGGAAAGACTCCATTTTGTTGGACACCTGAGGCTCAAACCGCCTTTGACCAATTAAAGCATCTCTTTACCACCTCTCCGATACTCCATCTACCAAACACAAAGTGTCAATTCGTATTAGAGGTTGACGCATCAGAATATGCCATTGGCTCCGTGTTATCCCAGAGATCCACTCCTAAGGACTCATTACATCCTGTGTCTTATTTCTCTAGGCTCCTGACACCAGCTGAGCTGAATTATCCAGTTGGTGAAAAGGAGTTGTTGGCTATTAAGTCATCCTTTGACCAATGGAGGCATTTATTGGAGGGTACGGAGCAACCTATAGTGATATTTACTGATCATAAGAATCTACAGTATCTCCAGACAAACAGAACTCTTTCTGCTCGACAGCTCCGCTGGAGCCTCTACTTCTCTCGTTTCTCCTTCCACATTGCCTACCGTCCTGGCATACGGAATGGAAAGGCAGATGCTTTATCTAGAAGGGATAAAAAGCCTGAGTCTACTCAATTTCCATCCACCATCATTCCAAAATCTTCTTTTGTAGGTCTTCTATCAAATGATCTCACAGATCTAAAAACACATCAACAACAAGACATTACTAAGACCGCTTACACGCTTACCCCTGATAATGCTGGAATCCTCTACAAGGATTCAAGGCTATATGTTCCACCCTCGCTGCGAGATCAGGCAGTGTCCATTGCCCATGATTCATTATTAGCAGGTCATATGGGTATACACAAGACACTTGACCTTCTACAGAGGTATTTTTGGTGGCCTTCTATGAGAACCACTGTTAAAGAATACATCAAACTCTGCGTTACCTGTCAAACCTGTAAGCCCTCACACCAACCACCTCTGGGTTTACTACAGAACCTCCCTATTCCCGAATTTCCGTGGACTTCTGTCTCCATGGACTTTGTAGTTGATTTGCCTAAATCTGAAGGTTACACCGTCATTTTTGTTGTTGTGGATCTCATGTCAAAGATGGCACATTTCATTCCAACCGAAACTCTACCCACTGCACAAAAATCAGCTCAGTTATTTCTTAGAGAGATTATTCGTTTACATGGAATACCCACTACAGTACTCAGCGACAGAGGCTCACAATTCACCTCAAAATTTTGGAGACATCTTTGTACCTCACTAGACATACATCAGTGTTTGACCACATCGTACCACCCACAGACCAATGGACAGTGTGAGAGAACCAACCAGTGGCTGGAGCAATTTTTACGTTGCTACTGTTCCCACAAACAAGAATCTTGGGCCACGTACCTCCCACATGCTGAGTTTGCATATAATAATACCACCAATACTTCTACGGGGTTTTCTCCCTTTTATATCAATTCAGGCTACCATCCCCGATTTCATCCATTGCCTATGACACACTCACCTTGTCCTCAGGTGAATGATCTCGTCAATTCCATCAAGCAGACTTACGTCGCCATACAGGATAACATCAAGCAAGCACAGGCCACCCAAAAGAGGTTCTATGACCTACGCCATCGCCCTCATCCTACCTACGCTGTAGGACAAAAAGTCTGGTTATCGGCAAAGAATCTGAGGATTCCAACTCCTTGCAAGAAGTTTAACAAACTTTTTGTTGGTCCTTTTTCTATCATTGCTCTTCCAAACCCGGTTACGGTGACTCTACAGCTTCCTCCCACTTACCGCATTCACCCGACATTTCATGTGTCCCTCATCAAGCCTTGCTACTCTTCTACCCCTCTATCAGCCACTTCCCTGGGTTCTCCTACCCCGGATCCTGAGTACGAGGTCCAGGCCATTCTGGACTCTAGACGTTGGCATGGTGAACTGCAGTATCTGGTTCATTGGTCTGGGTACGACTCTTCGGAGGACTCTTGGGAACCCGCTTCGAATCTCTCTGCAGATAGGTTGGTCTCTTTGTTTCATCGGAGGCATCCGGATCGTCCTTCTCCCTGAAACCTCTTTGATGTTTCCTTGGGGGGGGAGTATGTCATGGTCCTATCTTACACATTCCACCTTAATATATACTTTGCCATATCAAGCCTATACCACCTTAACATTGTCTCCTCCTGCCTATAAAGCCTGCACTGTCTAATTACTCTTTGCTGGTTTATTGAAGTGATTAACTCACAACTCCAGCTTGTATCCTGGTGAAAGAAAGTACTCGGCTGCATTTAAACTACTTCACTTGCACACCTTGGCAAAAGCGCTGCTTGTTGTCTTCCTACCTGGCTTCCTCTGACGTCACTGCAAGCCATTCACTCCTCACACGCTGCTCAGGCCTGGCAGCGTTCCAACTTCACAGCGTGCACAGACTTCCAGCTGCTCTGACACAGCCTTCCGGATCTCAAGCACTCACAGTGCCTTCAGCTTGCAACAAGTATAGCGACACATGAGGTTATCAGGTTCCGTATAAGCTTTTACTTGTAGTGTTCTAAGTCTGCTACTCTCACTACTTCCATATTTAAGCTTGCCATAATATTGACATTCCTCTATGTGTTACACTGTATAAATCTGCCAGCAAGCTACTAGCACTACCATTACTAAATGGTTATATTAACTCCTCACCTGCAGTGTGCCATATTAAACATGCTATGAGTACTAATCAGGGTATTTTCCTTAACTAGTTACTGCTCCTGTCTTGAGAAATATATATCCTTTGTTCTGCCTCTAAAGCATTCCTGTATTCATTACTCTTTGATATTGGAAGCTTATTGAGGCAATATAAATACAGATTAGGATTATATGCTTCCTTACTAGCAAGCATATTTCCCAGTTTGTTACATTAACATATTACCACAGTTCTACTTCTAAAGTACTAAAGATAAGTAAAGCATTGTCACATAAACAAGTGATTTCTTACAATACCATGTCTCACTTCTAAAACCATATACAAGATCTAGAAGTTCCCTAACACTATTGCCACCACAGCCTCTCACCTTGGATCAGGATGTGTTTGAAGTTCATTCCCTACTGGATTCAAGACATAAAAAGGTAGAATTACAATATTTGGTACACTGGAAGGGTTATCCCTCTGAAGAAGACTCTTGGGAACCGGCTTCGAATCTGAATGCCCCTAGATTGGTTACTCTATTCCACAGAAGGCACCCGGACCGACCTAGACCGACAACTGTGGCACAGTTGCCTTAAGGGAGGGGTCATGTCAGGGTTACTGTACCTTTAAGCAGGGATTTGTATAGGAACTTTCTCATTGGTTGCCTAGGTTATAAGTTCCACCATTTCCTGTGGCTCCTTGCTTAGTATTTTGTAGTGTAATCTACCTTTACCTGAGCCCATCTTGTGTACCTATTGCAAGCCTCTATTTGGATTACAAATTAAAGTTTATATCTATTCTCAGTGGAAGTGGACTTGTTGACCTTTTTTCACCTACTACTGAATTTATTTGCCAGTTTTAAGAAAAGGAAGTCAGTGTGAATTTTTCGCTACAGTTTCCTAATTTCCACTAAACCTTTCTCACCTGCACTATTACTTCTGCTGAATCAACACTGAATCTGCAGCAGCAGCTGCAAACTGCCACTTCTACCTCTGCTGCAGCTAATTCAGCTTACAGAGCCTCAAAGCATCAGACCGGAGATTGCCGCACAGATCAGCTCACTTCTCAATGCTCTCCCCCTGCTTTGTTTGCAAGTACCGTTCAGGAGTAACGGCTATCATTGTCAGCTGACCGGAGGGCGGATTAACCAAACTGAACCGCAAGTATCTTTTGTTGCTTTTCTTACAAAGTATCTTTTCCATACTTAGTTGAATAACTGCAAGCAAGTCTAATCCGCTTAAAGTGATACACCTCAATTAAATGTTACCATACTAAGAGGTGCTGTAAGACTTTGTATTATAAAATCCTATTGGAGTTATAAGGATTACCAATTTCCTGAATTGACATTCTCAGCACCCTGTATCTTTGTATCTGTTTTCAGTCTGCAACATATTGATTGAAGTATTCGATAAACTGTTTATGCTATTATTTTACACATACCATATGTGTTTTCAGTGTTCTAAATTAAGGAACATATGAATCAATCCTCATAGGGATATTTGTCCATCATATTGATTTGCACTATTCTTGCTGGTATTTCACTCCTCAATAGTGAACTCTTATTTGAAACAGTGATACATTTAAACATTTTTTTTTCTGCAATTGAGTTCCAGAATCTAAAGTCAATTAAGTTTGAGATAACCTCACAGGAACAGAAGTCCAATGTAAGTCCAAGCATCCCACCGATCACTCAGTACTTTGTGGAAGTGGCAGCAGTATCGAGGTACCGGATCATACCGTCACCTTGTAGAGCTACAACATATATAGGCAGAAGTGGAGGTATGTTCAGGGGGAAGCATAAAGGACACCCTATTATTACTTGACCACCTTCAGTCCAGGACCACTAATAACTTTTTGGACCTAAATAATCTGAATGTGTGGATCTCTGTTTCATCCTGTTAAAGAGATTACAGATTAGACCGGGGACTCCTGCATTATAATTTCCTAAATAGTATAATGCATTGTTTTGGATATAATAATGTTTTGAGTCCTCTTCTTGGAGAATTCATTTGGCCGCCATAGCTAAATAGCCTGATTATGACCTTAATTTAAATGTTACACTCTTTTCATTCGGCTAGTTTTGGAGTTTTGTCGGTAACGACCCGAAAAACTAACGCCGGCTTTTTTCTGGCCGCACCATAAAAATAACTCTGGTATTGAGAGTCCACATAAAGGCTGCGTTAGGCTCCAAAAAAGGAGCGTAGAGCATTTTTAACGCAGCTTCAACTCTCGATACCAGAGTTGCTTACGCAAGCGGCCAGCCTCAAAAACGTGCTCGTGCACGATTCCCCCATAGGAAACAATGGAGCTGTTTGAGCTGAAAAAAAACCTAACACCTGCAAAAAAGCCGCGTTCAGCTCCTAACGCAGCCCCATTGTTTGCTATGCGGTAACACTTCCTACGTCTGCACCTAACACTCTAACATGTACCCCGAGTCTAAACACCCCTAACCTTACACTTATTAACCCCTGATCTGCCGCCCCCGCTATCGCTGACCCCTGCATATTATTATTAACCCCTAATCTGCCGCTCCGTAAACCGCCGCTACTTACATTATCCCTATGTACCCCTAATCTGTTGCCCTAACATTGCCGACCCCATTATTATATTTATTAACCCCTAATCTGCCCCCCACAACGTCGCCTCCACCTGCCTACACTTATTAACCCCTAATCTGCCGACCGGACCTGAGTGCTACTATATTAAAGTTATTAACCCCTAATCCGCCTCACTAACCCTATAATAAATAGTATTAACCCCTAATCTGCCCTCCCTAACATCGCCGAGACCTAACTTCAATTATTAACCCCTAATCTGCCGACTGGAGCTCACCGCTATTCTAATAAATGTATTAACCCCTAAAGCTAAGTCTAACCCTAACACTAACACCCCCCTAGGTTAAATATAATTTACATCTAACGAAATTAATTAACTCTTATTAAATAAATTATTCCTATTTAAAGATAAATACTTACCTGTAAAATAAATCCTAATATAGCTACAATATAAATTATAATTATATTATAGCTATTTTAGGATTTATATTTATTTTACAGGTAACTTTGTATTTATTTTACCAGGTACAATAGCTATTAAATAGTTAAGAACTATTTAATAGCTAAAATAGTTAAAATAATTACAAATTTACCTGTAAAATAAATCCTAACCTAAGTTACAATTAAACCTAACACTACACTATCAATAAATTAATTAAATAAACTACCTACAATTACCTACAATTAACCTAACACTACACTATCAATAAATTAATTAAATACAATTCCTACAAATAAATACAATTAAATAAACTAGCTAAAGTACAAAAAATAAAAAAGAACTAAGTTACAAAAAATAAAAAAATATTTACAAACATAAGAAAAATATTACAACAATTTTAAACTAATTACACCTACTCTAAGCCCCCTAATAAAATAACAAAGCCCCCCAAAATAAAAAAATGCCCTACCCTATTCTAAATTACAAAAGTTCAAAGCTCTTTTACCTTACCAGCCCTGAACAGGGCCCTTTGCGGGGCATGCCCCAAAGAATTCAGCTCTTTTGCCTGTAAAAAAAAACATACAATACCCCCCCCAACATTACAACCCACCACCCACATACCCCTAATCTAACCCAAACCCCCCTTAAATAAACCTAACACTAACCCCTGAAGATCTTCCTACCTTATCTTCACCCTGCCAGGTTCACCGATCCATCCTGAAGAGCTCCTCCGATGTCCTGATCCAAGCCCAAGCGGGGGGCTGAAGAGGTCCATGATCGGGCTGAAGTCTTCATCCAAGCGGGAGCTGAAGAGGTCCATGATCCGGCTGAAGTCTTCATCCAAGCGGGAGCTGAAGAGGTCCATGATCCAGATGAAGTCTTCTATCAACGGCATCTTCAATCTTCTTTCTTCCGGATCCATCTTGCAGACCTCCGACGCGGAACATCCTCTTCTCCCGACGCCTACTAGCCGAATGATGGTTCCTTTAAGGGACATCATCCAAGATGGCGTCCCTCGAATTCCGATTGGCTGATAGGATTCTATCAGCCAATCGGAATTAAGGTAGGAATATTCTTATTTGCTGATGGAATCAGCCAATCAGATTCAAGTTCAATCCGATTGGCTGATCCAATCAGCCAATCAGATTGAGCTCGCATTCTATTGGCTGTTCCGATCAGCCAATAGAATGCGAGCTCAATCTGATTGGCTGATAAGATCAGCCAATCGGATTGAACTTGATTCTGATTGGCTGATTCCATCAGCCAATCAGAATAATCCTACCTTAATTCCGATTGGCTGATAGAATCCTATCAGCCAATCGGAATTCGAGGGACGCCATCTTGGATGATGTCCCTTAAAGGAACCATCATTCGGCTAGTAGGCGTCGGGAGAAGAGGATGTTCCGCGTCGGAGGTCTGCAAGATGGATCCGGAAGAAAGAAGATTGAAGATGCCGTTGATAGAAGACTTCATCCGGATCATGGACCTCTTCAGCTCCCGCTTGGATGAAGACTTCAGCCGGATCATGGACCTCTTCAGCCCCCCGCTTGGGCTTGGATCAGGACATCGGAGGAGCTCTTCAGGACGGATCGGTGAACCTGGCAGGGTGAAGATAAGATAGGAAGATCTTCAAGGGCTTAGTGTTAGGTTTATTTAAGGGGGATTTGGGTTAGATTAGGGGTATGTGGGTGGTGGGTTGTAATGTTGGGGGGGGGGTATTGTATGTTTTTTTTTACAAGCAAAAGAGCTGAATTCTTTGGGGCACGCCCCGCAAAGGGCCCTGTTCAGGGCTGGTAAGGTAAAAGAGCTTTGAACTTTTGTAATTTAGAATAGGGTAGGGCATTTTTTTATTTTGGGGGGCTTTGTTATTTTATTAGGGGGCTTAGAGTAGGTGTAATTAGTTTAAAATTGTTGTAATATTTTTCTTATGTTTGTAAATATTTTTTTATTTTTTGTACTTTAGCTAGTTTATTTAATTGTATTTATTTGTAGGAATTGTATTTAATTAATTTATTGATAGTGTAGTGTTAGGTTAATTGTAGGTAATTGTAGGTAGTTTATTTAATTAATTTATTGATAGTGTAGTGTTAGGTTTAATTGTAACTTAGGTTAGGATTTATTTTACAGGTAAATTTGTAATTATTTTAACTATTTTAGCTATTAAATAGTTCTTAACCCCTTAATGACCACAGCACTTTTCCATTTTCTGTCCGTTTGGGACCAAGGCTATTTTTACATTTTTGAGGTGTTTGTGTTTAGCTGTAATTTTCCTCTTACTCATTTACTGTACCCACACATATTATATACCGTTTTTCTCGCCATTAAATGGACTTTCTAAAGATACCATTATTTTCATCATATCTTATAATTTACTATAAAAAAAATTATAAAATATGAGGAAAAAATGGAAAAAAACACACTTTTTCTAACTTTGACCCCCAAAATCTGTTACACATCTACAACCACAAAAAAACACCCATGCTAAATAGTTTCTAAATTTTGTCCTGAATTTAGAAATACCCAATGTTAACATGTTCTTTGCTTTTTTTGTAAACTATAGGGCCATAAATACAAGTAGCACTTTGCTATTTCCAAACCATTTCTTTTCAAAATTAGCGCTAGTTACATTAGAACACTGATATCTTTCAGGAATCTCTGAATATCCATTGACATGTATATATTTTTTTTTAGTAGACAACCCAAAGTATTGATCTAGGCCCATTTTGGTATATTTCATGCCACCATTTCACCGCCAAATGCAATCAAATACAAAAAATCGTTCACTTTTCACAAATTTTTTCACAAACTTTTGGTTTCTAACTTAAATTATTTACAAACAGCTTGTGCAATTATGGCATAAATTGTTGTAAATTCTTATCTGGGATCCCCTTTGTTCAGAAATAGCCGACATATATGACTTTGGCGTTGCTTTTTGGTAATTAGAAGGCCGCTAAATGCCACTGCGCACCACACGTGTATTATGCCCAGCAGTGAAGGGGTTAATTAGGGAGCATGTAGGGAGCTTTTTGGGATAGTTTTAGCTTTAGTGTAGTGTAGTAGACAACCCCAAGTATTGATCTAGGCCAATTTTGGTATATTTTATGCCACCATTTCACCGCCAAATGCGATCAAATTAAAAAAAAAGTTAAATTTTTCTCAATTTTAGGTTTCTCACTGAAATTATTTACAAACAGCTTGTGCAATTATGGCACAAATGGTTGTAAATGCTTCTCTGGGATCCCCTTTGTTCAGAAATAGCAGACATATATGGCTTTGGCATTGCTTTTTGGTAATTAGAAGGCCTCTAAATGCCGCTGCGCATCACACGTGTATTATGGCTAGCAGTGAAGGGGTTAATTATGTAGCTTGTAGGGAGCTTGCAGGGTTAATTTTATCTTTAGTGTAGAGCTCAGCCTCCCACCTGAAACATCAGACCCCCTGATCCCTCCCAAACAGCTCTCTTCCCTCCCCCACCCCACAATTGTCCCCGCCATCTTAAGTACTGGCAGAAACTCTGCCAGTACTAAAATAAAAGGTATTTGGCCATTTTTAAAAAAAAAAAAAAAGCATATTTACATATGCTGATGTGTATGATCCCCCCTTAGACCCCAACCTCACTGATCCCCCACCTAACAGCTCTCTAACCCTTCCCCTCTGCCTTAATGGGCGCCATCTTGGGTACTGGCAGCTGTCTGCCAGTACCCAGTTTTGCAAAAAAAGTGCCATTTTATTAAAAAAAAAGCAATTTTCTGTAGTGTAGCTTTCCCCCCCACCAAGACCAACCCCCCACCCCTTCCAGATCCCTGAGATTATATTTTTTAAAGTTTAAACTTTATTTTTTTTGAATACTTTTTACTATGTTTTTCTGTAGTGTAGCGGTTCCCACCCGCTCCCGCCCCGTGCACGCGCCCGCCCTCCAACCCCCGTGCACGCGCGCGCTCCCGTGCGCGCCCCCGTGGATCCCGCCCCCGATCCCGCCCCCCTCCACTCCATACACAACATCGATGGCCGCCCACCCGCCTCCCACGTAAGCTCCCACCCACCAACGATACCGGCCATCGATGTCCGGTGCAGAGAGGGCCACAGAGTGGCTCTCTCTGCATCGGATGGCCAAGGGGGGTTATTGCAGGATGCCTCCATATCGAGGCATCACTGCAATAACCGGAAAGCAGCTGGAAGCGAGCAGGATCGCTTCCAGCTGCTTTCCAGACCAAAGACGTACGCCACACATCCTCGGTCATTAAGTGTATTTTTTTAGAGGACGTGTGGCGTACGTCCTTGGTCGTTAAGGGGTTAAAGGGCCAATAAACCCAAAATCTTTCTTTCATGATTCAGATAGAGAATAGAAATTTAAACAACATTACAATTTACTTCCATTATTTATTTTGCTTCATTTTTTAGATATCCTTAGTTGAAGAAAAAGCAATGCACATGGTGAGCCAATCACACGAGGCTTCAACCTGCAGCAACCAATCAGCAGCTACTGAGCATATCTAGATATGCTTTTCAGCAAAGAATATCAAGAGAATAAAACAAATTAGATAATATAAGTAAATTAGAAAGATGTTTAAAATTGCATTCTCTTTCTAAATCATAAAAGAAAAAATGTGGGTGTCATGTCCCTTTAACTATTTAATAGCTATTGTACCTGGTTAAAATAAATACAAAGTTACCTGTAAAATAAATATAAATCCTAAAATAGCTATAATATAATTATAATTTATATTGTAGCTATATTAGGATTTATTTTACAGGTAAGCATTTATCTTTAAATAGGAATAATTTATTTAATAAGAGTTAATTAATTTCGTTAGATTTAAATTATATTTAACTTAGGGGGGTGTTAGTGTTAGGGTTAGACTTAGCTTTAGGGGTTAATACATTTATTAGAATAGCGGTGAGCTCCGGTCGGCAGATTAGGGGTTAATAAGTGTAGGCAGGTGGAGGCGACGTTGTGGGGGGCAGATTAGGGGTTAATAAATATAATACAGGGGTCGGCGGTGTTAGGGGCAGCAGATTAGGGGTACATAAGGATAACGTAGGTGGCGGCGCTTTGCGGTCGGCAGATTAGGGGTTAATTATTGTAGGTAGCTGGCTGCGACGTTGTGGGGGGCAGATTAGGGGTTAATAAATATAATAGAGGGGTCGGCGGTGTTAGGGGCAGCAGATTAGGGGTACATAAGGATAACGTAGGTGGTGGCGCTTTGGGGTCGGCAGATTAGGGGTTAATAAGTGTAGGTAGGTGGAGGCGACGTTGTGGGTGGCAGATTAGGGGTTAATAAATATAATACAGGGGTCGGCGGTGTTAGGGGCAGCAGATTAGGGGTACATAAGGATAACGTAGGTGGCGGTCGGCAGGTTAGGGGTTAAAAAAATTTATTCGAGTGTCGGCGATGTGGGGGGACCTCGGTTTAGGGGTACATAGGTAGTTTATGGGTGTTAGTGTACTTTAGAGTACAGTAGTTAAGAGCTTTATAAACCGGCGTTAGCCCAGAAAGCTCTTAACTACTGACTTTTTTCCTGCGGCTGGAGTTTTGTCGTTAGATGATAAACGCTCACTTCAGAAACGACTCTAAATACCGGAGGTAGAAAGATCCCATTGAAAAGATAGGATACGTAATTTACGTAAGGGGATCTGCGGTATGGAAAAGTCGCAGATGAAAAGTGAGCGTTAGACCCTATTTTGAGTGACTCCAAATACCGGCGGTAGCCTAAAACCAGCGTTAGGAGCCTCTAACGCTGGTTTTCACGGCTAACGCCAAACTCCAAATCTAGGCCATTGTATGTAAAAACATGTTATTAAAATATTTCCAAGTTCTATTTTTGTATACTTTGAGTTAACTGTTCATTACTTCAACATATTTTAACCCCTTTACCCCATCTTTCCTCATGTTGCTAATTCTCTGTTATTGTCACTATTTTCCTGCAAGGTTAAATAACACTGTGAGTACACTAAGCAGTCAGAACAATTAGGTATATATGTTACAGATTCATGTCATATCATTACATATATTTTAGCTTTGCAACACTAAGATGTGTGATTAACTCTTCTGCTCAATCTCAGTCATATTCAGCTATTTAAGCCCTTCTTTATAAAAGCTTTATACTGTCTGTGCATGTTTATGTAACACTAGAATATTTGACTTGATGGTTTGCTGCTTTTAAATGTAGCAACTCAGAGAGATGCAGTAAATGTCATATTTTCAATAAGCCGCTTAGAGTTTGCAGACAGGGAACAGGGATTTGCAGCTTTTTCAAATAATCTTTTGGTCAGAGCATTTATGTGTATGGAAAGGAGGTTTAAGATATTGATCACACCTGGAAAAGATAGTTAAAGTAACAGAAAAATCAGTTTAAATAAAATATAACCTTCAACTCTCATACAAAATAGCTTCAATAAAAGGTGGTGACTACAGAAATCAATCAATTAATGGGAAACATATAAATAGCTAACAAACTAATTTCTTTCCGAATCAAATGGCCATTACACAGTAAAGTATATTGGATACTCCTGAATTTGCACCTATACTGAATGTTAAATAATTATTTGCATTATTGAAATGTAACAAGAATAAAATCAGAAAATTAAAAAAAAATCATTGTTTACTTAAAGGATTACTTTCTTTTATAATTTTTAAGCTAAACAACTAACATATTAAAGTTAATAAACATTAATTAAAACCTACTGACCTATATTTTCTCCAAAACGAAGTTTCATAACGTTCTAAAAGTTATATCTTTTATTCGCCGATGATGTCACGTTATCCTGCCCACTATTTTTAGCACTGCATGTTCAAAATACTTAAACCAATAACTTTGTGTTTAAAGCGCCATTTTGAAACCTAGGTATTGTAAACAGATTGGTACAGAGCAAAGGATACCCACGGAGTGGGTTTGGAAAACAATTACATTTGCAGACAAGATTTCTGATATACGGTAGAGAAATGTTAATGAAATGCTATTGATAAAAAGCGTATTTGGGGAAGTTAGTTAGTAACAGGCATAGAAAATATTTACTTACAGTGGCCCTTTAAAAGGGACATTAAACTCCAAAATGCTCTTTAATTATTCAGATAGAACATATTTAAAAACAACTTTCCAATGTACTTCTATTATAAAATTTTCTTCATTATATGTTATCCTTTGTTAAAAACCAATAAGGTAAGTTCAGGAGTGTGCACATGTCTGCAGCACTATATGGGAGCAGTTTTGCAACAATGTAATACATAAGCAAATGCACTAGATCAGTGCTTCCCAAACCCAGTCCTCAGAACCCTTACTCAGGCCAGATACAGGTAGCCCTCAGTTTACGCCGGGGTTAGGTTCCAGAAGGAATGGTTGTAAATCGAAACCGTTGTAAATTGAAACCTAGTTTATAATGTAAGTCAATGGGAAGTGAGGGAGTTAGGTTCCAGGCCCCTTTTAAAATTGTCATAAGTAACATCTAATACATTATTTTTAAAGCTTTGAAATGAAGACTTTAAATGCTAAACAGCATTATAAACCTAATAAAATAATCACACAACACAGAATATATAATTAAACTAAGTTAAATGAACAAAAGTATTTGCTAATCAGCATTATAAACCTAATAAAATAATCACACATCTCAGACTTCACTTGCATTTTTCTGCAAACAGTTATTTCTATGCATTCCAATCTGGACTGATTTATAGACAGGAAGATCTTGTTCCTTTGAAATCTGCTCGATAGCTCAGGTCTGGTTAAACTGATTAATTTCAGCTTGCTTGGCTTTACTGCAACACAAGCGGACAGCTCCACCTACTGGCTATTTTAATCAATGCACTGCTTCTCAATGCTTTTCAATAGCAGTCACATGACTGGAAAAAAAGGTTGTTCTGAAACGGTGTAAATTGAACCGTTGTAAACCGAGGGACACCTGTATTCATTATATCTTAACTAGAGCACAGGTGAAACAATCAGCTGATCTGTAACCATGGTTACTAACCTGCTCTCACCCTTCAGCTGATTGTTTCACCTGTGTTCTAGTTAGGATATAATTAATATCTGGCCTGAGTAAGGGTTCTGAGGACTGGGTTTGTGAAACACTTCACTAGAGGCAGCACTATTTCCTGTCATGTTGTGCTCCAGACATCTCTTCAACAAAGAATAACATGAGAGTGATGAAATTGTGATAATAGAAGTAAAATGGAAACTTTAAAAAAAAATTGTATTCTCTATCTGAATCATGATAGAAAAAAAAAATGAGTTTCATGTCCTATAAGAAATTGATGGTTCTTTTCTGGGGTTATTATACTAAATTATGTCACAATCTATCATGGAATATACATCAAAAAGATATGTGATCAGTAGGAAAGTTAAACAAATGGTGTTAATTGTTTTTAATATTGATAATGACAGCTGAATGTGTTTAAATGTAAGTTTTTGTTTTCAATTAACCAATAATATCAATACATTTTTAAAGTTCAAACACATATTTAAGTTGCAATAATAAAAAAAAAACATTTTTCACATCCTGTGAGTAAAAAACACAAGGAATTTCTTCCTTTCAAATACCAACTAAAACAGTGTTAAAAATTACACACAGTGCACAATTCTGGTTACCAAACCAGAAAAAAAGGTGCAATCAAACATCCTTTATTAAGCTCTCTTCAATGGTTACTTTAATCCTCAAAATAAAATATGGAAACAACACAGCATAGTGTAGCAATTCTTCAATTACAATTCTTTGTAATATATATACAAATACTCACATACTTCAGAGCTTCCCTAGATGACAGCATTATAACAAATCCCTATATGTCTCCGGATAACTTCTTAAAACATTTATTATAACACATTTTAAAACCAAAACAAGGGTATTTTTTTTACCACTAATGAAGGATTTTTTGCCAGTAGTGATTATAGTAACTCCGCCCACTATAGGGATATACATCAGAGAAACCATGCTGCAGTCCTTGTTTGCTTACAACATATACTGGCTAATTCTTCGCTTCATGGTTTATACCTTGTGATAATCGGTATTTGGCAAAGAATTGTAATTGAAGAATTGCTAAATTATGATATGTTGTTTCCATTTTTTCTTTTGAGGATTAAAGTCAGCATTTAAGAGATCTTAATAAAGGATATTAGTGATGTCGCAAACCTAAAATTTTGCGTTCGCGAACGGCGGACGCAAACTTCCACAACTGTTCGCGAACGGGCGAACCGGGCGAACCACCATAGACTTCAATAGGCAGGCGAATTTTAAAACCCACAGGGACTCTTTCTGGCCACAATAGTGATGGAAAAGTTGTTTCAAGGGGACTAACACCTGGACTGTGGCATGCCGGAGGGGGATCCCTGGCAAAACTCCCATGGAAAATTACATAGTTGATGCAGAGTCTGGTTTTAATCCATAAAGGGCATAAATCACCTAACATTCCCAAATTATTTGCAATAACATGCTTTAAAACATCAGGTATGATGTTGTATCGTTCAGGTAGTGTAAGGGTTACGCCCTCTTTACAGTGACAGACCAAACTCCCCGTTTAAAGGGACAGTCTACACCAGAATTTTTATTGTTTTAAAAGATAGATAATCCCTTTATTATTATTAGTGTGAAGGAAACTGACTGCTATTATTTAACACAGTCAAAAAAGTTTTTTTTTTCTTTAATGTACACTACTGTTACACCAGATATGAGTTGCACTGGGGTGACACTGTGCCCTGGCAGGCAGGTACTGAAAAGCACACGTGTGAAGGAAACTGACTGCTATTATTTAACACAGTCAAAAAAGTGTTGTTTTTTTTAAATCTACACTACTGTTACAACAGATATGAGTTGCACTGGGGTGACACTGTGCCCTGGCAGGCAGGCACTGAAACGCACACGTGTGAAGGAAACTGTCTGCTATTATTTAACACAGTCAAGAATTTTTTTTTTTTTTTTTTAAATCTACACTACTGTTACACCAGATATGAGTTGCACTGGGGTGACACTGTGCCCTGGCAGACAGGCACTGAAACGCACACGTGTGAAGGAAACTGACTGCTATTATTTAACACAGTCAAAAAAGTGTTTTTTTTTTTTTAAATCTATACTACTGTTACACCAGATATGAGTTGCACTGGGGTGACACTGTGCCCTGGCAGGCACTGAAACGCACACGTGTGAAGGAAACTGACTGCTATTATTTAACACAGTCAAAAAAGTGTTTTTTTTTTTAAATCTATACTACTGTTACACCAGATATGAGTTGCACTGGGGTGACACTGTGCTCTGGCAGGCAGGCACTTAAACACACACGTGTGAAGGAAACTGACTGCTATTATTTAACACAGTCAAAAAAGTGTTGTTTTTTTTAAAATCTACACTACTGTTACACCACATATGAGTTGCACTGGGGTGACACTGTGCCCTGGCAGGAAGGCACTTAAACGCACACGTGTGAAGGAAACTGACTGCTATTATTTAACACAGTCAAAAAAGTTTTTTTTTTTTAATCTACACTACTGTTACACCAGATATGAGTTGCACTGGGGTGACACTGTGCCCTGGCAGGCAGGCACTTAAACGCACACGTGTGAAGGAAACTGACTGCTATTATTTAACACAGTGAAAAAAGTGTTTTTTTTTTTTTAAAAATCTACACTACTGTTACACCACATATGAGTTGCACTGGGGTGACACTGTGCCCTGGCAGGCAGGCACTTAAACGCACACGTGTAAAGGACACTGACTGCTATTATTTAACACAGTCAAAAAAGTGTTTGTTTTTTTAAATCTACACTACTGTTACACCAGATATGAGTTGCACTGGGGTGACACTGTGCCCTGGCAGGCATTCAATTAAACGCACATGTGTGAAGGAAACTGACTGCTATTATTTAACACAGTCAAGAAAGTGTTGTTTTTTTTAAATCTACACTACTGTTACACCAGATATGAGTTGCACTGGGGTGACACTGTGCCCTGGCAGGCAGGCACTGAAACGCACACGTGTGAAGGAAACTGACTGCTATTATTTAACACAGTCAAAAAAGTGTTTTTTTTTTTAAATCTATACTACTGTTACACCAGATATGAGTTGCACTGGGGTGACACTGTGCCCTGGCAGGCACTGAAACGCACACGTGTGAAGGAAACTGACTGCTATTATTTAACACAGTCAAAAAAGTGTTTTTTTTTTTAAATCTATACTACTGTTACACCAGATATGAGTTGCACTGGGGTGACACTGTGCTCTGGCAGGCAGGCACTTAAACACACACGTGTGAAGGAAACTGACTGCTATTATTTAACACAGTCAAAAAAGTGTTGTTTTTTTTTAAATCTACACTACTGTTACACCACATATGAGTTGCACTGGGGTGACACTGTGCCCTGGCAGGAAGGCACTTAAACGCACACGTGTGAAGGAAACTGACTGCTATTATTTAACACAGTCAAAAAAGTTGTTTTTTTTTAATCTACACTACTGTTACACCAGATATGAGTTGCACTGGGGTGACACTGTGCCCTGGCAGTCAGGCACTTAAACGCACACGTGTGAAGGAAACTGACTGCTATTATTTAACACAGTGAAAAAAGTGTTTTTTTTAAAAAAAAATCTACACTACTGTTACACCACATATGAGTTGCACTGGGGTGACACTGTGCCCTGGCAGGCAGGCACTTAAACGCACACGTGTAAAGGAAACTGACTGCTATTATTTAACACAGTCAAAAAAGTGTTGTTTTTTTTAAATCTACACTACTGTTACACCAGATATGAGTTGCACTTGGGTGACACTGTGCCCTGGCAGGCAGGCACTTAAACACACACATGTGAAGGAAACTGACTGCTATTATTTAACACAGTCAAATAAGTGTTGTTTTTTTTTAAATCTACACTACTGTTACACCAGATATGAGTGGTGGCACTGGGCAAGTGGGCACAGTATACGCTGTGAGCCTGACACACACACTGGCAGGCAGGCAACTGCAATTAGATTACACAGGAAAAAAAAAAAAAAAAACAGCCCTAAAAAGGGCTTTTTGGGGTGCTGTCCTTACAGCAGAGATCAGATGAGTCCTTCAGGACTGTAGTGGACACTGAATACACTAGCATAGCTATAGATTTCCCTACTAAATCAGCAGCAGCTACACTGTCCCTCCTCTCCCAAACAATGCAGCTTTCGAATGAATCTAAAATGGATGCTGTCCAGGAGATAGGAGGGTCTGGGAGGGAGGGAGGGTCTGCTGCTGATTGGCTGGAATGTGCCTGCTGACTGTGAGGTACAGGGTCAAAGTATTACTCAATGATGACGAATAGGGGGCGGATCGAACATCGCATATGTTCGCCCGCTACGGCGAACGTGAATATGCTATGTTCGCCGGGAACTATTCGGCGGCGAACAATTCGCGACATCACTAAAGGATATATTTAAGTTGTATAAAAGTCTCATAGTTTAAAAGTGAGATTTGAGCTATATATTTGTCATATCAATATGTTTCATCTAAAAGAAAGTAATTTGCAACAAATTTATATTTTAATCAGGTTTAATTGTCCTGAATATATATTTTTTTAATAATTGTCCCCTTTCCAGCTATGGGAATTAAAGTTTCATACAGTAAGCAATTAATAGAGAAGCATCCAACATGCATGTCCTGTTAGCTGGGGTAAGAGAAAACAGTTCTCTCTGCACTATGCCCAAAGATTTGTCAAAAATTGTGTTTTTAGCACCATATTTTGACCAATTTTTTTAAATTTTACCTGATAAATCTTTAAGTTTCCACGGGAATAGGGCCCTCAATTCCTCCTGTGCCATGTGTTTGTCAAATTGTGTCGTGTCTCTTACATGTTTTATATCATTGTTTAATTTAAATGAATTGTACCCATGGACAGCACTGCAGAATATGTTGGCGCTTCATAAATAAAGTGTAATAATAATAATAGTCCTGCTCTAATACATTTTAACATGTTATGCATTTAACATCATTTCATTCCTAATGAAGACAGTGCTGGGGCTTATTTAAACCTCACCCAATTGACTAATTAATGAGTGCAGATGTTTTAAGATTTCAATACTTTTTATAATCTTTTTTTATCCCAGGTGTTAGACTGTATTGATTCTTGGAATTTCCTACTGGATGAGTGAGCTGCATTATGAGTAGGGATGGGCAAATGTGTTTATATTTGAATTTGAATGTTAGAACGAATGTTATTGTAGAAATTCAATTTACATAATAGAATGTTGATAAGAACGAATATTCTTAAAAGTTCTATTATCGAATGTTATTTACAGTTTTCGAATGTCACTTTCGAATTCGAATGTCACATTCGAATTTGAAATTCAAATTCAACTATTACATTTATAAAACACAGTTGTAGACTAGAAATACTATTTTGATTCAAATGTTACATTTCAAATTCGAATGTCACATTCAAATTCAAATATTACATTTAAAAAACACAGTATTAGACTAGAAATACTTTTTTCGATTTTGAATGTTACATTAGAATTTGAATGTAGCATTCAGATTCGAATATTACATTTATTAAACACAGTTGTAGACTAGAAATACTATTTTGAATTTGAATGTGACATTCGAATCGAATGTCACATTCGAATTTGAATAATTACATTTTGAAATTGAATGCATACATAGCTAAATATTCTATTATTCAAACAAATATTTCCGAATTGTATTGAAAAATTTGAAAACGAAAATTCGAAAATAGAATGTTAGAATGTTATATAAAAGTTTGAAATTCGATTCGAACAAACAAATGTATCACAATTTGTTTTAAATTTTGAGTTTTTAGAAACATTCGCCCATCCCTAATTATGAGCTGCATAAGTCTCTTTGGGAGAACCAGCAATCTGTCAATAATACCTGGAGGTGCTTAAAACTTGAGAGTTGTATATGTTTTACTATGTTATTGCTTAAAGGATTACACTATTTAGCACAACAGAGCTAACTGTTCCTCCATTTTGTGTATTCAATCCATTTTAACTTTCTCATGCAAAAATATGTTTAACTCACTTTTTTTAATGTTTAATTTCTTTTAAAAAATATGGTTGCATAGGACCCCATGTACGTTGCATCAAAGTTACCTTTCGTGTGTAATTTTGCATAAAATTCTGTGTGCAGAACAAAATTCATATGTACAAAGCCACTATCAAAGCTAAAATCCATTATTTTTTACTTGCAAGCATAGGTTTCCGCAACTGCTAGATCTGAGCCTTTTATAAAAATAAATAAAACATCAATCATTAACAAAAATTATCAAAATTACAATGAATGAGTTTGCTCAAACTTTCATGTCAACTTTGTGTACTTTGCTTCGTGACTATTTAGGTAGCAAACTTAATAGAAATCAATAGGGGGTATGAAACTGACGCCAGGCTGCATATTATAAATAAGTGGTTTGACAATTCAACCTCAATCATATTTTGCCAGTAGTGAATGAAGATGAAGGCACTGTTGCATTTGTTTATCTTCCATTTACTTCAACTAAGAAGAAGGGATATCCAGGCAGCTTGTTTGTCCTTTTTCACTCACAGTGTCACAATTTTTCGCCAAATATTTTTTTTTTAGCACCTAGGATTTGCTTGATGCAACTTCCATAGATGTTGTCATAATAATCTAATACTAGATTAACAAGTACCACATTCTGTTGATGTGAGAAATTTGGGTTCCGTGTTTTCTTGGATTTACCAGAATCTCCTATTATTATCATTACTATTATTATTTATTTGTATAGCGCCACCAAATTCCATAGCGCTGGGTACAATGATAGGGGTATACAATGACAAAAATGTTGATAAAAATACAAAACATAAAACTAAACAAATCTGGTACAGGAGGAAGAGGGCCCTTCTCCGGAGAGCTCACAGTCTACAGGTTTAGGGTGCAGAGGCATAAGGTTGGGGTAGCTTGTTACATCAGTTGTAGTTGCAGCAATGAGTCAGGCAGTTCATGTATTAGTTTGGTTCGGATGAGGTATGGAGGAGATATGGTACGCCTCTCTGAATAGGTGGGTTTTCAAGGAGCGTCTGAAGCTATACAAGGTTGGAGACAGTCTTATGGAGCGGGGTAGAGAGTTCCAGAGGACAGGAGCAGCACGTGCAAAGTCTTGGAGGCGGGAGTGGAACATAGAGATAACAGGAGTGGAGAGACGTAGGTCAGAGGTTGATCAAAGAGGACGGGATGGGGAATATTTCACAATAAGAGAGGAAATATAGTTGGGAGTTAGACTGTTTAGTGCTTTGTAAGTTAGGGTTAATACTTTAAACTCTATTCTGGAGTGTATGGGGAGCCAGTGTAGAGACTGGCAGAGCGGAGTCGCTGATGTAGATCGGCGACTTAGGTGGATGAGTCTAGCTGAAGCATTTATAATAAATTGGAGGGAGGAGAGGCGGTGTTTTGGAAGGCCATTTAGGAGTAGGTTGCAGTAATCAAAGCGTGACAAAATGAGTGAATGAATAAGTATTTTTGTCGTTTTTTGAGTAAGTAAGGGACGAATTCTGGAAATGTTGCATAGGTGTGAACGGCAGGATTTGGTAAGCGCTTGTATATGTGGGTTGAATGTGAGCTTTGAGTCTAGTGTGACCCCAAGACAGCGAACCTGGGTGAGGTGTTGAGAATAGAGTCTCCAACTGTCAGAGAAATGTCAGGTGTTGGATGTCTTGAAGAGGGGGGAATAAGAAGCAGCTCAGTTTTGGACAGATTGAGTTGGAGGTAGTGTGATGACATCCAAGAGTAAATTGCAGAGAGGCAGTTGGAAATCTGGTTGAGTAAAGAGGGAGAGATATCAGGAGAGGAAAGATAGATTTGGGTATCATCAACATATAAGTGGTACTGGAATCCAAAGGAGGCTATAAGTTTTCCAAGGGAGGATGTATAGAGAGAGAAAAGCAAAGGACCCAAGACAGAGCCTTGTGGTACTCCAACTGAGAGAGGCATAGGATTGCAAGATATGTTGTTAAAGGAAACTGAAAACGAGCGGTTTGAGAGATATGAGGCAAACCAGGAGAGGGCTGTGTCTCGGATGCCAAATGAATGTAGTATTTTTAGGCGGAGAGGATGGTCGACTGTGTCAAAAGCAGCGGATAGGTCAAGAAGAATTATTAAGGAGTAGTGGCCTTTTGCTTTAGCTGATAACAGTTCATTTGTTACTTTAGCAAGAGCAGTTTCTGTTGAGTGTTTAGGGTGGAAACCCGATTGTAGTTGGATCAAGTAAAGAGTTAGTTGTGAGAAATTGAGTTTCCTGATTATAGACCAGTTGTTCCAATAATTTTGAAGCAAAGGGAAGTAAGGAGACTGGTCGATAGTTAGAAGGGGTGGAGGGGTGAAGCGAGGGCTTTTTTAGGATTGGTATGATTGACGCATGCTTGAATGTATCCGTAAATGTGCCAGCGGTGAGAGATTGGTTAAAGAGATGAGTTAGGGTAGGGGTTAGTGAAGCAGAGAGAGAGGGAAGAAGTTGTGAAGGAATAGGGTCAAGTGGGCAGGTTGTGAGATAAGCCAACGATAGGAGTACAGAGACTTCTTCCTCTGTTACAGGGGGGAAGTAGCATAGAGTTTTGTTAATAGAAGGGTTGGGTAGGATTGCTGGGTTTGAAGGGTGTGAGGTGCAGATCTCTTTCCTAATGGTGTCAATTTTATTTTTGAAGTGATCAGCAATAATCTGAGCAGTGAGGTTGGTAGTGGGCGGGGGTGCAGGCGGATGTAGAAGGGAGTTAAAGGTTGAGAACAGCTTTCTGGGGTTGGATGCATGGGATGACACAAGGGAGGAAAAATAGAGTTGTTTGGCCAGGCTGAGCAAAAGAGTTGTAAGACTTAAGGATGAATTTATAATGCCGGAAATCAGCACAGGTGTGTGATTTCCTCCACTGCCGTTCAGCAGCCCGTGAACATCACTGAAGATATCTGGTCTGTTTGGTGTGCCACGTTGCCATCAAGTGATTGATGTACGATGAACAGTGGAGGGTGCAGCTATGTCAAGTGTTGATTTTATTGCCGAATTGTACTGTAAAGCAACGAGGTTTGGGGATGAAATGTCAGAAAGCAGAGGATTCAGTTGCATGGAAAAGTCTGAGATCCAAGTCCTTTAAATTCCTGTAAGGTAGCAGTTTCTTGGGGGCTTGCAAAGATGTAGCAGGTAGAGTAAGAGAGAAAGTTAGTAGATGGTGGCCGAGAGAGGAAGTTAAGGAAGTTGGAAACGGCACAGAGATTAGTGAAGACCAGGTCTATGAAGTTGCCTTCACAGTGGGTTGGAGATGCTGTCCACTGGGACAGGCCAAAAGAGGTGGTAAGGGATAGAAGTTTAGAGGCAGCAGGCATGTTAGGATTATCAATGGGTATGTTGAAGTCCCCTAAGATGAGAGAAGGGACATTAGAAGAGAGAAAATGTGGAAGCCAGGCTTGAAAGTGGTCCAGAAATTGTGATGCTGGGCCAGGGGGCCGATAAATAACTGCAACACAAACAGCCAGAGGGGAGAAGATGTGGATAGCATGAACTTCAAAAGATGAAAATAAAAGAGAGGGGGTGAAGGAATGCAAAGAAAGGTACTGTGTGGAGACAGGAGAATTCCTACTCCCCCTCCTTGTTTGTCTCCAGGCCTGGGAGTGTGACTGAAGTGCAGGCCGCCATAGGACAGAGAGGCTACAGCTGTTGTATTAGAGGAGGAAAGCCAAGTTTCAGTGAAGGCTAACAGGTTAAGTGAACATGCGATAAATAGGTCATGAATAGATGTAAGCTTATTGCATACAGAGCGTGCATTCCAAAGGGCACAAGAGAATTGGGGTGTGCTAACAGAGGTGCAGTTAATGAGGTATTGAGGGTTATGTGGGCAAGCTATATTAGTTGTTATTTGGCATAGTGAGCTGATGGAAGCAGAGGGTGGACCTGGGTTAGGCGAGACATCCCCAGCTGCAAGAAGAAGAAAGGTGGTGAGTGAAAGGAGATGAGAATGTGTCATATGCAAGTGTTTAAGTTTAGGAATTAGGATCAGTGAAGCATGGCTGGCTGACGGATGTGAAATAGGAATAGAGTTCATGTATGTTGTAGAGGGGGGAAGGTAAAAGAGAAGGAGAAATATGAATTGTCTGTGTGCTGTTTGTGAAAGAAAGAGCTGTGACTTTAAGGAGAAGGGAGGAAAAGGTTAATGCAGACATTAGAAAGTGTAGCATGGTTGCAGTTAATTTTGGTGATTTGAAAGTACTTATTTCTGTTGTCCATTTCTTTGTCTAACTCCCTTGTTATAACTCCCTACACTTATGAATTAGCACACTTAGAGAACTACACATGCTGCACTGATCTCACAAGCAAGCTTGATCTCACAAGCTTGGGTATTCAATTTAAAGGTAATAACAGTCACATGATCACCCAATATCGGCATTATGCCTCTGATAAAGAAGGGAATATCGTTAAAATCCTTCAAAATGCATCAGGCGTCTGTGTACTAACAGTACACACTCTTTACCATATACCAAACTCTTCAAGTTCTCTCCAAACTCAGTGTTCAATAAACTGTAACCAGCCGGTGCAGTCCTGTGTAAATTTAACAGCTGAGATCTTATTTAAACACTTTTTGTTACCTCATATAATTGAGGTCATAAATTGTAAGTGTGTTTAATCTCTCTTATATTATTTTATTTAACTAAATAGAATTACACTATTTTGCATCCTCTTTTCTCCTTTTACTTTCTCCATACCACCCTGGTTCTGGAGCCAACAAGAGAACGGGTCAAAGATCCAGGAGCAGACTTAAAGACCCAGGAACCGATGATATCGTAAACATCAGAGGTCATGTGATCTTACAACATACAGTACACCTTACCTGAAAGGAAAAGGGCTGCTTAAGACACAGATATCAACGCCTCAACCTTACATCATATGATTGGGGTATGAGTCTGTAAGTAGATTCACAAAAGTGGAAGAGCCGTGGGATTCTTACTAGCCTTGTGTGTCTCTCTCTTTTTTTTCTGCGTAACTCAGGAACTTTACATGGACATATTTTGATGCTACCATTTATATTATCTTGTTTTATCACTAATATTTTAGAAATACTTCCATCAGTTTTCAGTGTATCCCTCTGAATTTTTAAGGATATTTTCTTTATTATGAGCAATATCATTTGTGATTCAATTAGTTGACCTAATTTTATTTATAGTTATATTTCTACTGTCTATTCAGTTTCCTTGGTTTCTTTTTTATTTAAACCACTGTATAACATCTGTATTTTTATCCTTTATCCCACCTAGCGCTTAATACATACCAGAATTTTTGTATTATATTTTCTATTTTAGGGACTGAGTGGAAAAGTTAGTCCCGCCCCTCTGTGTACAGGCAGTCCCGGGTTACGTACAAGATAGGGACTTTAGGTTTGTTCTTAAGTTGAATTTGTATGTAAGTTGGAACAGGCACTTTTTTTTAGGTGAAACTCTAGCCAAACATTTTTTGTTTGTTTTGGATAACATAGGATAAAGTTTGTTTTTCTATCTGTGCCCCTGTTCAGAAAATTTCACATCACTTTCTGTCCTTGTGACAATTGGATTTTCAGTATTTTGGATTATCCTGGAAAGAAGGATTGTCGATAAAGCTCTATTTTCTCTGTATGTAAGTACGAGTTGTACTTAAGTCGGATGTCTGTAACCCGAGGACTGCCTGTATTGTCTTTTCTAGCAGCCGGTATAGATATAGGATTGTTACCTTTTCGTAATCACACCCAGTATTCCACTTTTTGTGTGTTCCAACCATTGACCCTAGTGGCATTTGTGCTTCCCCTATTAGCTTTGCTCCCCTAATCAGAAGCCAACTTCTCTGCTAGTCAGAGGAGTTCTCTACTTTGTTCTCATATATATGTATATATATATATATATATATATAATTATAAATAGATATAGATATATAGAGATATATATAGGAATATCTATTTAGAAATACAAATAACATATTCCGCTATGTGCAGAACATTGGAATGTGAAATATTTACAGTAAATACATAGTTAAAACCTTTATCAAATATGAATATTGCATAAATATGCTTTTACATGTTTTCATCTACTTAACGGCAAAGAGCTCCAATGCACTTATATATATGTCTATATATGTATACATATGCATTTATGTGCTTATATGTGTATATATGTCTGTAAATACATACAGTATCTCACAAAAGTGAGTACACCCCTCACATTTTTGTAAATATTTTATTATATCTTTACATGTGACAACACTTAAGAAATGATACTTTGCTACAATGAAAAGTAGTGAGTGTACAAACTGTAAAACAGTGTAAATTTGCTGTCCCCTCAAAATATCTCAACACACAGCCATTAATGTCTAAACCGTTGGCAACAAAAGTGAGTACACCCCTAAGTGGAAATGTCCAAATTGGGCCCGATTAGCCATTTTCCCTCCCCAGTGTCATGTGACTAGTTAGTGTTACAAGGTCTCAGGTGGGAATGGGGAGCAGGTGTGTTAAATTTGTTGTTATCGCTCTCACACTCTCTCATACTGGTCACTGGAAGTTCAACATGGTACCTCATGGCAAAGAACTCTCTGAGGATCTGAAAAAAAGAATTGTTGCTCTACATAAAGATGACCTAAGCTATAAGAAAATTGCCAAGACCCTGAAGCTGAGCTGCAGCACGGTGGGCAAGACCATACAGTGGTTTCACAGGACAGGTTCTACTCAGAACAGGCCTCGCCATGGTCCACCAAAGAAGTTGAGTGCACGTGCTCAGCGTCATATCCAGAGGTTGTCTTTGGGAAATAGACATATGAGTGCTGCCAGCATTGCTGCAGAAGTTGAAGGAGTAGGGGTCAGCCTGTCAGTGCTCAGACCATACGCCGCACACTGCATCAAATTGGTCTGCATGGCTGTCATCCCAGAAGGAAGCCTCTTCTAAAGATGATGCACAAGAAAGCCCGCAAACAGTTTTCTGAAGACAAGCAGACTAAGGACATGGATTACTTGGACCATGTCCTGTGGTCCAATGAGACCAAGATAAACTTATTTGGTTCAGATAGTGTCAAGCATGTGTGGCAGCAACCAGGTGAGGAGTACAAAGACAAGTGTGTCTTGCCTACAGTCAAGCATGGTGGTGGGAGTGTCATGGTATGGGCCTGGATGAGTACTGCCGGCACTGGGGAGCTACAGTTCATTCAGGGAACCATAAATGCCAACATGTACTGTAACATACTGAAGCAGAGCATGATCCCCTCCCTTCGGAGACTGGACCACAGGGCAGTATTCCAACATGATAACGACCCCAAACACACCTCCAAGACGACCACTGCCTTGTAAAGATGCTAAGGGTAAAGGTGATCGATTGGCCAAGCATGTCTCCAGACCTGTGGGGCATCCTAAAAACGGATGGTGGGGGAGCGCAAGGTCTCTAACATCAACCAGCTCCGTGATGTCGTCATGGAGGAATGGAAGAGGACGTCAGTGGCAACCTGTGAAGCTCTGGTGAACTCCATGCCCAAGAGGGTTAAGGCAGTGCTGGAAAATAATGGTGGCCACACAAAATATTGACACTTTGGGCCCAATTTGGACATTCCACTTAGGGGTGTACTCACTTTTGTTGCCAACGGTTTAAACATTAATGGCTGGGTGTTGAGTTATTTTGAGGGGACAGCAAATTTACACTGTTATACAGGCGGTATACTCACTACTTTACATTGTAGCAAAGTGTTATTCCTTTAGTGTTGTCACATGAAAAGATATAATAAAATATTTACAAAAATGTGAGGGGTGTACTCACTTTTGTGAGATACTGTATATACACATATAAATACATATGTACACACTTTATGAACAATTGGGATTAGATTCCCTAGAGAGAAATGCTTGTATAGCACTCTTTGCCCAGGCTGATTGTAGAGGCAAGTGAAATTTTTATTAAAATATAACTTTTATTAAAAAAAATGTAAAAGATGGTTGAACACAAACATTTAAAAATCACTATATCATGAAGAAATGATAGAAACAAAAGGCGCAACCTCGATTCAAGTGGATTTTATTACACTCTCAATAAAAACAAAGCGCAAGGTAAGTAATACACTTACCAAATACACAGGATACAAAAACACATAATAATTAAGCAGGCAAGACAGGAACAGCAGTGTACACCGGTAACAATCACCACATCCCACCAGGTAGATTCCGGATCCCAAAATACACCTTCTGGCCTGTGACAGCTTAAAGTCTATTATGTGTGTCAATCATACACCAAATAGTGTGAACACCTCAACGCGTTTCCCCCGTCTAACGGACGGGCTTTCTCAAGAGGAAAAATAATGATTGTCTATGCTTATGGTGTGAGCCCTTTATACATGTGTTAATTACCAATCATGGGAATAATGTGTGTTATCTACCTGAGGACACACCTATTGGACTATGTAATTATTCTAAAATAAACAGGTACACCTCTCAGATGTTATTAACCAATAGGTGCCGTCATGGTCTGCATTAGATACTAAGCATATGAAAGGACACATCTGTTTTTAAATTCAACTCTGTATAGGTTAAAATTGCCTGTAAATTAGTATAAAAAATAAAATATAAGGATTAAAATCCCTCTAAAACGAATGTATAAGTGTTTATCCATATACATACTAACATCCAAATTAAAACATATAGAGAAGTACTAATATTATAAGATATATAAAAAGTGTTTAAAAAGAGCATCTAAAAAGTGATTCTTACCTATGTACTTATAATCATCATAAAAACTTTACATTGGTAAAAACTAATTTGTGGCACTACATATGAGTTGCTACATCAATATTTATATTTAACCCTAATGGAGTAAGGGATTTAATTTTATAGATCCATAGTGTTTCTAACTTACAGAGTTTTTATAGTCTATCATGTTCCTTCGGGGGTACCCAATCAATCACTTGTATTTTTAGACTACTAGGATCACAGTTGTGGACTTCCATAAAATGCCTGGGTACACTATGCTTATTGATCTTTTCTTTAATATTATAAATGTGTTCATATAATCTTCTTTTTATTTTTATTTTAGTGCGGCCTACATAAAGTAGGCCACACCCACACTCTAAAAGGTATACGACAAAGGTTGAATTACAGTTACTTCTAACTTTAATCTCAAATTCTTTTATTTTTTCAGAATCATGAAATTTGGTTGCTTTATTTATGTGTTTATACATCAAACAATTTAGTTTTCCACATGTAAAAGTACTCTTCATACATGTTAGCAAATTCTGTGTTTGTGAAATATTCTCTTTATGTTCATCTTTGCTCTTTAATCTACTTGGGGCCAAGATATTTTTAAGATTTTTACCTTTCTTAAAACGGACAGTGGGCTGTTCCCCTATCTGATTACCCAATATAGGGTCCGCTTTTAGGATGGACCAATGTTTTTTTAAAATATTTTTAATTTTGTTGGAACCTTCATTATATGTCGAAATGAATCATAAAATTTGGTTGCTTTATTTATGTGTTTACACATGTTGTGCATGTGGATTCACCAATAGTGTGTTAGGTTACATTCAATAGGTAAGAACAGTTGTGCATGTGGATTCACCAATAGTGTGTTAGGTTACATTCAATAGGTAAGAACAGTCATATGAATGTATTCATTATGTTATGTAATGCACTGTAATCTGATTATTAAACTGTAACCAATATAAGACAAATACCGCAAAATATTGCACATACTATATATTACAAAATAAGCATCAAGATATGCAATGTATTTATACATGGAAATAGTTGCAGTAATACATGCAATTTTTTGCGGTATTTGTCTTATATCGGCTATAGCATAAATAAATGTATGCTATAAAGGCCAGATAAATAATCAACAGGCCTCACAGTTCATTTTGAAAACTCATGATAGAGTGATTTTTAAATGTTTGTGTTCACCCATGTTTTAAAATTTTTTTTTAATAAAAGTTATATTTTAATAAAAATGTCACTTGCCTCTGCAATCAGTCTGGACATAGAGTGCTATACAAGCATTTCTCTCTAGGGAATCTAATCCCAATTGTTCATAAAGTTCTGCACTAAATGCTAGCACCACTCCTCATGAGCAAATAATACATTGATACTGGCATATAAAGTATCTCAAGTAATAAACATAATTGAGGAGCTTGGCTTTATAGTGCCCTTGCTACTGTGTGTATAGTATATATGTACACACATTTTTATATATATATATATATATATATATATATATATATATATATATATATATACACTCTCACACACATATATACAGTGTATATATATATATATATACATACATACTGTACATATCCATCTTTAGACATGTATATGTATGTATCTCTATGTTAAAGCCACATATATATACAGTATATACAGCTGTATGCAAAAGTTTAGGCACCCCTGACAATTTCCATTATTTAGATTTATAAATAATTGGTGTTTGGATCAGCAATTTCATTTTGGTCTATCAAATAACTGAAGGACACAGTAATATTTCAGTAGTGAAATGAGGTTTATTGGATTAACAGAAAATGTGCAATATGCATCAAAACAAAATTAGACAGGTGCATAAATGTGGGCACCCTTGTCATTTTGTTGATTTGAATACCTGTAACTACCTTGCACTGATTAACTGGAACACACAATTGGTTTGGTGAGCCCTTTAAGCCTTGAACTTCATAGACAGGTGCATCCAATCATGAGAAAAGGTATTTAAGGTTGCAAGTTGTTGTTCTCTTTGACTCTCCTCTGAAGAGTGGCAACATGGGGGCCTCAAAACAACTAGGGGAAGGCTACAAAAAGCTATTGCAGAGATTTAAGCTGTCAGTGTCCACTGTGAGGAACACAGTGAGGAAATGGAAGACCACAGGCACAGTTCTTGTTAAGGCCAGAAGTGGCAGGACAAGTAAAATATCAGAGAGGCAAAGGCAAAGGATGATGAGAATGGTCAAAAGTAGCCCACAGACCACCTCCAAAGACCTACAACATCATCTTGCTGCAGATGGTGTCACTGTGCATCATCAACAATTCAGTGCACTTTGCACAAGGAGAAGCGGTATGGGAGAGTAATGCGGAAAAAGCCACAAGTCACTTGAGGTATGCAAACTCACATTTGGACAAGCCAGCTTTGGAAGAAGGTTCTGTGGACTAATGAAACAAAGATTGAGTTATTTGGTCATAACAAGGGGCGTTATGCATGGCAGCAAAAGAACACAGCGTTCCAAGACAAACACTTGCTACAAACAGTAAAATTTGGTGGATGTTCCATCATGCTGTGGGGCTGTGTGGCCAGTGCCGGTACTGGGAATCTTGTTAAAGTTGAGGGTCACATGGATTCCACTCAATATCAGCAGATACTTGAGAATAATGTTAAGGAATCAGTCACAAAGTTGAAATTACGCCGGGGCTGGATATTTCAACAAGACAACGACCCAAAACACTGCTCAAAATCTACTCTGGCATTTATGCAGAGGAACAAGTACAATGTTCTGGAATGGTCATCCCAGTCCCCAGACCTGAATATCATTGAAAATCTGAGGGGTAATTTGAAGCGGGCTGTCCATGCTTGGCAACCATCAAACCTAACTGAACTGAAGATGTTTTGCACTCATTACAGGCTATAGGAAGAGTCTAGAGGCTGTTATTTCTGCTAAAGGAGGCTCTACTAAATGTTGATGCAATATTTCTGTCGGGGTGCCCACATTTATGCACCTGTCTAATTTCATTTTGATGCATATTGCACATTTTCTGCTAATCCAATAAACCTAATTTCACTACTGAAATATTACTGTGTCCTTCAGTTATTTGATAGATCAAAATGAAATTGCTGATCCAAACACCCAATTATTTATAAATGAAAATCATGGAAATTGTCAGGGGTGCCTAAACTTTTATATATACACATACATACATACATACATACATATCCATCTTTAGACATGTATATGTATGTATCTCTATGTTAAAGCCCTATGGCTGCCTCATATGTTTGAGCATTTATAACTTTTATGTGCAATATTTTTTTATTTTTTTTAGATAGTGTTATTATGAGTGTAACTGTACCTTCTAATGTATTTTTGATGTGTTTTGTGACACTTTTAAGTTTTTGCGAAACAGTTAACCAGAGCTGGGTAATCAACTTTTAATACGAGTGGTAAGCCCGACAAGTGCAACCCTCTCAATAAACCCCTTATAGCTCTGGTGCAAACATTTGCACTTTACTTGTAATCTAGCCCTCTATCTATAAGTAATAAGATAATATTGGAAATGTGAAATTGTTATCATAATTGTTGAATCCAATAACAACAAGAGTAGGGAACTCTAATGAACACTGATAAAGGGCTGTGAGCACCATGAACTCACAATAAACTATTTTGTATTTTTCAGCTTCCCATAGTGTGTTTGTCAGGCATGCTTTTCAAGCATATGTCTCTTAGCAGCTTGCAGGTTTTTAAGCTATTTACCTGAATTTTTTTTTTAACTAATGTCATGGTTCTGGACTCAAAAGTAGACTGAAAAAATGTTTTGTCCTGTCCATAACTGCATTGTATGTCTGTTAGACAGATGTATTTATTTGTTGCCTTTTATCTGCTTCATGGTATTTATAGGAATTGGCCAATCTTCCTTGTCACCTATCTTTGGCATTTAGTGCCTTTATGAAATTGGTGTATTTATCCATACATTTTACAAATACACTATATTCACATGCTATGAGTATGACTAGCAATGTGTTTCAAAAAGTACTTTTGTAAATTAGACAGTCAGCTAACTGTAACATGATTTAATTTGTAAGTCAGTTGAATAATAAACCCCTCACATCACTGATAATCCATGAGAATAGCTGTCCACTCAGATATGCAGTTTATTCATATGATATTATTTTATTACAGAACTTGTCTGATTTTTAAGTTTTATCTAGTTATAACAGTAGTTGGGAATGTGGCTCTACATTTGAGTTTCTTTACATGTAAGGTAATGTTTCATAAACTCATAATATGCTGCTGCAAGTTGGCTTGTGGCATTAAGAAAAAGTTATTTAACCAGATATATCCCCTCTCAGATTTAAAAATTGTGCATTTAATTCTATGCTCTGCTTCATCCTATCAATAGTCTCTTTATTGCTTCTTCATCAGTGCTGAGTTCAGACTGGTTTAATATAATTGTGTTGTATTTTGCCATAATGTTGCAAGATTTTAATGCGGTCTTGCAAGATTTCATAGTAGAAGCCAATTCTTGTCTTTTGGATATCGGACATTGTACCTGAGGTCATTGAGCCTAAATTATAGGTGAATCCTATAAGTATACCTGGGCCTACTTTGGATTTGATAACATCTTTGGAGGACGTGTTCCTGTCCAGTTTCACTTCTGTTGATTGAGTCAGCCGAGCGGCTTTGAAGACTCGGTTCGCTGATTATTGCACTAGATGTGCATTTACGTTTGTGAGTATATTTGACATCTATGCTTGCATTATCTGCTAGTCTTTACGATATCACACACACTAGGCACCTCTATTTTTTCCTATCTTCAGGAATTAGCTACTAATTCATCTTTCCCATAAGAGATCTGCCTCTACCATCAACAACAACCTCTACGACCACCACATAGAAACCACTACGACTACTACAGAGAAATCACTAAGTGACACTATCCTTTGGGATTGGACGATTGTGGTTTGGTGATATATATATATATATATATATATATATATATATATATATACTTTGTATTTACATTGAGACTTTTTATTTGTATACATATATATATATATATATATATGTTCTTTTGCAAAAAAATTTATAACTCAATTTATTATTTTTATTGAGTCACAATTTATCAGTAACTTTAACCTTATATTGAGTCACAAGTTATTTCAAATCACTGATTTTTTGAGTTACGGATAATTTTTGAATTGATTTATCATTTACCATTATTCTTTTTTGTATTTACTTATCTAATACACCGTATATTTAATCAATCACGTGTTATTAATATTGGCGCACCTCTCACGTTACAGTTCATTTATTGCACTGTAGTTGTCTTAAGATTTTATAGTAAACTGAAGAGGAAAAGGAAGTGACTGCTCCCTTGTAAGTTCTTGGACAAGAACCTGGATTGGATTATTAAAGTTCCTCTACAATAGGATTTGGCTACAGGGGAAATTTTGAGGTAAGTCATTTTCTTATTTTACATACAGATTTTTTCCGGATTTTTCTAGTCATTTTTTAAAGATATGTTGGACATCAAGTGATTTAGCAAATGGGCACCATGTTCCTTATAGAGAATGTTTATAATCTTTAAACTATACTACAACATTATTTTGAAAATGTATTATTTGTTCATGTTGTTATTTGGTATTATATTATAGTACTGTGAAACATCCATATTATCGAATTTTCTAAAATTGGTACAAATTATTTTCCAATTGTGGCTTTATAATAAGAATATTGGTGGATCCATTGACCAGTGTTTGCATGTGTAGAGAAATAATTGTGTATAGTGATGATATTATATCAAATAGTGCTTTTTGTGATACTAATTATCTTCAATGTGTAAGTGAAAAAAGTGATATTAATAGTGCATATATAATTTTATTCTATTGTTTGTATCTGCATTTAGCCTTATAGAAAAAACTAAGTGATTTAAGGTGGTAGTGTTTCCAATTTTAAGGGTGCAATAATTTTGTGAATCTTCAATATCCTAGAATTTTTTAAAAGCAAGTGCGTGATGATGTGCTAATTTCCTATAAAGAACTTCTGTGTAAATGTAGGTGTTGTGTTTAGGTGACTGATTAATTGGTAGAATTGTGTCAAGAGAACGGTGACAAAAAATATAATAAATGACTCTAACTGATAATCCTAAACCTCTTTGAAGGATACAATAAGGCGCTGGAATTACCGCATGCACAGCACTAAGAGCGGTACATGAAAGCTAAATTGTCTGGGATTATATATTGATTAAGCTCCAAGCAAGAGTGTTTGTAACAGCTAAAAATTCAGCCTTGCTTTTGGACATACATAGTTACATCTCTGTTTTTCTTGCCGCGTGCATAGCACTAAGAGCGGTACTAAGTAATATAAGAAGCAAATAATACAACAACCTGTTTTGAATTCACCAAATAATACAAAGAGATATTTGGAACCCTATCTCAAGTTTTATATAAAAAAACGGACTTTTTTTATTATTGATTTTTGATCTTTTATTGTTGATTTTTGACTTTGATTTTGTGTTTATTATATATTGTTTATAATAATCTTGACACATATTGAGTTCTTTTATATGGTCATCTGAATATTCATAGTACATCTGGGAGACGTCCCAGAGAAATTCTGACATTTAGTGGTAATTACCAAATATAAGAGATTCTAATAACAATTTTTTAAATAAATATCATATTCTTTTGATTATATCAGTTAGAGTCATTTATTATTATATTTTTTGTCACCGTTCTCTTGACACAATTCTACCAATTAATCAGTCACCTAAACACAACACCTACATTTACACAGAAGTTCTTTATAGGAAATTAGCACATCATCACGCACTTGCTTTTAAAAAATTCTAGAATATTGAAGATTCACAAAATTATTGCACCCTTAAAATTGGAAACGCTACCACCTTAAATCACTAAGGCCTAGATTTGGAGTTCGGCGGTAGCCGTCAAAACCAGCGTTAGAGGCTCCTAACGCTGGTTTTGGCCGCCCGCTGGTATTTGGAGTCAGTGATTAAAGGGTCTAACGCTCACTTTTCAGCCGCAACTTTTCCATACCGCAGATCCCCCTACGCCATTTGCGTAGCCTATATTTTCAATGGGATCTTTCTAACGCTGGTATTTAGAGTCGTTTCTGAAGTGAGCTTTAGAGCTCTAACGACAAGATTCCAGCCGCCTGAAAATAGCAGGAGTTAAGAGCTTTCTGGCTAACGCCGGTTTATAAAGCTCTTAACTACTGTACCCTAAAGTACACTAACACCCATAAACTACCTATGTACCCCTAAACCGAGGTCCCCCCACACCGCCGCCACTCGATTAAAATTTTTAACCCCTAATCTGCCGACCGCCACCTACGTTATACTTATGTACCCCTAATCTGCTGCCCCTAACCCCGCCGACCCCTGTATTCCATTTATTAACCCCTAACTTGCCCCCCACAACGTCGCCGCCAGCTACTTAAAATAATTAACCCCTAATCTTCCGACCGCAAATCGCCGCCACCTACGTTATCCCTATGTACCCCTAATCTGCTGCCCTAACATCGCCGACCCCTATATTATATTTATTAACCCCTAATCTGCCCCCCTCAACGTCGCCGACACCTGCCTACACTTATTAACCCCTAATCTGCCGAGCGGACCTGAGCGCTACTATAATAAATGTATTAACCCCTAATCCGCCTCACTAACCCTATCATAAATAGTATTAACCCCTAATCTGCCCTCCCTAACATCGCCGACACCTAACTTCAATTATTAACCCCTAATCTTCCGATCGGAGCTCACCGCTATTCTAATAAATGGATTAACCCCTAAAGCTAAGTCTAACCCTAACACTAACACCCCCCTAAGTTAAATATAATATTTATCTAACGAAATAAATTAACTCTTATTAAATAAATGATTCCTATTTAAAGCTAAATACTTACCTGTAAAATAAATCCTAATATAGCTACAATATAAATTATAATTATATTATAGCTATTTTAGGATTAATATTTATTTTACAGGCAACTTTGTAATTATTTTAACCAGGTAAAATAGCTATTAAATAGTTAAGAACTATTTAATAGTTACCTAGTTAAAATAATAACAAATTTACCTGTAAAATAAATCCTAACCTAAGTTATAATTAAACCTAACACTACCCTATCAATAAAATAATTAAATAAACTACCTACAATTACCTACAATTAACCTAACACTACACTATCAATAAATTAATTAAACACAATTCCTACAAATAAATACAATTAAATAAACTAGCTAAAGTACAAAAAATAAAAAAGAACTAAGTTACAGAAAATAAAAAAATATTTACAAACATAAGAAAAATATTACAACAATTTTAAACTAATTACACCTACTCTAAGCCCCCTAATAAAATAACAAAGCCCCCCAAAATAAAAAATTCCCTACCCTATTCTAAATTAAAAAAGTTACAAGCTCTTTTACCTTACCAGCCCTGAACAGGGCCCTTTGCGGGGCATGCCCCAAGAATTTCAGCTCTTTTGCCTGTAAAAAAAAACATACAATACCCCCCCCCCAACATTACAACCCACCACCCACATACCCCTAATCTAACCCAAACCCCCCTTAAATAAACCTAACACTAAGCCCCTGAAGATCTTCCTACCTTGTCTTCACCATCCAGGTATCACCGATCCGTCCTGGCTCCAAGATCTTCATCCAACCCAAGCGGGGGTTGGCGATCCATAATCCGGTCCAGAAGAGGCTCCAAAGTCTTGCTCCTATCCGGCAAGAAGAGGACATCCGGACCGGCAAACATCTTCTCCAAGCGGCATCTTCGATCTTCTTCCATCCGGAGCGAAGCGGCAGGATCCTGAAGACCTCCAGCGCGGAACATCCATCCGGACCGACGACTGAACGACGAATGACTGTTCCTTTAAGGGACGTCATCCAAGATGGCGTCCCTCGAATTCCGATTGGCTGATAGGATTCTATCAGCCAATCGGAATTAAGGTAGGAATTTTCTGATTGGCTGATGGAATCAGCCAATCAGAATCTAGTTCAATCCGATTGGCCGATCCAATCAGCCAATCAGATTGAGCTTGCATTCTATTGGCTGATCGGAACAGCCAATAGAATGCGAGCTCAATCTGATTGGCTGATTGGATCAGCCAGTCGGATTGAACTTGATTCTGATTGGCTGATTCCATCAGCCAATCAGAAAATTCCTACCTTAATTCCGATTGGCTGATAGAATCCTATCAGCCAATCGGAATTCGAGGGACGCCATCTTGGATGACGTCCCTTAAAGGAACAGTCATTCGTCGTTCAGTCGTCGGTCCGGATGGATGTTCCGCGCTGGAGGTCTTCAGGATCCTGCCGCTTCGCTCCGGATGGAAGAAGATCGAAGATGCCGCTTGGAGAAGATGTTTGCCGGTCCGGATGTCCTCTTCTTGCCGGATAGGAGGAAGACTTTGGAGCCTCTTCTGGACCGGATTATGGATCGCCAACCCCCGCTTGGGTTGGATGAAGATCTTGGAGCCAGGACGGATCGGTGATACCTGGATGGTGAAGACAAGGTAGGAAGATCTTCAGGGGCTTAGTGTTAGGTTTATTTAAGGGGGGTTTGGGTTAGATTAGGGGTATGTGGGTGGTGGGTTGTAATGTTGGGGGGGGGGTATTGTATGTTTTTTTTTACAGGCAAAAGAGCTGAAATTCTTGGGGCATGCCCCGCAAAGGGCCCTGTTCAGGGCTGGTAAGGTAAAAGAGCTTGTAACTTTTTTAATTTAGAATAGGGTAGGGAATTTTTTATTTTGGGGGGCTTTGTTATTTTATTAGGGGGCTTAGAGTAGGTGTAATTAGTTTAAAATTGTTGTAATATTTTTCTTATGTTTGTAAATATTTTTTTATTTTCTGTAACTTAGTTCTTTTTTATTTTTTGTACTTTAGCTAGTTTATTTAATTGTATTTATTTGTAGGAATTGTGTTTAATTAATTTATTGATAGTGTAGTGTTAGGTTAATTGTAGGTAATTGTAGGTAGTTTATTTAATTATTTTATTGATAGGGTAGTGTTAGGTTTAATTATAACTTAGGTTAGGATTTATTTTACAGGTAAATTTGTTATTATTTTAACTAGGTAACTATTAAATAGTTCTTAACTATTTAATAGCTATTTTACCTGGTTAAAATAATTACAAAGTTGCCTGTAAAATAAATATTAATCCTAAAATAGCTATAATATAATTATAATTTATATTGTAGCTATATTAGGATTTATTTTACAGGTAAGTATTTAGCTTTAAATAGGAATCATTTATTTAATAAGAGTTAATTTATTTCGTTAGATAAATATTATATTTAACTTAGGGGGGTGTTAGTGTTAGGGTTAGACTTAGCTTTAGGGGTTAATCCATTTATTAGAATAGCGGTGAGCTCCGATCGGAAGATTAGGGGTTAATAATTGAAGTTAGGTGTCGGCGATGTTAGGGAGGGCAGATTAGGGGTTAATACTATTTATGATAGGGTTAGTGAGGCGGATTAGGGGTTAATAACTTTATTATAGTAGCGCTCAGGTCCGCTCGGCAGATTAGGGGTTAATAAGTGTAGGCAGGTGTCGGCGACGTTGTGGGGGGCAGGTTAGGGGTTAATAAATATAATATAGGGGTCGGTGGTGTTAGGGACAGCAGATTAGGGGTACATAGGGATAACGTAGGTGGCGGCGGTTTACGGAGCGGCAGATTAGGGGTTTAAATAAATATGCAGGGGTCAGCGATAGCGGGGGCGGCAGATTATGGGTTAATAAGTGTAAGGCTAGGGGTGTTTAGACTCGGGGTACATGTTAGAGTGTTAGGTGCAGACGTAGGAAGTGTTTCCCCATAGCAAACAATGGGGCTGCGTTAGGAGCTGAACGCTGCTTTTTTGCAGGTGTTAGGTTTTTTTTCAGCTCAAACAGCCCCATTGTTTCCTATGGGGGAATCGTGCACGAGCACGTTTTTGAGGCCGGCCGCGTCCGTAAGCAACTCTGGTATCGAGAGTTGCTTTTGCGGTAAAAATGCTCTACGCTCCCTTTTTGGAGCCTAACGCAGCATTTGTTTGAACTCTCGATACCAGAGTTAATTTTATGGTGCGGCCAGAAAAAAGCCCGCGGAGCGTTAACAGCCCTTTTACCGCCAAACTCCAAATCTAGGCCTTAGTTTTTTCTATAAGGCTAAATGCAGATACAAACAATAGAATAAAATTATATATGCACTATTAATATCACTTTTTTCACTTACACATTGAAGATAATTAGTATCACAAAAAGCACTATTTGATATAATATCATCACTATACACAATTATTTCTCTACACATGCAAACACTGGTCAATGGATCCACCAATATTCTTATTATAAAGCCACAATTGGAAAATAATTTGTACCAATTTTAGAAAATTCGATAAAATTAAATCACATCCCTTAAGTGTACCACGCCCCTATATTGACAAAATCCTTTTAAATATCTTACATATATATAAGTTGGAAGGACCTTATATAGATAGGGAGTTTGGGATTCTATAGTTCCAGTGCTCTATCCACTCTAAATTAAAAACATCCATATTACTTTGTATCTGGTATACAATCTGGGCTTTGTTTCCCAGGGTCATTTTGGGTGACAGCGTATAGTTTTTCCTTTTTCAGCTTCCTGTATGAGCTTGACAGTGTCCTTATTTTCTAAAGTATGTATCTAAATGTCCACCTTCATTATATCTGTATATTTTTAAACTGGGGTATACTATTTATCATATTATATATTTTCCTATTGGTTGCTTATTTGTTTACATGAAGGTCCACAGCTATGTCTATTTGTAATATGTATTCATACATATTACACATTTGGAAACCTGATGTTGTGAAAATATCGCTGACAAATGCCTTACTTATTAAAATACATACTTTTTGCCTAATTGGAACACAGTTTTGGGAAAGCAAAAAAAAAAAAATGTAGCCTACTAAAATAAATTGAATTTGAATAGTAAATTCTTAAAGACTGGAAAATTCCAATTAATTAGGTTCTAAAAATATCCTAAGTCATAACCTTATGGTGCTGATGTAATATGTATTAAATGTTATATTATTAATACCATATGGCTGTGCAAACTTTATTAAAAGTAATTAATAGTCATATTAAAAGATGCTTATATTTATATTTGTAAAGTTTATAGAACATGAGAAAAGTTCAAAATATTAACTGAATAGTGACATGCAAATAAAATGGCTGCTTGTCAAAAATATATCATTTTTCTTACATGCTGTAAATCCACCATGTCAGCACTTGACAGCTATTATTCACAACAGTAGTATAATTAATTCACAATCTCATTATAAAATACATTGTGTTGACATTTCTTTGTTATTGTTCACCTGTTTAATACATTAGTATCAGTAATTAAGTGTAACTGTTCCATTAAGATTGCTAATAATATGCAAAATGTCAAATATTTCCTAATGGTAGCATTTCATGAGAAAAATATTTTGATTTAACTTTCAGGTTTCCACTGTGAACCTTTTTTTCCTACACTTTGATACAGGTTTACATGAGGTCTCACATTGTTTTAAGCTCACCGTATGTTGTCAACCTGTGCACAGCTTATAAGAAATTAGAAAAACTGATCTAAATGTTAAAAAGCTGGAAGAAATAAAACAAAATATGATTGGATTTGTGTATATAAAGGAAAATCCATATGGGTTTAATTGGCTTTTCAATGAAAAAGCCAAAGATAACGGAGTTGCTACATTTTCATAGGATTTTGTAATTCAAGGAATGACTTTGTAGTTCTGTCCAGTAGTTCTTGTCACACATTATATTTTATCCCTATTAAGATCTGATGACCAGAATCAAATGCCTAAAGGTCATGTTTTTATAATGATTTTGTGATGTCCATTTTATGGTTCCTAAAAAAATGCACTAGCATGAAATGCTCTAGTACTGGTTAATATTAAACATTGTTCTGAAAGAAAAAATATAACTTTTTATAGCAAATACATTATTATTGTAATAACTTTAACTTTTATAGAGTCATTTTCTCTCCAGTTGCTCAAAATGCTTTTATAGCATAGCTTTAAATTTCAATTCAATTTTTGGTGACTGGTGCCAGTTGTTATTATTGCCCAGATTTAGTGTACTTTCTCCTGTTTCATAGTATTCTTTATTTAAATTGTGTTGGTGTTTACATAGTTGGTCGAATTTGACAGCTGTAACATGTTTTTAGCTATATATTTGCTGTAGGGTGTGATCATTTTTACAAAGTATTGGCAAACAGCAAGGAGCTAGAACAAGAATATAGACTTTATTCAGCAGCATCCATCTTAACAACAACTGCCCGCCCCCTCCGATCACATGACTAAAATGTTAACTGTTTATAAGTGATCTAAGCATAACTATTGAACTTAAAATATAACATAAAGCATACACATCATTACATCTTCCCCTTCAAATATGAAACATTCAATATGAGACATAGGGGCATATTTATCAAGGTCTGGCGGACACTGCGGATCAGGTCCGCCAGACCTCGCTGAATACGGCGAGCAATATGCTCGCCGTATTCAGCATTGCACCATCAGCTCACAAGTGCTGCTGGTGCAACGCCGCCCCCTGCAGACTCGCGGCCAATTGGCCGCCAGCAGGGGGTGTCAATCAACCTGATCGTACTCGATCAGGTTGTATTGTGGTGATGTGTGTCCGCCTGCTCAGAGCAGGCGGACAGGTTATGGAGCAGCGGTCTTTGTGACCGCTGCTACATAACTGCTGTTTCTGGCGAGCCTGCAGGCTCGCCAGAAACACGGGGCTTCAAGCTCCATACGGAGCTTGATACATATGCCCCATAGTCTTCCCATATTTTTGGTTTAATAGCTCGACCATAACGAGAGAAAGTAACTGCTGGCTCACTTGCAATACAATTGATGTCAAGTGGAGAGTCATTCCCAGCATTATCGCAAGCTGATACACTTATGTTTTCCTCAAAGTCCTCAGTAGACTTTACATCCATGTTATGGAATTCTGTGCATTCATTGTTTTGCTCTTTATTGTCATTGCTGCTTGGTTCCCCCAGTAAAGTATCCGCTGCAGTGTCTGGTCAAAGATGACGCCTGTTGCGTCTCAGTTTCTGTCCACACTTGGTTTCGATTACATATGACCTTGGTGAATCAGCTTCACTGAAAATTCAAGCAGGTTCCCATGTATCCCTAGTTACTCTGTGTCTAAGAGCTTGCCCAGCCCTGAGTGGACGAAGTAACTTGGTAAATTTGTCACAATACAGTTTTTTGCTTTTTCATGTTTATGTTCCCCTGACCTGTTACCTGATCCTGTGGGATAGTCTGAGGCTGCAATTTCTTTGGTGCAATGGGCACTGTGGTCCTCAGTGCTCTACCCATGAGCAGCTGTGCAGGTGAACATAAACCCTCCATAGGTGTTGCACGATAGTTTAACAGGCCTAGGTACACATCCTGCCTTGATTATTGTGCTTTTCGGATAATGGATTTGGCTATGCCAACATACTTCTGAGCTAAACCATTGGCCTATGAGTGATACAGGCTTATTGGTTTGTGCCTGACTCCCCATTGACGCAGAACGCACTGGAATTCAGCACTTGAGAATAGCAGACTATTATCAGACACAAGTTCTTCACACACTCCATGTCTCAAGAGTATTGTTTTGAAAGCCAATATGATTGCTGATGCTTTTAGATTTCTCAGCTGTACTATCTCAAAGAATTTGCTGTAGTAATCTATTACTATCAGGTAGTAGTTGTCCTCAAAATGAAAAATATCTGTGGCCAGTCTCTGCCATGCCCGTGAAGGAGTGTTCCATGGTGTAAGTGGTTCTTTTGCATTGTTTTTTTGAAATGTCTGGCAGGTTTCACATGTCTTCAAGTGTCTCAATATCAAGGTCCAAATTAGGCCAGTAAACCACATCCCGTGCTCTGCACTTACACAGAGTAATGCCCAAATGTCCCTGGTGAATTTGTTCCAGTACTTCTGCATGCTGTGATTTAGGAATAAGAATACGGTCACCCATGAATACAATATGAAAGGATAGTTAATTTATCACAGGCCAGAATCCCTGCAACTCAGGAGAAAGCTTCTTTTGTTTTTCTGGCCAGCCATTGCACATCAAAAAAGAGAGGGGTAGTTGTCACTCCAAAATACCATCCAGATATTGTAAAGCAAATGTCTTAAACAAAGTGTTGTTCCCGGGACTTACCCAAATTGGCCACACTCACCCCCTGGAGAATCCACTGCTGACCGCCCAAGAATAGCGTCTGAGCTTGCCGGGGACCTGTGTACATACAGACCGAAGCTACATCGGTGAGCGTCTCGCTCCAAACATCCGGCGCAGGCTACAGAAGCCTCAGTGCAGCTCGCTCCTCCAATTCATCACTGTAGATGTCAGACGTGACGTATCCTGGGACTCTGGTCAGGGGCGGGGCTCGATCTTCACCCGGGATTACAACTCCTAGAGTAGGGACTGAAGGATCCACAGCTGGTGGGTAATCAGTAGAAGTACAAAGAAGCAAGGATCCGTCGTATAGTAAATAATAAAAAGTTCAAGTTTATTAGACAAGCTTAAAATGCCAAAGAAGCTGGCAACAGTGCAAGACAAAAAGACTGGGTATGTGAGCGTGACACCAACGGCTTACATGTTTCGGCTCTGGGCTATGATTACAGTCGAGAGCCGAAACATGTAAGCCGTTGGTGTCACGCTCACATACCCAGGCTTTTTGTCTTGCACTGTTGCCAGCTTGTTTGGCATTTAAGCTTGTCTAATAAACTTGAACTTTTTATTATTTACTCTACGACGGATCCTTGCTTCTTTGTACTTCTACAGCCATTGCACATGACACAAATTAGTTTTTCTATTACTTTATCTTGTTTGGTATCTTGTCTAATTTTTTTTCCAGCCTTATATCAGGTATTGGAATATTTACTAGTACTGTATTTACCTGTTCTTCCAATTCAGGTTCATCCCATGCTTCATGTCCTTCTGGAAACACTCTAGACAGTGTATCTATCATCAGAATTTCCTTTCCTGGTTTATATTTCACTGTGAGATCATACTGTTGTAGTGGTTTTTGCATGATTTACTCCAATGGTTTGTGATCAGTTTCCACAACCACTGGGCGACCATAGATATACTGGTGACATTTCTCACATCCATTCACAATGGCCAACATCTCCTTCTCAATTTGAGCATAATTGGCTTGTGCTATAGTCAGAGCTTGTAAAGCATGTGCAACAGGATGTCCTTTTTGAATCAGCACAGCACCTAACCCAAACTGGGATGCATCCACTCGAAGCACAGTGTCACAGTTTGTGTCAAAATATTTCAGTATTGGCCCCGGATGTTTAGTGATCAGTTCTTTTACTTTCTCAAATGTCTTTTCCATAAATGCATACCAAGACCAAATAGCATCCCTTTGTAGCAATGCACGTAGTGGGGCTGTCAGCTGAGCGGGGCCCTGAGAAAACTTGGATAGATAATTGAAAATGCCTAATGATGTCTCTAATTCCTTCCTGGAGGATGGGTCCTTCATGCTATTAACTGCTGTTATCTTCTTTGGATCAGGCTTTAAGCACTCTTTGGTTAGAAAGTGTCCAAAATATGTAATTTCTTCTACCACAATTTGCATTTGGTTTGTTTAAGATTTTTCTCCCGACACCACTTAAGTAAGGCAATAAGGTTTTTGTCATGTTCTGTACGATCCTTTCCATAAGCCAGCAAATCATCAATTATTACTTCAACACCATGTAGCAATCAATTCATGTGATTTATTTTGAAATATCTCCTGAGCAGAAGCAATGCCGAAAGGTACCCTTGTGAAGTGTCATCATCCAAAGGGGGAGTTGAAAGTGGTTAGGTGACTGCTGGGTTCATCAAGACGCAATAGCCAGTAACCAGATTGCGCATCTATTACACTAAACACTGTTGCTCCTACTAGCTTGTGAGCTATATCATCTATGGAGGGGAGTTTGTAGTGTTCTCTCATTATTACTTTGTTCAACTCACGTGGGTCAATGCAAATACGAATTGTGCCTGTGTTTTTCTTCTCTACCACAACCATAGAACTGACCCATTCTGATGGTTCTGTGACCTTTTTTACTACCCCCGACTTCTCCATCCTTGCTAGTTCTTGTTTGACTTTAGCCTCAAGAGATAGAGGTATTTTCCTTGGGGCATGACAGGCTGTGCACCCTCTTTTATATGTTTGCGGCTAATCCCCGGGAAGCACCCTAGGCCCTTGAATAGATCACTGTACTAATGCTTAATGTTGTCCTTTGACAGTTCGCTGCACCCACCATCCACAGCCATAATGATCTTTACAAGTCCAATCTCTTTGCTTGTTTTGAGACCTAATACTGCTGGGGCTTTTGTTTCTATCACAAACAATTGTAAGACCTTTTCAGATCCCTTGTAAAAACATTTTGCATGACAGCGACCCATCACTTTCAGCTTTTCACCACCATATCCCAACGGTTTTGGTAGCTTTTGAGTCTCTAAGGGGGATTAATTTCTGAGGAGTTTCAGGTATGTGTGGCTTGGCACACAGTCTACTTGTGCCCCTTTATCTATTTTGAATTTGATTGGAGTTTTGTGAGCCCTTTTCTGTAGGGTTACATTTGCTTCATCTGCAGACTTATTTGATTTCTGTACTGCTGCAAGATATTTTGAGGTGCAATCTGAGTCTGACCCTGCATTGTCATCATTGTCCTCTATGGCATGTACAGCCTGTGTTTGTGTCCTTGCAATATGGGAAAACAGTTTACACACCCTGGCAAAATGTTCTATTTTCTTGCATTTATTAAATATCTGCCACCTTGCAGGACAAGCAGCATTTTTGTTGTGCATGTTTCCACAGTAGCCACAGGTTGCTTGTGTGTTACTTGTCCCAGTGTCCCACTTGCCTTTTATCCCCTTGTGTCCTCTTTCATGTCAGTATCTGCTGCTTTGATTTTCTATAGCACTGATCTGGTGTTGTGTTCCTTCCAGTACCTGCATGTCCTTTCTTGACATTTCATATGCTCTAGCAATCCTGATGGCTTTCTCAAGATTTAAATCTTCTTCCTGCTGCAGCTTTTCCTGAACTTCTTTAAACTTACGGCCCATCAGAATACGGTCTTTTATCATATCCCCTGCATTATAAAAAGCACAGTCTTTGGCAAGCAAGCGCAGCTGTGTCACCCATTCATCCACAGATTCACCTCCACACTGATTCCTCTCATAAAACAGTTTCCTTTGCACTGCGGATTGCAGTATGCTTCAAACTTTGCAAACAATACCTCTGTTTTTTTTGTCATCTGCAGTGATATCCCCGCTTGCCTGCCAGGCTCTGCATACATCACGTCCCTTATGTCCCACACATATCAGAAAGTGTGCTGCCTTCTGTTGATCGGTTAATCTGTCTGCATCTTGGCCTGCAAACATAAGTTCAATAAGCTCCCTCCATTTTGACCAATTGTCAGAAATGTTCCCTGACTCTAAATCCAGAGAAGGAATGTTCTTTGTGTTGCTGTTTGCTGCTTTGTCACTTTTCACCCCACTTCTGGTACCATCTGATGATTTTTATAATGTATTAGCAAACAGCAAGGAGAGAGAACAAGAATACAGACTTTATTCGTCAGCATCCATCTTAACAACTGCCCGCCGCCTCCGATCACATGACTAAAATGTTAACTGTTTATAATACACAGACACTTAGATTACGAGTTTTGCATCGCAGCTTTTAACCCTGAAAAAATGGCAATTTTAGCGTAAAAGCAGTAACGCCTCTATTGGGAGTTGTGTCGGTATAGCTATACCGCAAGCATTTTAGTCTGTAACGCAACGTTAATCCTGCACCCCAAAAATGCTTGCGTTACAGCCTATACCAACACGATCCATACCGCCATCTGAGACCAGTAGTTCTGAGTTTTGCGCCTCAAAAATGTGTCACAAAATTCATAACTAAAGTGTTACAAAGTACACTAACACCCATAAACTACCTATTAACCATTAAACCGCCACCTTCCTGCATCGCAAACACTATTTAAAACTTATTAACCCCTAATCTGCCAACCACCCACATTGCGACTATTAAATAAATGTATTAACCCCTAATCTGCCACTCCCGACATCAACGTTACTAATAACAATTGTTAAAGCCTATATTCCGCCGCTCCCCGACATCACCACTACTATAATAAAGTTATTAACCCCTATTCTACCGCTCCCCGACATTGCGGACACTATCATAAAGTTATTAACCCCTAAACATCCGGCCTCCCACATCTCCGCAACTAAATAAACCTATTAACCCCTAATCCTCCGGCCTCCCACATCTCTGCAACTAAAAAAACCTATTAACCCCTAAACCACCACCCCCCCACATTGCAAAACACTAAATTAAACTATTAACCCCTAAACCTAACCATCCCCTAACTTTAAATTCAAATTACAATATAACTCTATTTAAATAAATAAAAGCTTACCTGTGAAATAAAAATAAACCTAACATTAAACCATCAATTAACCTAACATAACTAATCTAATAAAATAAAAAATACTACCAATTAAAATATCTAAATTACAAATTTAAAAAAATCTGGGGGCGTGTCCGGGCTATGGTCCAAGATGGCCGCTAAATTAGGAGCTCTCTAAACCAGGATTGCAATCCACCTGTAATCTGGACTTCAAAAAGTTATCCAGCAGAAATTTGAATCTTAAAAACATAGGGAACACTTTACTGACTGGAACTCTATAAAATTTTTTGTCTGAAAACCAAGAGGACTTCCTAAACTGGACCGCTGAGACTCACTGGTGGCCTCTACGGAGAGAGAGCTCAGCACCCCCCCCCGGGAAACCGGGTTAACAGAGAATATAGATACTCTCTGATCAACTTTAATATTGAACATGGGGAATTTGTATGTGTCCTTGCAAAAGCTGATGCTTGCCTTTGAAAGCACAATGTGTGACAAATTAGACCGGCTTTTGGTCTGCATGGAGTCCGCCCACCTTGGGGAAACGGCACCCTTTCAGGAAGAAAGATCTACTGCAGAGTCAGATGATGCGGGTATGACCATACAGGGGAGTATAGCTGCACCGCTTAAGAGGGGAGACCAGGGCGACACGCACGCAGGCAAGTGCGAGAAATCTCTGCCCCCTAATGTGTCCCAGGAGGGAGCGGCTGGCCCACTGGGGAATGACGAGGAGAGTGGAGCACATGAGCTGGGCGATAAGGCTGGAGGGTCCCCTGCCCCTTTACAAGGGATAATAAGCTATCTGGTGTCCCCTACAACCTCGCCACATTTGCTGGGCACAATAGAGGCAAGCGGAGTCTACTTTGACAGAAAGGAATCCACACCGCAGTGCCATGGGTCGGGGAAGTGCCGGGTTACATATGGCATACAGGCCACCGTACTGCTCAGTCTCCTGATCGGTCTGTCTCATCTGGAGCGAACACAGTGCAGAGTTCATGAAGAAAATGTGCGCTCTGCTGGGATTACCTTTCCAGAGGGTCTGGGCCTCTGCAGATCCTTCAGGGATGGTGTTGGTTAGCAAAGGAGGCTTGCCTTTCTTGTTGGCGGGCTAAGGGACAGACACACACCTAAGCATCTTGTCGCCATGAACTAAGTACTCATTCCCAGCCTATGGCTTGGTCTGTTTTACTTTTGAGAGCACCTATTTGTATGTATACCTTTGTTGGCACGCATGCCTTACCATTTTTTATTTTTGCAGCTAAGCTTCGTTCTCTTAGATATGCTAATAACATATGTCTAATCTATAAGATGTGCTCCTGCCTATGACAAGAACTGGACTCTGCCACATTTATTAATTGAGTTTGGTGTTATGCAATTAGATAGGGACTCAGTTACCGGCTCAGATAGGTGCTACCACCCTAAACATTTTTAATGATCTCTGCTATGGATACACCTTAATAATGTGCATGTATATCTGCAGGCTCTAATAGCTGAGTGCATATGGCAGCAATACTCTTTATCTGTTTGTTTTTTTAGGGGACAAGAATGTTTATCCTAAACTGGTCTGATGCATTTGGCTTGGCATATCCATGTAAGGCAATCCACATCAATTATATAGGTCTGCTCCCTTTGTGTGTATTCTGGCACACTTGATACCATTATATCGCATTTTAAATGTCCCAGGGTCAAACGGATGGAGTGTTAGACCTACAGCTATATCCCCCCTCCAATATCAAGTGATCCCCTTTTATAGAAAGATTATTAGTTATAAAATAGGTTGTTTACCTATCCCTATACCCTACGCTACCTAAGTATGCTAATCTGGTGTTTGTACTGTGGATATCAAAGACCTACCTCTTTCTCTTAAATTTCCTACAAAAAAGATGGGTCTCATATTTTATTGTTATTTAGCAATATCTAGAAAGTATGTTAGTTATAAAATAGTTTCGTTTCTTACCCTTATACCCTACGCTACCTATGTATGCTAATCGGACGTTTCTACTGTGGATACCGAAAGACCTACCTCTTTTTTCCAATTCTCCTACAAAAAAAAAAATAAAAGAGATCGGTCTCATATTTTATTACTACTTAGAAATTTTTAGAAAGTATGTTAGTTATAAAATAGGTTGTTCTCTTATTCTGTTGCCCAAACTAAATTGTATGTATTACAAGTTCTGTTGAATATGTCACGGACAAATACAAGCCTACATATGTTACAAATTGGTTATTGAAATTAGGCTTATACTGGGTTGATTGTTTAATCTGTGTTATTTGTCCTTTTGAAAATGCACCTAGGTAAAATGAGGTAATGTACACGGCTAGAAAGTGTACCTTTGGGTAAAGATATACTTAGAATATACAGATGCGAAGGCATGCTTGTTTAATCTACCATGTAAATTCTGATGTATGTCAAATGGGCATGTTGCTGTGATGTCTTTCTTTGAAATTGTATGTTTGTTTGCTATAGTACCTCAATAAAAAACTATTTAAAAAAACAAAACAAAAAAAAAAACCTAACACTAAGAAAAAAAAAAATCTAAATTACGCTGTCGGCATTTATCATTGCACAAGCAGTTTTTGTGAATTGCTTGTGCATTGCCGCCCCCTGCAGATTTGCGGCCAATTGGCCTCTAGCAGGGGTGTCAATCAGCCTGATCATATAGGATCGGGTGGATTGATGTCCGCAGCCTCAGAACAGGTGGACCAGTTATGGAGCAGCGGTCTTTAAACCACTGCTTCATAACTGCTGTTTCCGGCACAATAGGTAAGAAGATGGAGCACCGCCGTAATGAAGATGGACCACCACAGGAATGAATATAAGAAGATCACCGCCTGGATTCCTCTCTGGTGAGAACCATCTTCGGGTTTAGTGTTATTTTTTTTTTTTGGGGGGGTGGTTCTGGGAAGCAACAAAGCTAAATGCCCTTTTAAGGGCAATGGCCAACCAAATGCCATTTTCACAGGACTTTGCCCTGCAAAAAGCCCCTTTTAAGGGCTATATTTGTAGTTTTGTGTTAGTATAAGTTTTTTATTTTGTTGTGTTCTTTTAGAAAAGGCACGCCTCTTTTATTTTTGGTAATTTGTTCTATTTTGTAATGGTAGTTTTTTTAATTTTGTAATGGTAGTGGGGTTTTATTAAGTACTGGTAGTTTATTTTTATTTTTAAGCAGTGTTTTAATATTTTTTTTAAATATTGTTAGATTTTTTTGTGAATGGGTTATTTTGTTTTTACTTTTTCAGGTAAGTTTTTTTTTTTTTAAAGTAGTTTTTTTTTGTAAAGGTAAGGTTAGTTTGTTTTGGGGTAAGAGTGATTGTTAGGTTAGGGGGTTTATCTGTTAGTGGCTTTCTTAGTGGGGTGTGTGACAGTTTTCGAGTTAATAATGTAGAACGGTAGTTTGCAATGTGGGGAGTGGCAGTATAAAGGTAAATAGTGTAGTGGGCACTTTGCAGTGGGCCTTATGGCGATTCGGGTTAGCAAGTATGGGTGTTAGCATACTTCAGAAGTCGAGCAGAAGTGAGCAGAAGTCAAACGGTATAAGCGTGCAAGCAGGAGCTGTAATTACTGCTCCACTTGTAATCTAGCCGAAAATGGTAGTTTTGTTTTATTTTTGTAATGGTAGTGTTTTTTTAAGTGCTGGTAGTTTATTTTTAAGTAGTGTTTTTTTATTTTTTAAGTATTGTTATTTTTTTTTGTAAATGGGTTATTTTGTTTTTTCTTTTTCAGGTAGTTTTTTTGTAAAGGTAAGGTTAGACTGTTTTGGGGTAAGAGGGATTGTTAGGTTAGGGGGTTTAGCTGTTAGTGGGTTACTTTGCGTTGGGGTGTGTGGCAGTTTTGGGGTTAATAATGTAGAAGGGTAGTTTGCAATGTGGGGGTTGGCAGTTTAGAGGTAAAAAGTGTAGTGGGCACTTTGCAGTGGGCTTCGTGGCAGTTTATGGGTTATTAGAGTAGGGGCCTTACGGAGATTCGGGTTAGCAAGTATGGGTGTTAGTTTTTTTCTCCACTTTTCTCTCTCCATTGACATCAATTGGAGAGTATGTTAACTTGATTGTGCTAAGTTCTGCTCTTTGCTCTAGTCCGGTTAGCGCTCATGCAATAAACATATACTTTCAACTTGTAATACAAGCGCTACATGACTTGCGCAAAGAGCAGAAGTCGAACGATATTAGCGTGCAAGCAAGAGTGGTAATTACTGCTCCACTAGTAATCTAGCCGAAAACCTATTAGTGAACTCCCCTTAATGAGATACACAGTTTGTAAGGTAATAATTTCCTTTAAAAACTCTGAGGGGCTTTGTAATACTGATGAGGCATCAGTATTATATTATAAATATGTCATATGGGCCTATAGTTATCAAGGTCTGGCGGACCTGATCCAACACTGCGGATCAGGTCCGCCAGACCTCACTGAATACGCTCGCCGTATTCAGCATTGCACCAGCAGCTCACAAGAGCTGCTGGTGCAATGCCACCCCCTTCAGAATCGCGGCCAATCAGCCACCAGCAGCGGGGTGTCAATAAACCCGATCGTACTCGATCGGGTTGATTTCCGGCGATGTCTGTCCGTCTGCTCAGAGCAGGCGGACAGGTTATGGAGCAGCGGTCTTTGTGACCGCTGCTTCATAATTACTGTTTCTGGCGAGTCTGATGACTCGCCAGAAACACTGGGCATCAAGCTCCATTTGGAGCTTGATACATATGTCCCATGGTCTTATAGATATTAAGAAAATATTTATTTAAATGTCTGATTGACATTTACAAAAATGCAGGGAGCACCCCTTGGAAAAGTATAGCAAAATCTGCTTTTTTAGAATTTCACTAGGGATCTTGTAGTGCTGGTGCATCATTTTATATCAACTTGTCTTAGCAAAGAGGTTTATATTTTAAGGCCCTTATTGAGGCCTTGCTATCTGACCCTCAGATGCACACCTGAAGCTTTCACTTAAACAAAAGCTTTTTAGTTTCAACTTGTAAAATGAATGCTAGAATAATAGCACTATAGATTTAACTTGAGCAGTGTTAGCGCTCAGTAGAGCTAATATAATTGAGCTCCACTTGTAATCATCTAGAAAGATGTGTCACATTTTTTGAAGATAATCTTAAATGGATAGTATAGTCAAAATTAAACGTTCATGATTCAGATAGGGCATGTCATTTTAAACTACTTTTATCATCAAATTTGTTCTTTTGGTATTCTTTGTTGAAAGTTAAATCTAGGTAGGCTCATATGCTAATTTCTAAGCCCTTGAAGGCCGCCTCTTATCTTTTGAATGTTTTTCACAGCTAGACAGTGGTAGTTCATGAGTGCCATAAAGATAAACATAGTGCTCACCCCCATGGAGCTATTTATGAGTAAGCACTGATTGGCTAAAATGAAAGAACTGAAACAAGGGGGCAGTCTGCAGAGGCTTAGAAACAAGGTAAAAGGTGTACTAATATAACAGTGTTTGCTATGCAAAACTGGAAAATGGATAATAAAGGCAATATCTTTCTATTTAAACAATAACAATTCTGGAGTAGGCTGTCCCTTTAAGTCTCATTTGTCTGTCGATTTGGTTTTTTTGCAGATTGGGTTATACTACTTCCTTGACTAATCCATTTTATTTTTACTGTGTAATGTGTTAAATATCCACCATTTTATGTCAACCATATGACAACTAAACGATCATGCTATGGGCCGATTTATGAAAGTGGGGACGGACATGATCCGCTGTAGCGATCATATCCACCGCACATTGGTAAATTCTGACTGCATACTCTGTCGTCATTTATCATTGCACCAGCAGTTCTGGTGAACTGCTTCTGCAATGCCGCCCCCTGGAGATTTACGGCCAATTGGCTGCTAGCAGGGGGTGTCAATCAACCTGATCGTTTGTTATCGGACAGATTGCTGTCCACCGCCTTAGAGGCAGCGGACGAGTTAAGGAGCAGCGGTCTTAAGACTGCTGCTTCTTAACTCCTGTTTCCGGCCAGCCTGAAAAATCTCATCTGAAAGAGAATGTGTGGCGTTATTCTTTTCCTGAAATATAGGACTCCATTTATGAAGCTGTGGATGCAGCTTCTGAGATTGAGTGTTACAGACTTGCTTGAGCAGGCCTGAAACGCTAGTTAAGTAGCTGTGGTCCTTGAAGTGACAGTGTTAAATCATCCTAGTCAGGATTTGACTGGGATGATTGACAAGACCTGAAGAGCAGGTTGTGTAGCTGCACAAGAAATTGCTTGTGTAATGTTACTAATGATAACTTGCCACATGCCATGTCTGTCTGGTGTTTGATATATGGGGACCAAAGACTCAGTTTTAGCTCCCTCTAACTTTTCTTACTGTAAACCTGAGATATAATTGACCACATGCTATGTTTGTCCCATACTCGTTCCCATAACTGCTTTATATACAGTATTTTTATCCTCATCAGCAGCATATTACTGTAGCATGTAATTCTACAAAGCTTTAGTTTCTCACAACTACACTCACAAGTGGATCTTGCCAGAAATAAGTAAACAAAAGTTGTTAGAAACCTGTTCATTGTTTATAACATGTAAGGCTATAAAGGTTATGAAGTTGCACTTTTGTTTACCCCCCCCCCCCCCTGCTAAGGGCTATATTACAAGTGGAAAGTAATCAATAGCGCACAATCTGGTATTTCAAGTGGATGGTAAAAAAGGTTTACCTAATAATCTTAACGCACCTGACTTTTTTGTTAGCGATCCCTATACTTTTAATGGAAAGCACAGGAAGTGCTATTAGTGTTCATTAGATTTGTGCAGCAGCGGAAAAAAAATCTTTCCGAACCAATATTGTGAAAAATGTATTGCCTAGGGTTTTATCTGAAAAAGCCATCAGGTGAAACGTGCGCTGGAGGTGGAGCCGACGTCCTGACTTCACAAGATGAGTTTTACTTGATCTAACACTGAAACGCTCTTTTGCAACTAGTCGATGCTGTATACAAATACTAATTGGATATTGTACTAGTAACATGAATTACATGCAATTGCTACAGAGACTGTAAATTGTGTGAGGACAGTATATAGAGTAACTCCAGAGTGACTACAAATAACTGCTTTCTATTGTTTTATTTTTGTTTTATACAAAATGGATATTAACAATGTAATATATTTGGAACCGCCTTCAAGCCAGATAGTTGGATCCATTTTATACTGGGCACTTTTAGAGCTACTTAAGCTCCATGCTGTGTGAGGACCACATCAAGTTGAGCATTTGAAAAAATATCTAAACAGTTTTACACTCTGCTTTTTTTGAGGTCACATTGAAAAATTGTATGGACATTCATCTACCTTTTAAAATAACAGTGCACAGTGTTGTATGGTTTTTATTTTGTAAAATGCAGTCTTTGTTTTGTTTTAAACAAAACAAATACTAAATAATGCAGCCAAATAGTGCAGGAAATGTCTATACACCAATGATCATTAACAGCTAATGAGGATTAGTAAAAAGTAATCCTTTAATACATCTGTATTTGTTTCAGATTACATTTTAAAAGCTTTTTCTTCCCATTTTTAAAGCAAAAAATCAACATTTACTTGCTGTTCTTTTATAAAGATGACAAACAGTTATATATAAAGTGTCCTGTTAAGTTCAAAACAGAATACCCAGGAAGCTAATTTTGCTTTAAATATTTATTTGCACCATTTCTACAAGAAGTAAAGTATTATCTTTCTTAAAACATAACTACCCTTTTTTTTTTTGCTTAAAAACACAATGCATGTTGCATCTAAAATTGCTTCTGTATGCTTGTGCGTAATATCTCTTACCACATATTGGGCCAGTTTACAAGTGGGGTGCTAATGCTAGAGCGAGGCAAGATAGCATTATTCCTGGACCATGCTAAAATTAGAAAGTAACTTGATATTACAAGCCCATGGTAAAACAGATTTACCAGAGAAGGTTTAGCGCACCCAATATCCCACTAGTGCACTTATTACTTTCAATGGATATCACAGACGCGCAGTGGCGTCACTAGGGGGGTGCGGGGGGTGCGGGTCACACCCGGGTGACACCCTCCAAGGGGTGACACCACCAAAAAATATATATATATTTTTTTTTTAAATTTTTTTATTGAAATTCAAAGAAATACAAGGTAGAAATGCATAGATTTTTTTATTAGAGGGGCCAACATTTGTGAACATTAGTGGGACTGGGGAAAATGTAGACACACTTAATTTTTTGCCCCTTGAGCCAGCGCTGCAATTTCCACAAATAGTTTTCCCTGCTGCTTTTGCTTGTTTGTACTTTGCTCCTCCCCTGCCCAATTTCACTATGAATGTTGTGGGCATGCCGTGGGGCTTGCGAGGTTGCGCTGCTAGCCTAAACCTGCCTGCCTATCTGTGCTAACCGCTCAGTGACGTGTGGAGCAGTGGAGTCACTGCTGTGCTGTCTCTCTAAACGGGAACCGGGAAATCGTGAGGGGGATGCCTGTCACCTGAACGCATAAATGTCTTACACTGTCTCTAAAGTGAAGGAGCCAAGTATAACACCACTATATCCGCTATATCGGATCATGTCCGCTCGCACCATCATAAATAGGCCCCTATGGGTTAAAAAAAAGTGTCACAAAACACATGTACAACACATTAAATTAATGTATTACACTCTGATACTGTATATACATTTTTAATAAAAAAAATATAACATTTATATTGATAGAAAGGTGTTTGACTTGAAAGGTCTCCAATGTATGTATGTGTGAGTGTATATTGTATATACAGGTATATATATATATATATATATATATATATATATATATATATATACGTAAAGATAGAAATAAAATTCTTCCAAGTGAAGAACATAAGCTTTATGTACATATATATATATATGTACATAAAGCTTATGTTCTTCACTTGGAAGAATTTTATTTCTATCTTTACGTATATATATATATATATATATATATATATATATATATATATATATATATATAAACAGTATATACGTAAATGTAAAAATAATATAATATAATATATTCCAAGTGAAAAACATAAGAATTTCAAGTATTTCTATAAAAAAATAAAAATTGATTAAAATGATAGCATGTTTTAAGATACTTGTCTCATTCATATATATATATATATATAGGCATATACAATAGACAGATTGATTGATTGATAGATAGATAGATAGATAGATAGATAGATAGATAGATAGATAGTAAAAAAAAGAGGAGAGCGATACATTAAGAAGTTCTGCTGTGTGCTCTATTTTCATTATCTATTTCTACTTTTTGGATGCACCTTGACTGGACTGTGAGTGCTGGCTTACATATAAATATTTATATATATATATATATATATATATATATATATATATATATATATATATATATATATATATATATATATTTATATATTGCCCTTCACAGATATTGCTCTTTTTACAAATGTAAGGTTTGTGGCAACCCTGTGTCGAGCAAGTCTTTCAGCGCTATTTTTTCAATATATGTTCAAAACATTCAATAGGATGAGAGCTACTGAAATCCTTTTGGCTGTTTTGAACAGCCAATAGGATTTTAGTAGCTCTCATCCTATTGGCTTTTTTGAACAGCCAATAGGATTTCAGTAGCTCTCATCCTTTTGGCTGTTTTGAACAGCCAATAGGATTTCAGTAGCTCTCATCCTTTTGGCTGTTTTGAACAGCCAATAGGATTTCAGTAGCTCTCATCCTATCGGCTGATTTGAACAGCCAATAGGATTTCAGAAGCTCTCCTCCTATTGGCTGATTTGAATTTGAAGAATCAAATCAGCCAATAGGAATGCAAAGTACGCCATTTTGAATTGGCTACCTTGCATTCAACTTCAGTGTACGGCAGTGAACGTATGAAGAGGACGCTCTGCGCAGGATGTCTTCAGCTTCCAGGATGTCTCTGCCCCGCACCGCCCAGATGAAGATAGAAGACACCCCCGGGATGGATGAAAATATCGCTGCCTGGATGAAGACTTCTCGCCGCCTGGATGGAGATGAATGTCCACACTTCAGAAACAGTGAGCAGATATTCTGGGGTTAGGGTTAGTTTTACTTTCTTTTTTTTCAGTTTTTTGGGTGTTTTTTTTTAGATTAGGGTTTCAGGCTGAATGCCCTTTTAAGGACAATGAAAAAGAGCAGAATGCCATTTTAAGGGAAATGTCCATACAAATGCCCCTTTAGGGGCAATGGGTAGCTTAGGTTTTTTAAGAGTTAGTTTTTTTTTATTTTGGGGGGTTGGTTGGATGGTGGTTTTAACTGTTCGGGGGACTGCATTTTTTTACAGGTAAAAGAGCTGTTTAACTTAGGGCAATGCCCTACAAAAGGCCCTTTTAAGGGCTATTGGTAGTTTATTGTAGGCTAGGGGGTGGTTTTTATTTTGGGGGGCTTTTTTATTTGTATAGGACTATTAGATTAGGTGTAATTGTTTATATTTTTGATAATTTCGGTTATTATTTTTGTAAGGTTAGTGTTTATTATTTTTTTGTAATTTTAGATTTTTTTTGTTTTTTTCGTAGTGTTAGTTTTTTTTTTTAAATTTGTAATTTAGATTTTTTAATTGGTAGTTTTTTTTAATTTTATTAGAATAGTTATGTTAGGTTTATTTATAGCTTAATTTTAGGTTTATTTTTATTTCACAGGTAAGTTTTTATTTATTTTAAGATAGTTATATTGTAATTTTAATTTTAAGTTAGGGAGGTGTTAGGTTTAAGGGTTAATAGCTTAATTTAGTGTTTTGCGATGTGGGGGGCTGGCGGTTTAGGGGTTAATAGTTTTTTTTTTAGTAGCGGCGATGTGGGGGGCTGGAGATTTAGGGGCTCATAGGTTTATTTAGTGGCAGCGATGTGGGAGGCCGGAGGTTTAGGGGTTAATAAATTTATTATAGTGTCGGCAATGTCGGGGAGTGGTGGATTAGGGGTTAATAGCTTTATTATAGTGTCGGCGATGTCGGGGAGCAGGGGAATAGGGGTTAATAACTTTATTATAGTGGCGGCGATATGGGGGAGTGGCGGAATAGGGTTTAATAGCTTTATTATAGTGTTGGTGATGTTTGGGGCGGCAGATTAGGGGTTAATAACTTTATTTTGGTGTCGGCGATATCGAGGGTGGCAGATTAGGGGTGTTTAGACTTGGGGTTTATGTTAGGATGTTAGATTTAAACTTAACTTTTTTTCCCCATAGACATCAATGGGGTTAATTTACAGAGATTTTTCATTCCGCACTTAAGGTGTTAATTTTTTTTAACACTCTCTCCCCATTGATGTCTATGGGGGGAAGACCTTCACGAACACGTCAAAGCAGCCCTTGGATTTTGTGTGGTATGGAGCTTTATGCCACCATATCGCACGCACAAGAAGGATTTTTAGTAACTCTAATGGCAGCGCTATAGAGAGTGAAATAACGCAACTTTTTTGGCCTTAGTTTCGCACCCTGTTTAGCGCAAAACTCGTATTCTACATGATAGTTTTTTTTTAGACATAATGGTATTGTGCACTTAATAAACTACAGTATAGTGTAAATATAACTTTTATATGCACTGGGAAATTAAAAAAAAATAGTGTAACTCACTTTATTGCTATATTTGCGGTGATCCTCTGAGGTACACCTGTGTGTATATATATATATATATATATATATATATATATATATATATACACATATATATATATGTATATATATATATATTCATATAGATATATATTTTAATTTATAAGTGATGAGGGTAGACCAAAAACTAGAAATAGGAGACAAAATCAAAGGACTTTTTTAGGCAAAACAAAAAAGAATCCACAGAAAATAAAAAACTGAGAGCAGGGAGAAAACACAGGGGATGAAGATACAGCGAAAAAATTATACAATCTGAGGAGTCAACAATAAGTACAATAGAACACAAAGAAATATGTGCCACTGAATCTGACACTAATTACCTTAAAATAATCAATTTATCCAAAAAAGCACTTTCCTTGGAACATGAACAGGTACTTAAAAAGGGATTATCCTTTTCCCCTATGAATAAAGTAGATAAGTTCACAATAGTGAAAGACCTGCACATGTTTGTAAGGAATATTGTTTTAAATAAACACATGTGTAAGGAGAAACAACAGGTACTTGACCAGCGGGATAGATTGATGTTGAAAGACCTTACATCCTTGCATCTATTGGAGGAAACACAGGTAACACCTGAATGTGAGTCAGATAACATTGGCATAGGGAATACCACTTTAAAAGGAAAATTGACCTACATTCCATCCTTGTCTGTGGTTCCATCGGTCAATAGCTTTGTCAAATTAGTTGAAAAAGATATATCCAGATTAGACATACATACAGAATATAAGGATAACCTTACTGGTAAACAAAGGGAAGCCCTAAAAGACCCAATGGAAGATCATAGTATTACAATAAAGCCATCAGACAAGGGTGGCAATGTAGTAGTAATGGATACAAAGGAGTACAAAAAAGAATTTATGAGACAAATCATTGACACCACACACTACTAGTTGCTCATAGGGGATCCTAGCATTGAATATCAGTTAGAATTAGAATATATTCTAAAAGGGACATTAAGAGATGGGATATTCAACAAGGTAGAATATGACTTCATGTATACAAAAAACCCTAGAACGGCTACTTTTTACACGATTCCTAAAATAAAAAAAAAGAAACACCCTCCCCCAGGCAGACCCATAATCTTGTGCAATTGAGTTTAAATGAAAACATTTCCCAATATATTGATTATTGTTTGCAGCCCTTTATGAACACTCTTCCCTCTTTCATTCAAGACACTAATGATATGCTTAGAAAACTAGATGGATTAGCAGTGGAAGATAATACCATACTGGGCAACAGATGTTGAATCCCTGTATTCCTCAATCCCCCACAATCTAGGGATTGAGGCTTAGAAATACTACCTAGAACAAAGGGGCACAGAATACAAAGTGCATACCACCTTCACACTTGAACTACTACAATTTGTCCTAGAGAGGAATTTCTTTTTATTTGATAACAAATTTTATTGCCAAATACTCGGTACAGCAATGGGGGCAAGTTGTGTCCCCCCTTATGCTTGCCTGTATCTTGGCACATGGGAAGTAGTTCACATCAGAAATGCATTATCAGCATATGAGGAGAAGATAAATCTTTGGGCATGCTACATAGATGACATCCTAGTCATGTGGCAAGGTACAGAAAAATAATTTAAAGCGTTCATTACACTCATAAATGAAAACAACCCGAATTTAAAATTTACGCACAATTTTAGCAGCAGGGATACTATCAACTTTCTAGATTTACAAATAACCATTAAAGAGGGTACCATACAAACAGAAATATATAGAAAGGACACATCAGCTAACACTATCCTGAGGACTTATAGACATCACGTAAATTCAGTGATAAAGGTGATCCCATATATACAGTATTCGAGTGGTAAGAGGAATTGTTCTACATCAGGTTCTTTTTATTCATGCCAACAAACTAACAAAAAGACTACTAGACAAAGGATATTACCATAAAAGCCTGAAACGTAATTACCAGAGAGCAAAAGAAAATCCTAGGGATAATATTTTGTATAAGAAGGATGAAAAAACACCCACAGAAGGTAATGCAGTGAGATTTATATCAACATATAACAACAAGTGGAGTGATATAAGATCAATACTCATAAAACACTGGGACATATTGATGGCAGATCCCACTATGAAGACAATAGTGGGCAAGACACCCCTTATGACCCTTAGAAGGTCACCTAACTTATGGGACAAATTGGTACATAACCATTTTAGAAATCCAGTTAAGGAAAACAATTGGCTACAAAACTATAGAAAGAAAGATGGTAATTTCCCATGTGGTATCCAAAATGGCAACAAAGTTACAGACACCCAGGGAAAAACACATAGAATAATAGGGCACATAAATTGTAGGAGCGAAGGAGTAGTTTATGCAGTATCATGCCCGTGCCCCCTATTCTATGTAGGCAAAACCTACAGAGAGCTAAAGGAAAGGGTGGAAGAGCATAAAAGGGACATTACAAAGGAACACTTGAAAGATAGCATTGTAGCGAGACATCTCTATAAATGTCATAAAAGCTCTGCGAATGGTTTAAAAGCTATAGATTTGGAATTAATAGATCTGCAAGGATGAGGGGAGATTGAGATAAGCGCCTACTTCAGGCAGAGTATAAATGGATCCATAAAATGGACACCTTGAAACCAAAGGGCTTAAATGAGGAAATATTATTTTCCCCTTTCTTTAAAGATAGCTATACTCCTCCCCATAAGCCCCAACCATCTGCTTATCCTCTGAGGGGTCTTTTCTTTTCTTTTGTTTTCTCATGTTTGAGAAGTACATAAATATGACATCACATATGATTCCAAATAATAAAGAGACAATACACTATACATTGTATAGGAATTAAATTTTAAATCCCCTTTTTTCATTCCTTCTATGTCTCCCCCACAGGCTGTGTGACTATAGACTACAATAATGTCTCTCTTTTTCTACCCCTAATTTTTCCTCCATCTAAATATCATTATGATGTTAGTCTGTAATCTAAACAGTATACCTCCCCCTTCCACTCCTCATAATATCTACATATATAAATATCCGGGATCACACACCAATATAAAAATGATTGTATGATAGCTGTTTTTCCCTACGATATCACATTTGGATATATTATAGATATAGGAGATAACAGGCCACCTCCCCTGAACACAATATATGAATAATAATACGCTGAGTACGTATTTTGTCACTATGATGCTTATTCTGAATAATGTCTAGAAATACGCGATAAGGATTAACATATTTCCTTACTAATCACTGCTTAACATGTATTGTATCAATACTTACTTAAATAATCATACCACCTTAAAAGGACTGCATGCTAGACAGGAAGTGCATCATCTGGAACTTCCGAATACTGTTTAAATTCCTGGGAGGGAGAATAACCCACAAGGAAAGTTACGTCTTGAAGAAGCCGCATACAGTTTCCCCAGTGGTGAAACACGTGTAGCGTTTGTTTGTTTTAAGTATCTCAGCTAGGCCGGCTGAGCAGAGGTGTAACTAGAAACCACAGGGCCCAGGTGAAAGAATCCAAGCAGGGCCCCCCCCCAAAAAAAAATGTGAATTTAATACATTTTTTTTCAACATTTAAAAAACAAAAATAAAATATTTTTGTGTGTGCTGTATACACACATATATATATATATATATAGCTGACTGTGCTGTATACACACACACAAATATAGCTGAATGTGCTGTATACACACATAACAAAGGGAATTACAGGGGGAATTATTTTTGTGTCATAATAAACTACATGGGTATTAGATGAAACAAATAATAATTATTATAAATAGTAAAATGCAATACGATGTTTTGTTAATTTGTTATTACCTGTGCTTTTCAGTCTTACTAATTTATAACCTATTCTAATACAACCTATTTTTTGCAATTGATTATGGATTCTTCTTCACTAATATTTTAATCTGATTATGTGTTACATCACCTCTTGTATATAGATGTGTTTATAGGGGATGCATTAGACTCCTCTCCCAGTCTGGTGTTGGTATTGTGTTTTGTTTCTAATGTTGGTAGTTTATATATATGTTTTTATGTTTTTAAGTTATTTATGATTTAAGTTTGTCAAGGTATTTGAAATATTATTAAATAATATATACAAGTATATTTGTCTTTATTTAATAAGTCTGTGGATGTGCACATCAAATAATTCATTTAGAGATCTCTCACACTCAATATGCTAAATTATGCAATTGTATAACCACAAGGAACTGAAAATTAACACAGGTAAAATTCTGAATACACATCTCCAGGATGTCTCCAAAGGCTTGACACTAAGGCATTTGGTTTAATTAAAATGTAACCACAATTTCAGAAACCATATGTGTGATTGCTTGGGAATGTGAGATAAAATCTATTTACCCCTCCCAATGTACCTAAGAATCTAGCTCAGGTGACAAATCTTGTGAGAGTTTCAGCATTGCACTTAGGTGCAGGGGACCCCATGTGGTGAGTAAGAGACAAAGAGTCTGGGAACTGAGTACTGAAAGGGCAGTGAAGAACTTAGGATAACACAGAGAAAGCAAATGGCTCACAATGAAATTTTAAAACAACTATGTTATAGGCAAGTAAAATACATTTCAGCATTATAAGAAAATATATATATTTTTAATGGATATGTGATGGTCTTTTATATAAAAATAAATATAAACACATTGTATTAATAGATAATTGCTGCATGGGACATTTATATAGGAAATAAATTCAGAATTATTATAGATTTAATAAAAATTTTAATAATACCATATTTGAATTACATGTATATATAACATGCTTTCCTATTTTCCAGATGTAACTAAGATGATGACAAATACAAGATACTGCATGGAAGTGAAAATGTATCTGCATAGAAAGGATTCATACTTCCAAGATCCATTAGAAACATGAAATATGGCATATTCTTGTTGGAATACAATACAATACTGAATTCAAAATAGGCTGTTATTTATATATAAATGCCAGGATACTGATAAAATTGTAATGCATTTTAAGCTAATAATTAACAGTATTAAATTGCCTTAAAGGGACAGTCTAGGCCAAAATAAACGTTCATGATTCAGATAGAGGATGTAATTTTAAACAATTTTCCAGTTTACTTTTATCACCAATTTTGCTTTGTTCTCTTGGTATTCTTAGTTGAAAGCTTAACCTAGGAGGTTCATATGCTAATTTCTTAGACCTTGAAGCCCACCTCTTTCAGATTGCATTTTAACAGTTTTTCACCACTAGAGGGTGTTAGTTCACATATTTCATATAGATAACACTGCGCTCATGCACGTGAGGTAATCTGGGAGCAGGCACTGATTGGCTAGACTGCAAGTCTGTCAAAAGAACTGAAAAAAGGGGCAGTTTGCAGAGGCTTAGATACAAGATAATAACATAGGTTAAAAGTATATTATTATAACTGTGTTGGTTATGCAAAACTGGGAAATGGGTAATAAAGGGATTATCTATCTTTTAAAACAATAAAAATTCTGGTGTAGACTGTCCCTTTAATATAGTATATGCTAAAGGCATATTGATGTTTGATATCAAAATGATCAGAGAGGTGACGTGATCCTGCCCCATATAAAATTAATATTGTGAGAGATTAATACAAGAAATTATGGCAGTCATTACATATTTTAAAGAAATAATAATTTCACTGTCTAAATATGCTGTATGTATTGCTGTGTCTGTCCATCACACTGCCCCCGGTGTTATGTTGCGAGAACTACAGCCAGAAGGCTTTTTGGCTGTTAAAAATGAAATTTCCAAGAGCCAATCCGATTAGACTTCCCAGGTGACCAATGGGAAGGTCAGCTCCCGTAGTGCCACCCACATGATTTCATAAATGAGTGAAAACATATATATATATATATATAGTAAGCAAGAGAGAGATAAAAAAAAGGCTGTTTAACTTTGGATGATATCTGCTGCTGGGCATTTTGAAACCATTCTGAACAAGCTGACTACCTCTTTCTCATTGATTGCAAAAAATACTCATCTGTCTTCTGAGATGAAACAAGAAATTTCTGGTAACTGAATTATCGATTTCGATAATTTTGGTAAAGTATAATAAAAGTGCTGCTAATTACATATGATATTTTAAAGTCACTGCAGTTTAAATTACAGTTGATAGATTAAGAGAGCAGTTTGTATTTTAATTAATGTCTCATAGTCCTATATGGTGTTAAGTTTGTTTTTGTAGGCTAAGTGATTTATCTATGAAAGTTCTGGTGTTTTAAATCAATATTGTATTAGGATAAATTGCAGTTAAATAGCATAATATATATATTATCCTATTGTTTATAAGCACTGTTTAAAATTGGATCGCTTGGATGTTAAAAGATAAAGATTTTAGTCTCGTTGTGTTAACTAAATAAAAGGCTATTTATAAATAAGGTTGGTTTTAAAGGTAAGCGTGTATGAACTTTGCATAGCATATTTAAATAGTTTTCAAGCGCATATAATATTATTTCATATTCCTTTTATTACAAATATATTTCAAAGTGTTCATGGATATTAACTAAATAAAAGAATTCAGATATTTATATTAATTGTATGGCTTCCAGTAAATGCATGTTGGTTAAGGGTTTCTATTCTAAGGATAATTATTAGTTGTATTGTGTTATAACCCTGCCATAAGCTGATATATTATTTGGAGAGCACTACTAAGATTTTCATAAATATACTGACAAGTTTTTAAAGTTTTTATAGTCTTTAAAGTTTTTAAAGGCTTATCTTGCAAAGGACTCTAAAGATGATTTATATTATAACTTGTGAAAATTCTCTGTGAAGTGTCAAAGGAAGGCTGCTAGGTCTATATTCGTGTTTAGACCATATGGTTTTCTGGATTTTAACTTATAAATCCAATACGTCTCTCACTTTCTTAGTTGTAGGAGCCTGTTGCTTTCTGTATGGGGAATGTGTTCTATTGCTATCTATCAACATATGTGGTATAACAATTGAAGTGAAGTTGCAAAAAGTCCTATATAGTTAGGACAAAAAGAACTCTCAAAACAAGAGTACTGGAACATGTCAAAAGCATCACGAGCGAAGAAGGAGAATATGGGATAGGGACACAATTCGAGGAATACCACAGTAAAAATGCAAATGAATTCACTATAAAAGCAATAGAACACCTTCCCCATACAGAAAGCAACAGGGTTCTACAACTAAGGAAGCACGAGACATATTGGATTTATAAGTTAAGAAACAGAAAACAGGGGGCAGAACCTGGCCTTTCAGGAAGATAGCCACATAACTACGCAGCTCCTAAGCCCCACTGCCAAACCACCTTCAAACCGGCTAAGTGGCCGCCTCAAAACTGACACCAGAGGTGCCTAATAGTTCTGTGTGCATAATAGATCCGAAAACGGCAAAATCAGGACTCCATAGAAAAAAACAAAGCTGTTATTCTGAAACACGACAGCAACTCACTTGCCCTCACGAGCTGCACGTAGAGCACAGCATTGAGTCTGGCAGGGGAAAGGTTTGGCGGTGCCCCTTAGCTACCACCTGCTTCAGATTTGATACCCTAGGGGGATCTGCAACACAGGACCCGGGTCTGGCACTCCATCACCAGATCTGGTATCACACAGACCAGCCACAGTTACAAACCTGCTGCCACGCTCGGGGGTCTCTGTAAGAATAAAGAGATAAGCCAATCCTGTATCCACAAAGGTGCTAACACACACCAACTGACTTGGCCATTCTTTGCCCACCTGGGGCATACAGGGCATAAGACCTGGGGCTCACGCAATAAAATACCCCTAATCTGGGCCTCAGTATTTGGGCTACCTTCCTGTGCGGGGGGATCAGCCTCCTAATCTAACAAACACTTACACAGTATTGTGGCTTGGAGTGTGCCAATCAGCAGATATACACAGTTTTCTACCTGCAATTCCACCCAGCACATCCTTACCTTCATTTAACATAACTTGATTTGACTCTCATTGCCTTTGGATATGCCTGGCCGCAGAAATACTAAGGCCGACAATATAAATAGCACCAAATTAATGCAACAATACCTTAGGCAGCAAGATCCTGTCACAAAAGCACCAAAAATGTCAGTCCCTCTAGAGCAGCAGCAACACGCAAAAGAAACTACAAGCACAGCTGCTCTCACGAAAGATGACCTGAAAAAGCTATGCACAAAAGATGACATCAAAGACATCGTAGGAGAAGTCAAAAATTGATATGGGGAGCTTAAAAGAGACCTTTCTAAAATCACCCAAAGAGTCTCGGTCTTGGAGGAGAGTCACAATATGGTCAATAATGATATACAGCACATCTCTAAAGTCGCATATGATTAGGAAGAAACTATACATCAACTGATGGATAAAATCGAGGACCTGGACAACAGAGGCCGATGAGACAACCTGTGTATATGCAGGATTCCAGAGTCAATTCAGCCAAATGCCATTGAAGGATGCCTCCAGGACTTGTTCAGGACCCTCAAACGCCCCAAGAGCACCACAGACATACGCATCGAAAGAGCCCACAGGGCCCTAAGGGCAAAACCGCCTCCAAAGGTGCCTCTCTGGGATATAATTGTGAAGTTGCTGGACTACAAGGGGGATATTTATCAAAGCCTCAACTATGCTGCACTCGCCGGCACCAATACGCTCGCCTATCATCGCGGCCGCGGACCTGAATACGATCTCCATATTTATAAAAAAAGCCGCTCACCAAGAACAGGGCGATGAGCATCTGACTGTTGTTAACTTACAATCATCGTTCTCGCTGCTATTCGGCTTTTTACCAACTATATTTATACCCTGTCACTAAACGTCGTCACTATACTAAAATGTTTAACCCCTATCCCGCTGCTCCTGGACCCTGCCGCAACTGTAATAAAGTTATTAACCTCTAAACCTCTGACCTCCAACATCACTACTATTAACTAAACCTATTAACCCCTAAACTGCCAGTCCCCCACATCGCCATAAACTAAATTAACCCCTTAACGACACGAGTCGTACAGGGTACGTCGCACACAACCTGGTCTTTAAAGACCAGCGACGTACCCTGTACGACTTTGGGGATTAAAGCGGCTGGAAGCGATCCTGATCGCTTCCAGCCGCTTTACGGTTATTGCAGTGATGCCTCGATATCGAGGCATCCTGCAATAACCTTTTTCCCCCATCCGATGCAGAGAGAGCCACTCTGTGGCCCTCTCTGCACCGGCATCGATGGCCGCAATCGTTGGTGGGTGGGAGCTGACCGTGGGAGGCGGGTGGGCGGCCATCGGTGACAAATTGAAGAGAGAGGGGGGCGGGATCGGGGGCGGGGTTGTTGGGCGCGCGCACGGGAGCACGCGCGTGCACGGGGGCCGGTGGGTGGGCGCGTGCACGGGGAGGGAGCGGGTGGGAACCGCTACACTACAGCAAATTAATTATATAAAACTGGCAGTAAGGGGGGATACAATCCCCAACAAAAATAAATCTAAGGGATCTGGGAGTGGGTGGGGGATTTGTCTGTGGGGGGGGAAGCTACACTACAGAAAATGGATTTTTTTAAAAAAAAAACAAAAAAAAAAACATTTGTATTTGCAAACAGGGTACTGGCAGACAGCTGCCAGTACCCAAGATTGCTCCCAGTAAGGTAGAGGTGGAGGGTTAGAGAGCTGTTGGGGGGGGGATCAGGGAGGTTGGGGGCTAAGGGGGGATCCTACACAGCTGCATATGTAAATATGCTTTACAATTTTTTTTTAAATTTTAAATATACCTTTTATTTTAGTACTGGCAGACTTTCTGCCAGTACTTAAGATGGCGGGGACAATTGTGGGATGGGGGAGGGAAGAGAGCTATTTGGGAGGGATCCTGGGGTGTGATGTGTCAGGTGGGAGGCTGATCTCTACGCTAAAGCTAAAATTAACCCTGCAAGCTCCCTACAAATGACCTAATTAACCCCTGCACTGCTGGGCATAATACACGTGTGGTGCGCAGTGGCATTTAGCGGCCTTATAATTACCAAAAAGCAACGCCAAAGCCATATATGTCTGCTATTTTTGAACAAAGGGGATCCCAGAGAAGCATTTACAATCATTTATGCCATACTTGCAAAAGTTGTTTGTAAATAATTTCAGTGAGAAACCTAAAATTGTGAAAAATTTTACGTTTTTTTTAATTTGATCGCATTTAGCGGTGAAATGGTAGCATGAAATATACCAAGATGGGCCTAGATCAATACTTGGGGTTGTCTACTACACTACACTAAAGCTAAAATTAACCCTAGATGCTCCCTACATGCTCCCTAATTAACCCCTTCACTGCTGGGCATAATACACGTGTGATGCGCAGTGGCATTTAGCGGCCTTCTAATTACCAAAAAGCAACGCCAAAGTCCTATATTTCTGCTATTTTTGAACAAAGGGGATCCCAGAGAAGCATTTACAACCATTTATGCCATAATTGCACAAGTTGTTTGTAAATAATTTCAGTGAGAAACCTAAAGTTTGTGAAAATATTTGGGAAAAAGTGAACAATTTTTTTTATTTGATTGCATTTGGTGGTGAAATGGTGGCATGAAATATACCAAAATGGACCTAGATCAATACTTTGGGATGTCTTCTAAAAAAAAATATATACATGTCAAGGGTTAATCAGGGATTCCTGACAGATATCAGTGTCCCAATGTAACTAGCGCTAATTTTGAAAAAAAAAATGGTTTGGAAATAGCAAAGTGCTACTTGTATTTATGGCCCTATAACTTGCAAAAAAAAACAAAGAACATGTAAACATTGGGTATTTCTAAACTCAGGACAAAATTTAGAAACTATTTAGCAGGGGTGTTTTTTCGTGGTTGTAGATGTGTAACAGATTGTGGGGGTCAAAGTTAGAAAAAGTGTGTTTTTTTTCCATTTTTTCCTAATATTTTATAATTTTTTTTAAAGTAAATGATAAGATATGATGAAAATAATGGTATCTTTAGAAAGTCCATTTAATGGCGAGAAAAACGGTATATAATATGTATGGGTACAGTAAATGAGTAAGAGGAAAATTACAGCTAAACACAAACACCGCAGAAATTTAAAAATAGCCCTGGTCCTTCAGGGAAAGAAATTGAAAAATGGCCGTGTCCTTAAGGGGTTAAGCTATTAACCCCTAAACCTAACAACCCGCTAACTTTACATTAAAATTACAACATCCCTATCTTGAAATAAATTTAAACTTACCTGTAGAATTAAAATAAACTATATTAAACTATTAATTAACCTACCTTAACTATTATACTACAATTAAATTAAACTAGCAATTAAATTAACTATATTACATATTAAAAAACCCTAACCCTACTCAAATTATTTAATTATACTATAAACCCCCCTAAGTTACAAAAACCCCTCCCCACTAAATTACGGAAAAAAATAAAACACAGTATCCAAAATAAAGACGAAATTTGTAATTTTTTTTGTAATTTAGTAATTTGTAATAGTATATTTAAATAATTTGAGTAGGGTTAGGGTTTTTTAATATGTAATATAGTTAATTTAATTGCTAGTTTAATGTAATTTTAGTATAATAGTTAGGGAAGGTTAATGAATAGTTGAATATAGTTTATTTTAATTCTACAGGTAAGTTTTAATAATATTATAAGATAGGGATGTTGTAATTTTAATGTAAAGTTAGCTGGTTGTTAGGTTTAGGGGTTAATAGCTTAATTTAGTTTATGGTGATGTGGGGGGCTGGCTGTTTAGGGGTTAATAGGTTTAGTTAATGGTAGGGATGTGGGAGGCTAGAGGTTTAGGGATTAATAACTTTATTTAGGTTGTGGCGGGGTCCCGAAGCGGCGGGATAGGGGTTAATACTTTTATTTAGTTGCGGCGGGGTCCGGGAGCGGTGGGATAGGAGTTAATACTTTTATTTTAGTTGCGGCAGTGTGAAAGAGCAGCGGAATAGGGGTTAATAATTTTTATTTAGGTTGCAGCTATGTCAGGGTGGCAGATTAGGGGTGTTTAGACTCGGGGCTTATGTTAGGGTGTTAGGTGTAAACGTTACTGGTTTTCTACCATAAAAATCAATGGGATATCTGGCAGCATCGAACATAAGCTTTCACTGCTTTCAGACTCCAATTGATTCCTATGGCATCTGCGCCATCCAGGGTGGCGGATTGAAAACCAGGTACGCAGGGCCAGAATAGCCGCAAGCATACTGGTTAACTATTTTATAACTTTTAGCAAGGGTCAAATAGTGCCGAATGTGTCAGAACATCTGTAATGACATAAGCATCAATCTGTGTCGGATTGAGACCGGCGGATCGTATGTTACATCACAGATTTAAATTTTTGCATGTCTGTAGGCTTTGATAACTAGCCTAGTTCACAAACGGACTAACTAACTAGTTGTATCTAGCCGTAAATGTATGAATTAAATCAAAGTTCTCAATCAAATGTGACCTCAAAGCAATGAGTTTGAGGGGGACTGACTATGGACTTGTATGTATGGAAAGACTGTCCTTGAATATGTGTGATCAGCTGAGTGGAGTTTCTGTTATTAGTCTGTTGGTAGGATAGCTCATGCCTAATAATATTATTGTTTCTGAAGTAATTACAGTCTTGTGAGTAGTGTTAAGTTGTAATGGTAGATGAATCAGGGTACAGGAAAGGGCAGTTCAAAAGAGGCATTTTTATTTTTTCTTTAATTTCAAAGATAGACACGTATTGCAGAGAGAGATTTTGATAATTAGTTGAAGTGCTACATTCATTAGTGATAATAATTAGTGATGACATGGGACAAAAATATGATCCAAACATAATACAATCAGTAAAGATAAATACATTATTTATTTATAGATTTGACATCAACACTACAAGTGGAGCGCTATTTTAACATGTTGCTGTAAAGGGGCAAATTTGCCCGTTTACGGGCACATGTTAAATAACCAAGCAGTGTAACATGAAAACTATTAAAATTCATGTCAGGCAACCTGTGGTTAAATGCACAATCACAGTTCGATGCTGAAAAACAGCAAAAACTGCAGTCACATAGACAGTCTTGATAATCCAGAAAAAGGGTGACAAAAATAATTAAAATGTCATAAATAATTTATAGCCTTAAACATTGTAACTTGGTTTCAACTGAAAAACACAAACAATAGCTAACATGAATAGTTTTGTATAAACACCAGAAATGTTCTGTGAACATGATTATGTTAAAGTTCCACAGTGCTTTTCATGCCCATATATTTCACTACTCAAATACTGATCTAAGATAATTTAATTATTTTTCTTTTGCTATAGCAGTATGCAGTGAAATCTTTTTAGAGGCTTGATCTTGAACAGAGTGAGGCAGAGAGGTGTGGCAAAACCTCAAAATAACTAGCAGCAGAAAACAGATGAGTGTTGAAAGTAGGGATGGACGAATGTGTAAATTTTCGAATTTCGAATGTAGAACGAATGTTATTACTGAAATTCGAATTCTAAATCCGAATGTCCATAAGAACAAATATTCTTAAAAATTAGAAAATCAAATGTTATTTACAGTTTTCAAATATCACTTTTGAATTCGAATGTTTATAATTATATCGAATGTCCACATTCGAAATTTCGAATTTAACATTCTATTTAACAAATACTATTCAGAAGTTCAATAGTTCATGTGGTAGGGCGGGAATCTAGTAAATTGATACATAATAGATACAAATATATAATTTCGAATGTTTCCATATAGAATATTGCATAATTCGAATATTACATTTAAAGAAAGCATTAGAAATACTATTACAAACATATAAATTCGAATTTTTCGAATTTGAATATTGCATAATTCGAATAGTACATTTAAAGAAAAAGCATTAGAAATACTATTACAATCTAAATTCGAATTTTTCGAATTCGAATACACGTATTGCATAATTCGAATATTACATTTAAAGAAAAAGCATTAGCAATACTATTACAATCTAAATTCGAATTTTTCGAATTCGAATATTGTATAATTCGAATATTACATTTAAAGAAAAAGCATTAGAAATACTATTACAATCTAAATTCGAATTTTTCGAATTCGAATACACGTATTGCATAATTCGAATATTACATTTAAAGAAAAAGCATTAGAAATACTATTACAATCTAAATTCGAATTTTTAGAATTTGAATATTGCATAATTCGAATATTACATTTAAAGAAAAAGCATTAGCAATACTATTACAATCTAAATTCAAATTTTTCTAAAAGAATTTTTTCGAATGTTATCGTAAAATTCGAAACTGAACATTCGAAAATCGAATGTTAGAATGTCATGTAAACATTCGAAATTTGATTCGAACGAACGAATGTGTTAAAATTTGTGCCGTTTTTCGAATGTTGCGAAACATTCGCCCATCCCTAGTTGAAAGTGGAATCAATAAGCAATCACCTAACCTGACGTTGGACAGTGGTATAGTCTACTCCAATTTTTCTATTTAGTAAACTCCAACTCTGAGCTTCATGCCAAGACAAAAGACAGCATAGCTGCTTCATAATAAAGTTTAATATTAGGACAACCAAATTCCCTATCTCCACTGGATTCTGAAGCATTTACTTCAGATGCTACTCTGGTCCATTTACCATTCAAAAAAAAATAAAAAATATATATATATATATATATATAGAAAAAATAACTCATTGTGTAGTTCATTAACAAATCTAGACAGGCCCAGAAGCGTGTTTACCCACAGAAAACCTCTGAATTACATTGTTTCCAATGCAGCAAAGGATTCTGGGTAAGATATGCAAATTAAATACACGACACACCTTTTTACTTCAGTCTGCTTTTCAGCAGCTTCCCTTTACGCCAAAGTATCGCTGTTCACACAGCTTATAAACTTAGCTAGGGTTAGTGCAGTGATTCATAACCATCCCAGGACAGCTGTTTCGTGGTTTTTGCCACTCATCAGCTGGGAGTAGGTTAGAATCACTGCTGGGTGAAGTTGATTCCGGGCAGAAAACAACAACATTTTAAATTAGGGGGAGATAAAAGGTGAGTTTAAAATCACCTTTTATCTCCCCCTAATTTAAAATGTTGTTGTTTTCTGCCCGGAATCAACTTCACCCAGCAGTGATTCTAACCTACTCCCAGCTGATGAGTGGCAAAAACCACGAAACAGCTGTCCTGGGATGGTTATGAATCACTGCACTAACCCTAGCTAAGTTTATAAGCAGTGTGAACAGCGATACTTTGGCGTAAAGGGAACCTGGTGAAAAGCAGACTGAAGTAAAAAGGTGTGTCATTGTGTACTTAATTTGCATATCTTACCCAGAATCCTTTGCTGCATTGGAAACAATGTAATTCAGAGGTTTTCTGTGGGTAAACAAGCTTCTGGGCCTGTCTAGATTTGTTAATCAACTACACAATGAGTTATTTTTTCTATATTTTGTGCGTAGTGGAGGATTTTAAACTCACCTTTTATCTCCCCCTAATTTAAAATGTTGTATGTATATATATATATATATATATATATATATATATATATATATATATAAAGCTTGACATTTATCAAATGCTTGGATAAGAATTGTATTGGAAGCTAATTAAAAAAATACATGGATTTTGGTAGGAAAGCACAGTTTATACTCTGCAGCTGGTAAAAAAGTAATTGGCTACACATTAAGGTAAAAACAATTTTACAGTAAACTGTACCTTTAAATAAAGAGGCAAGATATTATCCCACTGACAATATATAGTTCTAAATTATGTTAAATAATAATAAAGGCCCAAATATCTTCAAAGAATAGAACCACAAAATAGTCCCCTTTTTATCTTTCCCCTTTCCTTACTTTCCTATCTTCTTCCCTCTCTTTCCCTTCTCTCTTCTTTCACTTTCCCATCTCCTTCTCTTCTTTTTACTTTTGCCCTTACTCATTCAGTTCTACTTTTGTTTCTCTACTTCATCTTAGCTTCTTGACTCCTTTTACACTAATTTACACTTTAATTCCATTCCTTTTGGGCCTTCTTATTACCTCTTTCCGCCCTTTTCTCTTTTTATTATTATCTCTCTTGTGGAATCTTCTCTTTACATTTGTCTAATCTTCTTCCCTCCTTTCCTTACTTCAGCTTTCAATTTGTCACTTGTTATTTGGAGGGGGGGGGCTGAGAGAGCATTACTTTTATAACAACAGGCTTTTTTTATATTCTTCAAAGGAAAGGAGACATAAGCATATTCAATCCTCACATTTCCCATTATCCCACTATCTCCAGGCAAACTCAGGCCTAGATTTGGAGTTTGGCGTTAGCCTTGAAAACCAGCGTTAGAGGCTCCTAACGCTGGTTTTAGGCTACCGCCGGTATTTGGAGTCACTCAAAATAGGGTCTAACGCTCACTTCTCAGCCGCGACTTTTCCATACCGCAGATCCCCTTACGTAAATTGCGTATCCTATCTTTTCAATGGGATTTTTCTAACTCCGGTATTTAGAGTCGTGTCTGAAGTGAGCGTTAGACATCTAACGACAAAACTCCAGCCGCAGGAAAAAAGTCAGTATTTAAGAGCTTTCTGGGCTAACGCCGGTTTATAAAGCTCTTAACTACTGTACTCTAAAGTACACTAACACCCATAAACTACCTATGTACCCCTAAACCGAGGTTCCCCCACATCGCCGACACTCGAATAAATTTTTTTAACCCCTAATCTGCCGACCGCCACCTACGTTATACTTATGTACCCCTAATCTGCTGCCCCTAACACCGCCGACCCCTGTATTATATTTATTAACCCCTAACCTGCCCCCCACAACGTCGCCTCCACCTACCTACACTTATTAACCCCTAATCTGCCGACCGCAAAGCGCCGCCACCTACGTAATCCTTATGTACCCCTAATCTGCTGCCCCTAACACCGCTGACCCCTATATTATATTTATTAACCCCTAATCTGCCCCCCACAACGTCGCAGCCAGCTACCTACAATAATTAACCCCTAATCTGCCAACCGCAAAGCGCCGCCACCTACGTTATCCTTATGTACCCCTAATCTGCTGCCCCTAACACCGCCGACCCCTATATTATATTTATTAACCCCTAATCTGCCCCCCTCAACGTCGCCTCCACCTGCCTACACTTATTAACCCCTAATCTGCCGACTGGAGCTCACCGCTATTCTAATAAATGTATTAACCCCTAAAGCTAAGTCTAACCCTAACACTAACACCCCCCTAAATTAAATATAATTTACATCTAACGAAATTAATTATCTCTTATTAAATAAATTATTCCTATTTAAAGCTAAATACTTACCTGTAAAATAAATCCTAATATAGCTACAATATAAATTATAATTATATTATAGCTATTTTAGGATTAATATTTATTTTACAGGTAACTTTGTATTTATTTTAACCTGGTACAACACAATAGCTATTAAATAGTTAAGAACTATTTAATAGTTACCTAGTTAAAATAATTACAAAATTACCTGTAAAATAAAGCCTAACCTAAATTACAATTAAACCTAACACTATACTATCATTAAATTAATTAAATAAAATACCTACAATTACCTACAATTAAACCTAACACTACACTATCAATAAATTAATTAAATACAATTCCTACAAATAACTACAATGAAATAAACTATCTAAAGTACAAAAAATAAAAAAGAACTAAGTTACAAAAAATAAAAAAATATTTACAAACATAAGAAAAATATTACAACAATTTTAAACTAATTACACCTACTCTAAGCCCCCTAATAAAACAACAAAGACCCCCAAAATAAAAAATGCCCTACCCTATTCTAAATTACTAAAGTCCAAAGCTCTTTTACCTTACCAGCCCTGAACAGGGCCCTTTGCGGGGCATGCCCCAAGAAGTTCAGCTCTTTTGCCTGTAAAAAAAAAACATACAATACCCCCCCCCAACATTACAACCCACCACCCACATACCCCTAATCTAACCCAAACCCCCTTAAATAAACCTAACACTAAGCCCCTGAAGATCTTCCTACCTTATCTTCACCATACCAGGTTCACCGATTCGTCCTGAAGAGCTCCTCCGATGTCCTGATCCAAGCCCAAGCGGGGGGCTGAAGAGGTCCATGATCCGGCTGAAGTCTTCATCCAAGCGGGAGCTGAAGAGGTCCATGATCCGGATGAAGTCTTCATCCAAGCGGGAGCTGAAGAGGTCCATGATCCCGATGAAGTCTTCTATCAACGGCATCTTCAATCTTCTTTCTTCCGGATCCATCTTGCAGACCTCCGACACGGAACATCCTCTTCTCCCGACGCCTACTAGCCGAATGACGGTTCATTTAAGGGACGTCATCCAAGATGGCATCCCTCGAATTCCGATTGGCTGATAGGATTCTATCAGCCAATCGGAATTAAGGTAGGAATATTCTGATTGGCTGATGGAATCAGCCAATCAGAATCAAGTTCAATCCGATTGGCTGATCCAATCAGCCAATCAGATTGAGCTAGCATTCTATTGGCTGATCGGAACAGCCAATAGAATGCGAGCTCAATCTGATTGGCTGATTGGATCAGCCAATCGGATTGAACTTGATTCTGATTGGCTGATTCCATCAGCCAATCAGAATATTCCTACCTTAATTCCGATTGGCTGATAGAATCCTATCAGCCAATCTGAATTCGAGGGACGCCATCTTGGATGACGTCCCTTAAAGGAACCGTCATTCGGCTAGTAGGCGTCGGGAGAAGAGGATGTTCCGCGTCGGAGGTCTGCAAGATGGATCCGGAAGAAAGAAGATTGAAGATGCCGTTGATAGAAGACTTCGTCCGGATCATGGACCTCTTCAGCTCCCGCTTGGATGAAGACTTCATCCGGATCATGGGCCTCTTCAGCTCCCGCTTGGATGAAGACTTCAGCCGGATCATGGACCTCTTTAGCCCCCCGCTTGGGCTTGGATCAGGACATCGGAGGAGCTCTTCAGGACGGATCGGTGAACCTGGTATGTTGAAGATAAGGTAGGAAGATCTTCAGGGGCTTAGTGTTAGGTTTATTTAAGGGGGGTTTGGGTTAGATTAGGGGTATGTGGGTGGTGGGTTGTAATGTTGGGGGGGTATTGTATGTTTTTTTTTTACAGGCAAAAGAGCTGAATTCTTTGGGGCATGCCCCGCAAAGGGCCCTGTTCAGGGCTGGTAAGGTAAAAGAGCTTTGAACTGTAGTAATTTAGAATAGGGTAGGGCATTTTTTATTTTGGGGGTCTTTGTTATTTTATTAGGGGGCTTAGAGTAGGTGTAATTAGTTTAAAATTGTTGTAATATTTTTCTTATGTTTGTAAATATTTTTTTATTTTTTGTAACTTAGTTCTTTTTTATTTTTTGTACTTTAGTTAGTTTATTTCATTGTAGTTATTTGTAGGAATTGTATTTAATTTATTTATTGATAGTGTAGTGTTAGGTTTAATTGTAGGTAATTGTAGGTATTGTATTTAATTAATTTAATGATAGTATAGTGTTAGGTTTAATTGTAACTTAGGTTAGGATTTATTTTACAGGTAATTTTGTAATTATTTTAACTAGGTAGCTATTAAATAGTTCTTAACTATTTAATAGCTATTGTACCTGGTTAAAATAATTACAAAGTTGCCTGTCAAATAAATATTAATCCTAAAATAGCTATAATATAATTATAATTTATATTGTAGCTATATTAGGATTTATTTTACAGGTAAGTATTTAGCTTTAAATAGGAATAATTTATTTAATAAGAGATAATTAATTTCGTTAGATGTAAATTATATTTAACTTAGGGGGGTGTTAGTGTTAGGGTTAGACTTAGCTTTAGGGGTTAATACATTTATTAGAATAGCTGTGAGCTCCAGTCGGCAGATTAGGGGTTAATAATTGAAGTTAGGTGTCGGCGATGTTAGGGAGGGCAGATTAGGGGTTAATACTATTTATTATAGGGTTAGTGAGGCGGATTAGGGGTTAATAACTTTATTATAGTAGCGCTCAGGTCCGCTCGGCAGATTAGGGCTTAATAAGTGTAGGTAGGTGGAGGCGACGTTGTGGGGGGCAGATTAGGGGTTAATAAATATAATATAGGGGTCGGCGATGTTAGGGCAGCAGATTAGGGGTACATAGGGATAATGTAAGTAGCGCGGTTTACGGAGCGGCAGATTAGGGGTTAATAATAATATGCAGGGGTAAGCGATAGCGGGGGCGGCAGATTAGGGGTTAATAAGTGTAAGGTTAGGGGTGTTTAGACTCGGGGTACATGTTAGAGTGTTAGGTGCAGACGTAGGAAGTGTTTCCGCATAGCAAACAATGGGGCTGCGTTATGAGCTGAACGCGGCTTTTTTGCAGGTGTTAGGTTTTTTTTCAGCTCAAACAGCCCCATTGTTTCCTATGGGAGAATTGTGCACGAGCACGTTTTTGAGGCTGGCCGCTTGCGTAAGCTACTCTGGTATCGAGAGTTGAAGCTGCGTTAAAAATGCTCTACGCTCCTTTTTTGGAGCCTAACGCAGCCTTTATGTGGACTCTCAATACCAGAGTTATTTTTATGGTGCGGCCAGAAAAAAGCCGGCGTTAGTTTTTCGGGTCGTTACAGACAAAACTCCAAATCTAGCCGTCAGTGTTTGCAAACTTAAAGCTTCATTTGCTCCTTTAAAGGCTGAGCATTCAAGTTAATGAGCTGGACACGATTGTGTTTGTAGTTTTGGTCAGGAGAAGTCACTCTTTGCTGTATCTGGCACCAAAGGACAAACCAATTTAATCTCCAATGTTAAGGGACTGTCAGGAATGCCAAGGATCAGACTGAGTGTGGCAACTAGTGTTGAAGGCGGGAGCATCTACTGTAATTGGGAGTTTTTTTTCAGGTTCAGATCAAAGTTTAAAATAAAATATAGAAATAAAGATTCTATCATGGTCAAACTTCTAAGTCTATTAGAATCTAATTGTAAAGAAATGATCATTTAAAATAAGTCCTAGCAGCTTTAGTTCCTGATTTTTGCTAATCATGTATGCAAATCTATACTAATGAGCTTAGCCGGTATTTTCTCAAGAGTAGGTGGCAATCCTAGAGGTCTAGTCCAGACTATTGCAATAAAGGTGACTTATGCTACTTGTAATTCTAAAGTCAACTGTAATTCAACTTGTTTGCTCTCAAATGCAAATCATTTTTAGATTATGTTTAAATAAATGGTTTAAATAGCAACATTACTAAAACTCTTCTTTTTGCATTGTTTATCACCATCTGCCAGTCACATCCAATTTACTTCTCAGAATACACCTGAGACTGGTTGAATATGGTGAATATGCAGATGTTTTCAGTAAAAAAGCACACATTTTACCTCTACACGACACAAGTACAGTGTATATTCCACAGCTGAGATTTTGCATGGTCAGATATTTCCTCTCTCTGAAAAGTTATTTGGAGAAAATATTAAAGGCTTCATTTGTCCTTTGACTACCCATACTTTCTAGGTAGAAAAGTAAGATTGTTCTCCCCACCCTTCCATTGGCTAGTGAGGCTTGAATAACTATTAAGATTTGTTACCCTCTTCCACTTATTCTAAAACTCTTGGACTGTTTACCAGCAGCTAAGGTCTTTACTAAACTGGATATGAGCACTTATATTATTTATTTGAAGGTGATGAATAAAATGTGAATTTCAGCAGAATGGATATGGATTAATTGAATATCTAAAATTCCATTAGGGCTTTGTTAATTACTTGCCAATTTTCAGCATTTTGTTAAAGTCTACTTGTCTAGTAGTGAAAAACTGACAACATTTATAAGAGATGACCTTCAATGGCTTAGAAATTAGATATGAGTCTACCTAGGTTTAGCTTTCAACATAAAATACCAAAAGAACAAAGCAAATTTGATAATAAAAGTAAAGTGTAAAGTTGTATAAACATGCATGCCCTATCTCAATCATGAAAGTTTAATTTTGACTAAACTGTCCTTTTGATAACATTGTTCTCAATATGTTAGATAATTTTTAATTGTCTAATTGTCTATCTGGATGATATTTCTGATTTTTTTTTATTTATGCCGTCTTTCTACAAAGTCATGGAGAAATGGCTATACAATAGGGAGATTGTAGAATTTCTGGGTTTCTGGTTTCGTTTTCTATCATAATAAGGACATGTAATTCAAAACTAAACTTGCATGATTCAAATAGAGAATTTGATTTTAAACAACTTTCTATTACTTTTTTTAACAAATGACTTCATAGATATGCTTTTTAAAAAGAATTCCAAAAGAACATAGTACATTTGATGATAGAACTCATAAAGGCCTTGATTATAAGTGGAGTGCTAATGATAGCGCAGGCTACAATATCAATATCGCTGGACCACACTAGGATTAGAGCGCAATCGGTTATTACTAGTCCATGGTAAAACGGAACAACTAGAGAATGTTTAGCACATCTGACATCACTTCAGCTTTTGAGTTATCGCTAACGTGCTAACTCAACACTGCACTAGATCAACTGATGTAAAGCCAAAGGCGGATTAGGAATACTTCACATCTGTTTTCAATTTAGAAGAAAATATTCTCTTTATTTTTAAATGATATATATATATATATATACATATATATATAAATCTGTATATTTTTGTAAAATATATATATACTTGCCCACATAGAACCGGGCACATGGGCAGAATAACAGGTAGACTACAAATGTTGTGGTGCAGGATATTGAGTGCTTGATCTTAAACACTTTGTTTGTGTGAGGATGGTGAAAGTTCTTAGTAGTCATGAGGCCATTGCATGTTGTGCACCCTAGGCACCTGTATGAGCCTTTGATGTTAATATGGGCAGTGTCCATATAGCTTGATTTAGGGTCTGTGCGTACCAAGCTGTCCTTGAGATTGGTACCCCTCCGGTATGCTACCATTGGTGTCAGGTTGTGCGTAAAGGTCAATTTTGGGTCAGATTGTACTATTGGCCTGTGTTCTCTTAATATATTCCCAGCCTGTGTTGTGTTAGGTGAAAACGTTGTTGCCATTATCAATTTATTCGGTTTGTCTGTCAGATTCCCCTTATATATCAGACTGTCCTGGGTGTATGGAAGGACTTCTCTTAGGGTACTCTCAATTATCTGTTGCTTGTATCCCCGCTGCAAGAATTTGTCCCTCATGAGCTGCACTGTACTAGGACTATCAAACTAAGATGAACCTAAAGATTTAATCACGGATGGAAGTTACTATATAGTAATGTGTCACAAAAGAACTATATGGACTAATAGGGCAATAATAGCTTCCTGTAATATGCAATTAGAGAGCTAAGATGTGTACATTATATGTAAGGAGTATGCAGATGCAAGAGGGATAGATACAATTCAGAATAACATCTGAACCAATTATACTGCACTAATGCTAAGTGTACAATGTAGCAACAACATTTAGGTTGCTTTTCATTTTCTATTTATGTTAGAATTTTTGATGTTTTTATTTCTTTACTGTAACCCAGGTCTATTTGTGTGGATCAAACATATAGTCCATATTGACAACTTAGAAGCACCCTAATGACAACAGGGATGACACACAGATAGTATACACAACAAGTGTTAGAGAATACTATTTAACCCCAACATATACCCCTAATAGGCAAGTTTTAGGACATGCAAATGACACACATAGATGAATAAATTAAAAAAACCTTGCAAGTAGCAAGACAATAGCAAGGCACGAAATACTGGTTATATGACATAGTAAAGTCGGATAAAATAAAGAGAAATAAACAGATCAATCCGCCTAAGTAGAACCGGTACAACAAACGGTTCCTATGCCAACCAGACTATGATAGCGTGTCCAATTGAACCACTCATACAAATGACCAAGAAGGACACTAGTAAGATAATAAACAGGGGGATGCGATTCAAGGTAATAGGAAATAATAACATGACAATACACGTGTGCACATATAAGAATTTATGATTAATGAACAATGCATCAGTAATATAGATTTACGTAATATGAGTAACTCACAAGAATGAGATGCACTGTCAATAATGGCACAGACAATGAACTATTATGACACACTTAGCCATTTGTGGTTAAACACATTTGAATAATGCAAGTTTATTTGCGAAAACATTATTATTATTATTTTTGTAAAACCGAGAATTCCGGAAATAACACTGCACTGAACACTTCCGGTTCTCACAGTGGAACGCAGAATATGCGGTCCACACACACACTGTTTGGCGCCACCACACTGAGGAAAAATTTACACACAGGTATTTTGTATTAGTTTGATGAGTAATATGCCTCTATTTAAGTTTGTTTGATGCACTGTATGTTTATGCTGATGATGGGGAGGAATACCCCGAAAACGTTTCATTAAAATTATCCACTATTTTCACCAAAAGACCTGAGAGTGCGACTATTTTTCTGGAATATATATATATATATATATATATATATATATATCCTTTGGCGCCAAATGTAACTGACTTCCTCCAGTTTTACTTTTAAACATTACTGTGTATCTGCTGGCAAGTGCAAGGTTTTCTGTGTGTTGATAATGGCTTCTCAGAGGTTAATTGCCTAGGTTGCTGGGAACTGTGCAGCTGTCTGTGGGTGTTTAGGGCTGTGGAGTTTACAGTGTCTTAGGATGTGTACCCAGTCCAGTCTGTGAGTGCGGTCTATTCCTGTGTTATATATATATGCAAAAGAAGAAAAAGTGTGACCTGGGCGCTGTGAGTCCAATGTTGAAGAAACTATGCAGCCGAAATCTAACTATTGTGTTAACTGCATTACCTCTAATGCAGAAACACAATACAGAAAGAGGTGCAAAAAAAGAGAAATATAGATTGGCGCAGATATAATAACCAGTTTCTAATTTATCTGGACAGAATGAACCTATATGTTAGATATCAAATATAGTGCACAACATACAAAATGTATGGATATGTAGTATAGAGCTATTCAAAATTAAGAATAAAATGCACATAAAATCAAACTTCAGGAAGATACATATCAAGATAAACAGCAATACATATAGTGCATATTTATCAAGCCCCGTATGGAGCTTGATGCCTTGTGTGGAGTTTGATACCGCTGCTCCATAACCTGTACGCCTGCTCTGAGGCAATGGACAGACATCACCAGAAATTAACCCGATCGAATACGATCAGGTTGATTGACACCCCCTGCTAGCGGCCATGAATCTGCAGGGGGCGGCATTACACCAGCAGTTCACATGCACTGCTGTTGCAATGATAAATGCTGAGAGGGTATGCTGTCGGCATTTATCGATGTGCAGCGGCTATGATCTGCAATATCGGATTATGACCGCTCGCACAATGATAATGCGGCCCCATAGACTTAAAGGGACAGTCTACACCAGAATTTTTATTGTTTTAAAAGATAGATAATCCCTTTATTACCCATTCCCCAGTTTTGCATAACCAACACAGTTATATTAATACACTTTTAACCTCTGTGATTATCTTGTATCTAAGCCTCAGCAAACTGCCCCTTTATTTCAGTTCTTTTGACAGACTTGCAGTTTAGCCAATCAGTGCCTGCTCCCAGATAATTTCACGTGCACGAGCACAGTGTTATCTATATTAAATACATGAACTAACACCCTCTAGTGGTGAAAAACTGTTAAAATGCATTCTGAAAAGAGGTGTCCTTCAAGGTCTAAGAAATTAGCATAAGAATACCAAGAAAACAAAGCAAAATTGGTGATAAAAGTAAATTTGAAAATTGTTTAAAATTACATGCTCTATCTGAATCATGAAAGTTTATTTTGGCCTAGATTGTCCCTTTAAAAATCACATTAATTATTCCGTATATAAAAGAAAAAGTTCATCAAAATAGGGATGAAAAGCAGAAATCCCAGTCCCTCTTAGTTATCTACTTACATTCTTCTACCTCAATCAGTATGAGGTAAGGGCCGCACAGTGTAGAGATAGTCTGTCACTATCTTTTCCCCACGTTCTTTGAGAGAAGAATTATTTTTGAGAAGGATAATCCACTTTGTTTCACTTATTATTAGGCATTATTAGAATAGCCTTACACACAGGAATCTTTTTTTTTTATGTGTTGATATCAACTCCATATATTTTTATGTCTTTTTAGTATATTTTGTGTGTATGGGTTTTAATTAGTATAATATATCTTTATTACTGTAATAATGTATGTTTTTTTAATATGATCTTATTGATGCTATATTACCGTGTTTATTTATTGAATTTTCCTTTTTTTAACATTATTTTAATATGTATTTTATACTATATCAGATTTATTACTTTGGTATTTTAGGTAACTTATCTATTACTCCACTATAGATTTGTTTAATATATAACAGATATGATCATATTAAATAATCTATGAATTAATTTTCTCTTTTACATATAAATGGTTTGATCATTTGATGTATGTGTAGTAACAATACTCTGTTTGATATATAATAAGTATTGTCATATTCAAAGCCATTTAGTTTGATTCTGCTGTCTCCGCTATCGCTATTTATTTTACAATGGAAGTAAGAACCATAACAGATAACAAGTATAAGTGTCGGTCTGCTAAGTTGTATTTTTTAAAAATAGGGTGGTCACATCACAGTAAGGAAGTAGGATACCCAATCAAATGAATTAAATAATACATGACCACTCCATGCTGTCTTCGTTTATCATTAATTCTGATGATGTAGCTATCACATGGGTATTACAACAGACCAAACGCTGTCAATCCATTCTTTTTTGTGAAAGCGAATCCATTAATGGGGTGGTGACATCACAATAAGGAAGTAGGATAGCCAGTTAAATTAATTAAGTATCATGTGACCACTCCATGCTGTCTTTGTTTATTATTATTTATGTTTTATGACACGGTTATCATGTGGATATTATTTGACCTATGTGAACCGAGGAAAATAAGGGGCGGACCGTAGCTCCGGTTTTTTAAACTCGGTTAGTTTGGCGTTCAGTGTAAACAATTCCTCTGATGAAGAAGGAACATAATGCTGTAACCTTTGAAACGCGTTGTCATGATTTTTCCGTTCATCGCCGTGTCACCGCGGCTCCCGGATCTTCTCAGTGTGAATGACGTCACGTTGCTTAGCAACGTGACGCATCCTCTGACACACCCCTCTGATGACGTCGCCGCTCCTGCCTTTAAACCACGGCGGGAGATCTTACTCGGGGCCCGTTTGTTTGATTTCCCTGGCGTTTGTGAGTACTTTTCCTGTATCTATACTTGTGTACCGACTACTGCCTGCCTGACCTAGCTTTTGCCTTATCCCTGCTACTGATTTCTGGATACCGACTTCTGCCTGCCTGACCTAGCTTTTGCCTTATCCTTGCTACTGATTTCTGGATACCGACTACTGCCTGCCTGACCTAGCTTATGCCTTATTCTTCAATCTAACTCTTGGATATAATTTCCTATTTACTGCCTGCTTAAAGGGACATTTACTTTTACAAGCTGCAAAGAGAACTTTGTCTTTTTGTTTCTTACAAGCCTGCTTAAAGGGACATTTACTTTTACAAGCTGCAAAAGAGAACTTTGTCTTTTTGTTTGTTACAAGCCTGCTTAAAGGGACATTTGCTTTTACAAGCTGCAAAAGAGAACTTTGTCTTTTTGTTAGTTACAAGCCTGCTTAAAGGGACATTTACTTTTACAAGCTGCAAAAAAGAACTTTGTCTTTTTGTTTGTTACAAGCCTGCTTAAAGGGACATTTACTTTCACAAACTGCAAAAGAGAACTTTGTCTTTTGTTTGATACAAGTCTGCTTAAAGGGACATTTACTTTTACAAGCTGCAAATAAGAGCATTATCTTTATATATTACAAACCTGCTTAAAGGGACGTTTTCACTTTTGTGGCTTTCCAGCGTATTGGAACAATTTTTATTTTTGTAAACCAATCTTGTCTGTTTCCTGAGTGGGTCACGTCCTGGTTATTTCTCAGTGTGCTAGCGTGTGTTTTACTATTCACGCTAGCAGTTGGGTTGCACCCCGGACTGATTCCTAAACGGCTGACACGCGTAAGGATTGTCTTGAGTTCAGGACCTGTGTTCTTGGGATGCACTTAATCTGGAAGATATTGTTGCTTATTTAAAAAGTGCTTTTATTTACCTCATACATTTTGAGGTTTTTATATGTGAGCATATCACCTTTCGATGTTCATTGTGTGTACCTAATAAATTTGCCTAGTGTCTGTGACTTTCTCTACTCTGTGCAACCCTTACCTAATACTTATTGAGGTAGAAGAGTGTAAGTAGACACCCGAGAGGGACTGGGATTTTGGGAATTTAATTTTTAAGTCTATATGTATTGCTGTTTATCTTGATATGTATCTTCCTGAAGTTTGATTTTATGTGAATTTTATTCTTAATTTTGAATAGCTCTATACTACATATCCATACATTTTTTATGTTTTGCACTATATTTGATATCTAACGAAACTGGTTATTATATCTGTGCCAATCCATATTTCTATTTTTATTGGCATATATATTTATATATAAAACTGCAAAGGGTAAAATCCAGAGAACAGAGGTACAGAAGCTTAATAGTAAAAAAGGCAACAATCTTAGAATGGATCGTGGTGTGGATAAAACTTCACATTTATTGGCATATACATTTAAAACTTACAATACACCGGACATGTCAAAGAGGAGTGCAGGTACAAACAGGACAGGTGTCTACATCATCTGAAACATATATACTTTGCCAAAGATTCATAACAATTTAAATGAGCCACCTGGTCGCCCCAACTGTCTCTTCTATTGGGGCAATCTCCTCTAATGTATCTATTTATTTGGATAAAATTCTTAGACCTTATGTTGAGAAATCAAGCTCTTTTTTAAGGGATATTAGTGATCTTATGTTAAAAATAGAGCCATTGGTTTTGAACTCCAATAAATTTGTTCTATACAGCTTAAGTGGAAAGCTTATACACTTCCATTACACACGTAAGTGGAATGGGAGCGGTTAAAGCTGTATTAAGTACCTTTAAGGAGTATACCACAGTACAAATAGAGTTCTTTGTCCAACTTTTGGAATTTGTTCTTTATTACAATTATTTTCTTTTTGAGGATGATTATTTTTTATAGAATACAGGGCACAACAATGGGTTCAAATGTCGCCCCCAACTATGCAAATTTGCTGATGAATATGTTTGCAGAAAAATTTGTTTTCTCTAATTCAGACTTAATTCGGTATGGCGCCTGTTGGTGGCGCTATATTGATTATGTCTTTGGTATCTGGTTGGGCGACTTTGGAACCCTGATTGCTTTTGTTAATGACCTTAATAGTTCTACCTGCCATTTGAAATTTAAACTTACTCACAGTGAGGAAGAATTGGTGTTTTTGGATACTAGGGTCATTAACTCTAGTGGCTCATTAAAGATTCACCTCTTTAGAAAACCTATGGACCGTAACAGTATTCTCCATTTTGATAGTGCCCATCTTTTAGCCTTATTAAAGGCTTTTCCTCGTAGCCAATTGTTAAGGGTCCAAAGAATTGTGGCTGATGAGACTTTATTTGATTTGAGGCTCAGTGAAATGAGGAATCGATTTGTGGAAAGTGGCTATTCCCTGAGTATTATTGAAAAAGAGATGAATTTGGTATCCTTGATTTATAGAGAGACCCTGTTGGGTCCTAAAAAGAAACAGTTTTACAAGGATAGCCATCATAATGATCAGCAGATGGTCTTCGTTTGTGAGTTCAATTCCCAAAGTTACCGTATTCAAACCATTATTAAGAAACATTGGGGTATCCTTGGTAAATGTAATCCGGACGTCTCTGAATTCAAAGTAACCCCTATGGCAGCCTTTAAGAGAGGCTTTAATTTACACCAAAAGTTAATTAGAGCTTATATTGGTTGTTCTACTTGCACTGATAAACAAATATACATAAGTAGTAAGAATATGGGATGTTACCCCTGTTTAGGGTGCTCTTGCTGCAGTAATTTAATCAAGGGGTCTGTTTTTCACCACCCCAACTCAGGTAAGAAGTATAAATTTAATGGTTATTTTATGTTGTGTACTTGGTGAAGTGCCCTTGTGGGCGCAGCTATGTGGAGAGACCATGAGGTGCATTATGGTTCATATAATTGAACACAAAAGTACTATTAGGACCAATAACAAACTTGCCCCAGTAGCTTGTCACTTTAATCTAATGGGTCATGCTGTGAATCAGCTTAGATTTCAAATAATTGAATTTGTGCCTAGGCCTAGAAGAGGAGGAAATAGAGACTTTTTATTAAAACAAATAGAATGTTTCTGGATACATGAACTGGGTACTTTAGAGCCAGTTAGCCTTAATAGAGATTAGGATCTTTCTGTATTTTTATAAGATTCTATAAGATCTTGATATTGTTTTGTATTTACAATATTTGTGCGGGAATTACTCCTTGCATTAAAAAATCTGTAAAAATGCTGAAAAAAATATTTAAATAAATTCTTAAAAATGCTTTTTTTTTTTAAATACATTTTTATTTGAGAAAAACTCTAAATACAGAAATTTCAAACATAGGCAGTATTGTCAATAATACATAAAATAAAAAAAAGAAGAAATGATAGCAACCATTAGTATAGCTTCAAAGGTTTCAATGTACAAGATAAGTAAATGTTGCTCGGTACTGCAGTGCGTACTTTTCTCTTTTTTCTAAATTATATAGCGAATATAGACATCAACATAAATAAGTGGGAACATATATATACTCATATAGAATAATCAAAGAAATAAAATAAATGAGTGAGAGATGGAGAAAACACAGAAAGAGGGTCATGAGAGGTAAAGAAGAATGAAAAATGTGGAAGGGCAGCTAACAATAAAATATTAGGTGGGAAGTGACCAAAGTCAATACGCTATCAGCTTGTTCAATTAGGGAATTTTTCCCACCAGGGTGCCCAGGTTGCAAAATAAAAGTCTAGATTATCTAGGGCAGAATATGAGTAGGCTTCCATTTTTGAAATAAAGTTGGCTGTGGCTAAAATTTGTGAAATGGTCGGGGGAGTGAGTTGTTTCCATGCTTTTGCTATTTCTAATTTAGTAGCAATTAGGACATAGATGGATAAGGCTTTATGTGTAGGAGTAATAACTGGAAAATCTAAATGTAGTAAGCCAACTTGGGGACTGAGTGTAATGATGATACCTAGAGAGTGTAGAAGGTTGGTTACCTGAAGCCAAACGGGGGAAACTCTAGGGCAGACCACCAGATGTGCGCTTGAGTTCCAAGCTGTCCACAGCCCCTACAGCAAGCAGGGGAGTGAGAGTCATATATCCTATGGAGGGTAACCGGAACTAGGTGCCATCGTACTGCAATCTTGTATTGGAGTTCCCATAGGGACATACAATGCAATAGTTTTTTTGTGGATTTAAGTTCTCTGTACCAGGAGTCAGCATCGGCCGTGAAATTCAGTTCCGTCTCCCAGGCTAAAAACTGTGAAACTTTCTGTTGGGAGAAGGGAGCTAGTAGGGTTTCGTAATGGAAAGATAAAGTTCCCTTGAGTTTGTGAGGTTGTGACCATCGTTGCTCCCATACTGTAGTGGGCCTAAGATTCTCTCTGGGAAACCCCCAGGATCTGATTATGGAGCAGAGTCGAAAGGCTTCAAATTTCAATTGGGTCGGGATCCGTAATTTATTGCAAATCGCTAAGTGGGATATATTTCCAACATGACCGTAAAGATCGGCCAAACGGTCCACTCCAAGAGAGGTCCAGCTAGAGACATGAGTGTCCGGTAGGCAGAAGAGAACACTAATAACAGTTTGGCAAGGGGAAGGATGAGGAGCGATCAAGTTTGAATGTCTCGCCTGATCCCAAAACCGAAGGGCGTCTAAGATCACTGGATGTGTGGTAAGGAGGTTTTTCCAATAATGGGAGGGTACCCAAGGGAGGTCCGTCAATCTCAGATCAGATGGGAGGAGCAACTGTTCTACCTCTCTCCAAGAGTTTGGGTTATCGCTGTGGCCCCATTCTATCACATGTACTATTCGTGCCGCTTGATAGTAGAGGATAATGTTTGGCATGCCTAGTCCACCTTTATCACTAGGTCTTTGAAGAGTTTGCCTTGATGTTCAAGGTTTCTTACCCTTCCAGATATAACAGGTGATAAGGCTCTGAAGCTTGTTAAGGATTGGCCGTGGTATATTAAGTGGAACAGTGCGAAAGAGATAAGTTACCTTTGGGATAAAAGACATTTTAATGGCTGCGATCCTACCCGTCCAGGAGATTTCGCGGAATTCCCAGGAATCTAATAGTTTTTTCCATTCTGGAATTCTCTCCGTAAAGTTCTTGGAGATAATAGTAGAGATATTCGGAGAGAGGTGGATACCTAATAATTTGAGGGAATGGGGGGACCATTGAAATTTGTACCTATCACATAGAGTAAGGAGATCTGAGGGCATGATGTTAACGTATAGAACCTCGGTTTTAGAAAGATTTAGTTTATAATAACTTAAGGTTTAAAACTTAGAGATGATTTTAAATACAGCAGGTAGCGACCTATGTGGGTCTGTAAGTAATAGTGTGACATCATCTGCATATAAGGAGATGGTATGTTGACGCAAACCTATCTTGAAGCCGGAAATATCCGGGTCTGACCTGATAGCCTGAGCAAGTGGTTTGATAGAGAAAGCGAACAGGAGCGGGGAGAGGGGGCAGCCCTGCCTCGTCCCATTCGTTATGTCAAAGCTGTTGGATTGAAATCCGATTCCCTTAACACTGGCAGTTGGATTGGTGTAAAGAGCCTGAGTTGCTGTAATAAATTGCTCCGGAATCCCAAAGGCATGCAGAGTTTCCCATAAGTACTCCCACCTCACCCTGTCGAAGGCTTTCTCAGCGTCTAACGACAGGGCTAACGTGGGAGTATCTCCTCTTGCGCTCTCCAACAATATGTCTAGAACGCGCCGTGTGGCATCTGGACCTTCTCTACGGGGCACAAATCCCACCTGGTCCGGGTGGACCAAAGAGGGAGTGATGCAGGAGAGACGAGTTGCTAAAATCTTAGCATAGAGTTTTGTGTCTATGTTGAGTAAAGAAATCGGCCGGTAACTCCCACAGTTCTGAGGATCCTTGCCTGGTTTCAGTATAGTGGTAATTGAAGCTTCAAGGAATTCTTTCCTAAAGCTACCTTTGTTGAATACTTCATTGAACACTCCACAGAGGATTGGAGAAATCTGAGGAGAGAAGGATTTATAGAATTGGCTCGTGAAGCCGTCCGGACCCGGGGATTTCGCTATTTGAAGGTCTCTGATGGCCAGGGTGACTTCATCAAGGGAGATAGGGGACGTCAAGGTAACCCTATCCTTTTGGTCCAATTGGGGGAGACTAAGGGAGTGGAGATATCTACGAATGCCTTCTGGATCAATAGTTTTTGTGGGGTCCGAAGAGCTTACATTATAAAGCTGATAGTAGAATTTTCTAAAGGCCTCACCTATGGCAGTTGGGGATGTGACACATCCGCTGCTGGTGTTTATGGCTGTAATTTTGGCTTGTGCCGTCCGATTCCTAAGCTTCCTGGCTAGCAATGTGGAGGCTTTGTTACTATTATGATAATAAACTTGTTTAAGTCTTTCTAGCATATGCTGAGTTTTATTAACTTCTAGCGTCTTTATCTGTTTTGTGATTTCCGATATTTGAGAATTTGTCGTAGTAGAATAAGAGTTAGAGAGTTCGAGTTTCAAGGTTCTGAGTTGACAGTTGAGGGACGCAAGCGTAGCTCCTTGTGCCATCCTGATTTGGGAGGCCTTATCAATAAAAAAACCTCTGAGATATGCTTTAAGCGTAGCCCAAATCACTTCCTCCGACAAAAGGGGGGAGCGATTTTCAGCAAGAAAGACGGAGATGGTTGCTAAAGTCTCTGTCTTGATCTCCGGGGTAGTGACCAGGAAGTTTTTGAGCCGCCATGCGATACCTACTACGCGTGGGGATTGGCTACTTAGAACAATGGACAGGGAATCATGGTCCGACCACGAGATTACTGAGATTGTCGGGTCTGAAATCAAGTCTAACAAGCGAGAGCTCAAGAAAAAGAGGTCAATCCGAGTATGAGATTTATGGGGGGCCGAATAGAAAGTATATTCTTGTCGATTAGGGTGAACCGCTCTCCATACGTCATAGAGGTTATACTGTTTAACCAAGGTTTGAAAAGATACAGATTGAGGGTGTAGAGTCCTCTCTAATGTGGAGATCGGGGGGCCCGTTCTATCTATCAGGGGATTCCAAATAAGGTTAAAGTCCCCTCCCCAAATCAACTCCCCCTGGGTCACGGCCGACACTGACTCCAAAAGATATCTAAGAAATCTAATTTGGCCTGAATTGGGTGCGTAAATATTAACCAATGTGAATATTTTGGAATTGAGTTTGCAGATTAAGATAATAAAACGCGCTTGTGGATCTTTTTCTATATAAATTGGCTCATATTGAATGGAGGAACCAATCAATATAGCCACCCCTCTGGATTTGGTATGGAAGGACGCTGTAATTACAGCAGGGAACTTTCTGTATGAATATGTAAAATTTGTGTTAACCAGCCAATGCGTCTATCAGCCAATCGGAATTAAGGTAGGAATTTTCTGATTGGCTGATGGAATCAGCCAATCAGAATCAAGTTCAATCCGATTGGCTGATCCAATCAGCCAATCAGATTGAGCTCGCATTCTATTGGCTGTTCCGATCAGCCAATAGAATGCGAGCTCAATCTGATTGGCTGATTGGATCAGCCAATCGGATTGAACTTGAATCTGATTGGCTGATTCCATCAGCCAATCAGAAAATTCCTACCTTAATTCCGATTGGCTGATAGGATTCTATCAGCCAATCGGAATTAAGGTAGGAATTTTCTGATTGGCTGATGGAATCAGCCAATCAGAATCAAGTTCAATCCGATTGGCTGATCCAATCAGCCAATCAGATTGAGCTCGCATTCTATTGGCTGTTCCGATCAGCCAATAGAATGCGAGCTCAATCTGATTGGCTGATTGGATCAGCCAATCGGATTGAACTTGAATCTGATTGGCTGATTCCATCAGCCAATCAGAAAATTCCTACCTTAATTCCGATTGGCTGATAGAATCCTATCAGCCAATCGGAATTCGAGGGACGCCATCTTGGATGACGTCCCTTAAAGGAACCGTCATTAGTCGGGAGACAACGGAAGAAGAGGATGGATCCGCGTCGCCTGCTTCAAGATGGATCCGCTCCGCACCGGATGGAAGAAGATCGAAGATGCCGCTTGGAGAAGATGTTTGCCGGTCCGGATGTCCTCTTCTTGCCGGATAGGAGGAAGACTTTGGAGCCTCTTCTGGACCTCTTCAGCCACCGGATGATGGATCGCCAACCCCCGCTTGGGTTGGATGAAGATGTTGGAGCCAGGACGGATCGGTGATACCTGGATGGTGAAGACAAGGTAGGAAGATCTTCAGGGGCTTAGTGTTAGGTTTCTTTAAGGGGGGTTTGGGTTAGATTAGGGGTATGTGGGTGGTGGGTTGTAATGTTGGGGGGGGGGTATTGTATGTTTTTTTTTACAGGCAAAAGAGCTGAAATTCTTGGGGCATGCCCCGCAAAGGGCCCTGTTCAGGGCTGGTAAGGTAAAAGAGCTTGTAACTTTTTTAATTTAGAATAGGGTAGGGAATTTTTTATTTTGGGGGGCTTTGTTATTTTATTAGGGGGCTTAGAGTAGGTGTAATTAGTTTAAAATTGTTGTAATATTTTTCTTATGTTTGTAAATATTTTTTTATTTTTTGTAACTTAGTTCTTTTTTATTTTTTGTACTTTAGCTAGTTTATTTAATTGTATTTATTTGTAGGAATTGTGTTTAATTAATTTATTGATAGTGTAGTGTTAGGTTAATTGTAGGTAATTGTAGGTAGTTTATTTAATTAATTTATTGATAGGGTAGTGTTAGGTTTAATTATATCTTAGGTTTGGATTTATTTTACAGGTAAATTTGTTATTATTTTAACTAGGTAACTATTAAATAGTTCTTAACTATTTAATAGCTATTGTACCTGGTTAAAATAATTACAAAGTTGCCTGTAAAATAAATATTAATCCTAAAATAGCTATAATATAATTATAATTTATATTGTAGCTATATTAGGATTTATTTTACAGGTAAGTATTTAGCTTTAAATAGGAATCATTTATTTAATAAGAGTTAATTTATTTCGTTAGATGTAAATTATATTTAAGTTAGGGGGGTGTTAGTGTTAGGGTTAGACTTAGCTTTAGGGGTTAATCCATTTATTATAGTAGCGATGAGCTCCGGTCGTCAGATTAGGGGTTAATAATTGAAGGTAGGTGTCGGCAATGTTAGGGAGGGCAGATTAGGGGTTAATACTATTTATGATAGGGTTAGTGAGGCGGGTTAGGGGTTAATAACTTTATTATAGTAGCGGTGCGGTCCGCTCGGCAGATTAGGGGTTAATAAGTGTAGGCAGGTGGAGGCGACGTTGAGGGGGGCAGATTAGGGGTTAATAAATATAATATAGGGGTCGGCGGTGTTAGGGGCAGCAGATTAGGGGTACATAGGGATAACGTAGGTGGCGGCGCTTTGCGGTCGGCAGATTAGGGGTTAATTATTTTAAGTAGCTGGCGGCGACGTTGTGGGGGGCAGGTTAGGGGTTAATAAATGTAATACAGGGGTCGGCGGGGTTAGGGGCAGCAGATTAGGGGTACATAAGTATAACGTAGGTGGCGGTCGGCAGATTAGGGGTTAAAATATTTTAATCGAGTGGTGGCGATGTGGGGGGAGCTCGGTTTAGGGGTACATAGGTAGTTTATGGGTGTTAGTGTACTTTAGGGTACAGTAGTTAAGAGCTTTATGAACCGGCGTTAGCCAGAAAGCTCTTAACTCCTGCTATTTTCAGGCGGCTGGAGTTTTGTCGTTAGAGCTCTAACGCTCACTTCAGAAATGACTCTAAATACCGGCGTTAGGAAGATCCCATTGAAAAGATAGGATACGCAAATGGCGTAGGGGGATCTGCGGTATGGAAAAGTCGCGGCTGAAAAGTGAGCGTTAGACCCTTTAATCACTGACTCCAAATACCAGCGGGCGGCCAAAACCAGCGTTAGGAGCCTCTAACGCTGGTTTTGACGGCTACCGCCGAACTCCAAATCTAGGCCTTAGTTTCTAGGCCAGAAATCATTTCTGCCAGTGATTGGGTGTAGCTTAGCAGGTTGGAATGATCCACATGTAGATCTTCTTGCTTTTTTTCTAGTGATTCAGTTCTCTCTCCTAGTAGCGAAACATCCCTCTTCAACTCAGTTATGGAAGCTTTAAGTTCTTGTTTCAGAGATGTGTAATGTGAGTCCATTTTATTTGAGAGATCCTTGATTGATTCAAGGATAGAAGAGGAGGAATGGGATACTCTTTCTGTAGAGTGGGAGAGAGACCGGGTAGGCCCTTTAGCTGAGGCGATTGAGTCTCGTGAGTCCTCATCAGATAGATCCTGTTCAAATGCGCTTTTATTTGGAAAATGATCCGAAAGAGTCCTTTTCGGAATGTCTCCATGTTTCTGTTTCTTTCTCTGTGAGTGGGCCATCTTGCTCATAATAGATTAAAGAAGTCAGGAACTTTCTAGGAGAAGTTTCAAAGTTGATTTCAATTCAAGATGTGTAGCAAAGGGTATGCGTCAGGCACCCCCCAGTAATGGCGCCTAGACTAACATGAGATAACTGTCCGCTGATTAGAAATTTATTGTGTGACCTGGGAAAAGTCTCTCACAGCTTGTCAGTTGTTCTCACTTCTCAATTAAACAGCTTGAAAAAATGCTGTTGTGATCTGTGTTGCCGTGCAAAATGTCTCTCTCCCCTGGGGATTGCTCTCTTCTGAGCAAGTAGGGAAAAAGGAGTTTGGGATATGACCCGTGGGCACAGTGGGCCGACGGGAAAGGGAGGGGAGAGAGGGCAGTAGAAAGTTGTACAGCTGGGGTTCAAAAGAGAAAAAATGAGAGATGTTGGAGTGATATTGCAGGGATGAGAGGAAAAATCTTGAGTAAAAGCAGACCCAGAGAAGTTGTATTGTAGATTGCTTGTAGATCTGTATGTCCTGATTGTTGCAATGCACTGCACTTAGAGTAAATCAGTGGAACAAGATTCTCTGAGTAATAGTATTACAAACTGAGGTTGTAGCTGAGAGTATCAGTAAGTTCCCAATCCCAGTATTATGTTGGAGTAAGAGCTGTAATGATTATAGGCCTCAGAATAGGCTGCTGGGGGATGTAAAAAAATTGCTTACAGCTATAGGTACCACAGGTATATGTGGGGCAGAAACTCATATACAGAGGTTATTTGATGTGCACTTCGTTGTGTTGATAACTAGGATGTAAGGTCTTACTGTGAGTAAATATGAGGTAATGTTATCTTCCCTGCCTGTTACAAAATATCCATAATGAGCATTAAACAAGGGAAAGTGTCTCTTGTACTCCTGATCACTCGTTAGGATTATGTCAGTACAAATTAGCCCCACTGTAATTCAGCACTATGTTCAGGCTGCTTACCCTGGAATCTGTGTGTCAGGCAATGGTGACAGGAAGAAGGCTCCGGTGGGTGAGCAGGTGGACTCTCGTCTCTGTGGAGGTGTTCAGTAGCAGAGACCAAGTGCTCCAGGGGAGCCGTTATCTTGCAGCGCACCAGTAAGTGTAACAGGGCTCTCCTTCAAGCGGTAGTATGAAGACCGGGAGGGTCTGTAAGTTGCGCTCTTTCTATATGCCTCTTAAGGAGTGACCAGAATGAACTGATGTTGCGCGGGTGTCCGCGAGTGAGGTAAGTGGCCTGAGAGGCGATGGGTCTGTGTGTTGTCCGGCTCTATGCGTAGCGCCTGTCAGGGAGTTAGGGCAAACCGGAAGTCTCCTTTAACACTGCTGCAGATAGTGGCGCAGTGGAAATTTCTCACTTTAAACTTGCAAAACGGCTGCTCCAAAAGTTGTCTTCACCTTGAAAGCTGACCGGAACGGTCATAGTAGAGTTAGAAAGGTAGTGGGAGGAAAATAAAAAGAAAATAGTTGGGAATAAATAATAAAATACGGCTTGGTCTGCAGAGCTCTCACAAAGCGTGACTGCTTGATAGCGTGGCAAACTCCGCCCCCTTAAAAATACTTTAATCACCTATGGTTCCTTGTAATTAAATACTATTGCATGGTTGTCTTTAATAGATATTGATTAACTTGAGATAAATAGTATACTATGTTCAGTGTCAGGTTTGATATTTTGATTGTTCATCCTTTGATACCTCTTGTTACTAATACAGGGAGTGCAGAATTATTAGGCAAGTTGTATTTTTGAGGATTAATTTTATTATTGAACAACAACCATGTTCTCAATGAACCCAAAAAAACTCATTAATATCAAAGCTGAATAGTTTTGGAAGTAGTTTTTAGTTTGTTTTTAGTTATAGCTATTTTAGGGGGATATCTGTGTGTGCCGGTGACTATTACTGTGCATAATTATTAGGCAACTTAACAAAAAACAAATATATACCCATTTCAATTATTTATTTTTACCAGTGAAACCAATATAACATCTCAACATTCACAAATATACATTTCTGACATTCAAAAACAAAACAAAAACAAATCAGTGACCAATATAGCCACCTTTCTTTGCAAGGACAATCTAAAGCCTGCCATACATGGATTCCGTCAGTGTTTTGATCTGTTCACTATCAACATTGCGTGCAGCAGCAACCACAGCCTCCCAGACACTGTTCAGAGAGGTGTACTGTTTTCCCTCCTTGTAAATCTCACATTTGATGATGGACCACAGGTTCTCAATGGGGTTCCGATCAGGTGAACAAGGAGGCCATGTCATTAGATTTTCTTCTTTTATACCCTTTCTTGCTAGCCACGCTGTGGAGTACTTGGATGCGTGTGATGGAGCATTGTCCTGCATGAAAATCATGTTTTTCTTGAAGGATGCAGACTTCTTCCTGTACCACTGCCTGAAGAAGGTGTCTTCCAGAAACTTGCAGTAGGACTGGGAGTTGAGCTTGACTCCATCCTCAACCCGAAAAGGCCCCACAAGCTCATCTTTGATGATACCAGCCCAAACCAGTACTCCACCTCCACCTTGCTGGCGTCTGAGTCGGACTGGAGCTCTCTGCCCTTTACCAATCCAGCCACGGGCCCATCCATCTGGCCCATCAAGACTCACTCTCATTTCATCAGTCCATAAAACCTTAGAAAAATCAGTCTTGAGATATTTCTTGGCCCAGTCTTGATGTTTCAGCTTGTGTGTCTTGTTCAGTGGTGGTCGTCTTTCAGCCTTTCTTACCTTGGCTATGTCTCTGAGTATTGCACACCTTGTGCTTTTGGGCACTCCAGTGATGTTGCAGCTCTGAAATATGGCCAAACTGGTGACAAGTGGCATCTTGGCAGCTGCACGCTTGACTTTTCTCAGTTCATGGGCAGTTATTTTGCGCCTTGGTTTTTCCAAACGCTTCTTAAGACTCTGTTGACTATTTTGAATGAAACGCTTGATTGTTCGATGATCACGCTTCAGAAGCTTTGCAATTTTAAGAGTGCTGCATCCCTCTGCAAGATATCTCACTATTTTTGACTTTTCTGAGCCTGTCAAGTCCTTCTTTTGACCCATTTTGCCAAAGGAAAGGAAATTGCCTAATAATTATGCACACCTGATATAGGGTGTTGATGTCATTAGACCACACCCCTTCTTATTACAGAGATGCACATCCCCTAATATGCTTAATTGGTAGTAGGCTTTCGAGCCTATACAGCTTGGAGTAAGACAACATACATAAAGAGGATGATGTAGTCAAAATACTCATTTGCCTAATAATTCTGCACTCCCTGTATGTTGTAATTGGAATACAAACAGTTAATGTTGTAAATATCCCTCTACTGCCCCCTAGTGGCATAAGGGTATATAAGAATGATGTTGTATCATATATTTTTATTGCATGACTAAGGGAAGGTGTTCCCAAAACGTCGCTTTTCTTATGTGCTAAATAAAGCTAATTTTTCTACATTTTGCTGCTACCTGTTTGGATTCACACAAAATATTGACACTTTGGGCCCAATTTTGACATTTCCACTTAGGGGTATACTCACCTTTGTTGCCAACGGTTTAGACATTAATTGCTGTGTGTTGAGTTATTTTGAAGGGACAGAAAATGTACACTTTTTACAGGCTGTACACTCACTACTTTACATTGTAGCAAAGTGTAATTTCTTCAGTGTTGTCACATAAAAAGATATAATAACATATTTACAAAAATGTGAGGGGTGTACTCATTTTTGTGGGAAACTATATATATATAATATATATATATATATATATATATATATATATATATATATATATATATAGTATATATATAGTCTCCCACAAAAATTATTATATATATATATATATATATATATATATACCCAGTGGATATAAAAAGTCTACACACCCCTGTTAAAATGTCAGGTTTCTGTGATGTAAACAAATTAGACAAAGATAGATCATTTCAGAACTTTCTCCACCATTAATGTGACCTATAAACTGTACAACTCAATTGAAAAACAAACTGAAATCTTTTAGGTAAAGGGAAATAAAAATAAAAAAATAAAATAATATGGTTGCATAAGTGTGAACACCCTTTTATAACTGGGGATGTAGCTGTGTTCAGAATTAAGCAATCACATTTAAAATCATGTTAAATAGGAGTCAGTACACACCTGTCATCATTTAAAGTGCCTCTGATTAACCCCAAATAAAGTTCAGCTGTTATAGTAGGTCTTTCCTGACGTTTTGCTAGTCGCATCCTACAGCAGAGAGCTTCTAGAACATCAGAGGAATCTCATTGTTAAAAGGTATCAGTCAGGAGAAGGGTACAAAATAATTTCTAAGGCATTAGATATACCATGGAACACAGTGAAGACAGTCATCATCAAGTGAAGAAAATATGATGCAACAGTGACATTACCAAGAACTGGATGTCCCTCAAAAATTGATGAAAAGACGAGAAGAAAACTGGTCTGGGAGGCTGCCAAGAGGCCTACAGCAACATTAAAGGAGCTGCAGGAATATCTGGCAAGTACTGGCTGTGTGGTGCATGTGACAACAATCGCCCGTATTCTTCATATGTCTGGGTTATGGGGTAGAGTGGCAAGACGGAAGCCTTACAAAAAAAACCATCCAAGCCCAGCTAAATTTTGCAAAAACACATCTGAAGTTTCCCAAAAGCATGTTGCAAAAGGTGTTCTGGTCTGATGAAACCAAAGTTGAACTTTTTGGCCATAATTCCATAAGATATGTTTGGTGCAAAAACAACACTGCATATCAACAAAAGAACACCATACCCACAGTGAAGTATTGTGGTGTCAGAAAATTACAACTGGTCAAAAAAACAAAAAAGGTGCTGTGTTTTCAGACCTCAAACAATGCAAAGAAAATATGTTCATATTCATTTTTAAATAACACAATACTAATGTTTTAACTTAGCAAGAGTTCAGAAATCAATATTTGGGGGAATAACCCTGATTTTCAATCACAGCCTTCATGCGGCTTGCCATACTCTCCACCATTCTTTCACATTGCTGTTGTGTGACTTTATGCCACTCCTGGCACAAAAATTCAAACAGCTCGCCTTTGTTTGATAGCTTATGAGCATCCATCTTCCTCTTGATCAAATTCCAGAGGTTTTAATTGGGGTTAAGGTCTATAGATTGGGCTGGCCATAACAGGGTCTTGATCTGATTGTCCTCCATCCACACATTGATTGACCTGGCTGTGTGGCATGGAACATTTTCCTGCTGGAAAAAACAATCCTCAGAGTAGGAGAACATTGTCAGAGCAGAATGAAGCAAGTTTTCTACCAGGATAAGCTTGTACATTGCTTGATCAATGCATACTTCACAAAGATTAATTTGCCTGATTCCAGCCTTGCTGAAGCACTCCCAGATCATGTAGGTGTATACAGATATATACAGTATATATATATATATATATATATATATATATATATATATTTATATATATATATATATATATATATATATATATAAATATCTATTTAAAAATACTAAGAACAAATTCTACTATGTGAAGAATTGAAATGTGAAATGCAGTACATATAGGGGCCGAATTATCAAGCTCCGAATGGAACTTGATGCCCTTGTTTCTGCACAAGCCATCAGGCTCGCCGGAAACCGCAGATATGAAGCAGCGGTCTTAAGACCGCTGCTCCATAACTGGTCCGCCGCCTCTGAGGCTGCGGACATCAATCCATCCGGTCCTATATGATTGGGCAGATTAAGCAAGTTTTCTACCAGGATAAGCTTGTACATTGCTTGATCAATGCATACTTCACAAAGATTAATTTGCCTGATTCCAGCCTTGCTGAAGCACTCCCAGATCATGTAGGTGTATACAGATATATACAGTATATATATATATATATATATATATATATATATTTATATATATATATATATAAATATCTATTTAAAAATACTAAGAACAAATTCTACTATGTGAAGAATTGAAATGTGAAATGCAGTACATATAGGGGCCGAATTATCAAGCTCCGAATGGAACTTGATGCCCTTGTTTCTGCACAAGCCATCAGGCTCGCCGGAAACCGCAGATATGAAGCAGCGGTCTTAAGACCGCTGCTCCATAACTGGTCCGCCGCCTCTGAGGCTGCGGACATCAATCCATCCGGTCCTATATGATTGGGCAGATTGACACCCCCTGCTGACAGCGTATGCCTAGCGGATCATGTCGGACAGATTGATGATAAATTGGCCTCATAGAGTTAAAACGCAATATTAAAGGAACATGAAACCCAAATGTTTTCTTTTGTTATTCAGACAGAACATACAATTGTAAACACCTTTTTACTTTACTTTGATAATAGAAGTAAATTGGAAGGCTGTTTCTTTCTCTGTCTGAATCATAAAAGTTTAACTATGGCTTTCCTGCCCCTTTAAATATGAATATTACATAAATATGATTTTACATGCTTTCAGCTATTTGACTGCAGATGGCTCCAATGCGCATATATATATATATATATATATATATATATATACACATACACATAAATACATGTTTACATATGTATTTATGTGTATATATGTATTTAAATACATATAAACACATATAAATACATATGTACACACACACATAAATAAATATATATATATATATATATATATATATATATATATACACATACATACATACAGTATATATTTATGTGTTTATATGTCTGTAAATACATATATACACATATAAAAACATAAATTCATATGTGCACACATATAAACATACTGTATATATTGCATGTAAAAAAATTTTTTAAAAAAATTATAATTATTAGACAGTGTTATAATGAGTATAACTTTACTTTTGACTGTATTTTGAATGTGTTTTGTGCAACTTTTTTGACTCATGTAACAGTTAACCAGAGCTCTGAAGTTTTACTATCCCGACACGAGTAGAGAGCTGTGATAAACCACTTATCACTTGCGTGCTACAGTTAGTGCGCCACTAGTAATCTAGCTCATAGAAAGTCTGGCCCTCTCTTGCAAGCACACGGCTATATTAAACGCAAAATGAAAGAGTTACCTACAGCAATTGGCCAAATGGAGTTACTAACTCTTATATTTTCCCAAGGACTCTTCCTCCCTGTGTCCCTAGCCTACAGCCACACAATGCATGCCTTCATATGCAAATATATACATATATATATACTGTACATCTATATATAAAATATAGAAAGAAACAGATGCGCCACATGGCCCAATATTGTTTGTTCAAATACAATAATTAGATTCTAGTCGTGTTAGTATACACTCACAATTTGGATAGCACCTCAATTAGTGCAATAGGAGCAGTCTGGGATCAAACACAGTCACCCAGCAGACCGACCTCTAGGGTAGATGGAGTTAATCTGTAGTGGAAATATAAAGAGACACAAGGGTGCCTACATGGCCTAGTACAGTTTGATCCCAAGATATATTACTCTATCAAGGTAATATACTCACAATTGGTAAAGCATCTCCAGTGATGCAAATCAGGCAGGATGGGGTCAATACAGTCACCCAACAGACTATGACAGGGTTCCCTCAGGAAGCAAACAGCAAACGGTCCCAATGAAGGCCAAGGTATGGTCCAAATAATGCACAAGAGCAAGTGTTTTATAATAAAAGATATATTTACTATATAAAAACAAGTAAAAACAAGCGACGCGTTTCTCAGCACACAGGCTGTTTCCTCAGGCTTATAGAATGTAACTAAAACACTTGCTATTTATAACAAACATTGTAACAACCTAATTGGGCACACATGTTTGGGGGAGTGACAGAGAACACATCTCTATGGTAACATGCTATCACAAATTGCTGCAATGAGTGGTAGATATAATACTAACATAACAAACCCTTTTAATACATTATAAAAGATCATACATGTGTTATCTCTTATTGATATATCTAATATACACAAAATTATAAAGATCCCATTTGGCACCACCTTAACCCGGTGGCGATTTATTGTTACCCTAACCGATTTTGGTGGTATTACTTATATAGGTTCATTTTATTAGACCATATAAGTTAAGGGAATTTGTAGTTATCCTTAAGATATTTTTACCTTAGTCTTGTATAAATGCCGATGTTTGTACCTTAATCTTGTATAAATGCCGATGTTTGTACCTTAGTCTTGTATAAATGCCGATGTTTGTTTATATTGAGTTCCTTATGTTTTTACCTTAGTCTTGTATAAATGCCGATGTTTGTACCTTAGTCTTGTATAACTGCCGATGTTTGTTTATGTTGAGTTCCTTATCGGCGTTCCCTAATGGAGTCTGCGCATGCGTGTGCGCTCGTCAATTGGTCATGGCAGCAGCGCATGCGTGTAGTGGAGCAGGCAAACCGGGACTAGCCATTGGGATAGAATCCAGTCTTAGTCCAATCTAACGGTGATGTCCTATCGTGTGATGTGCCTAATTTAGTCACAAGATAGTGTGTTATGGGTAGGAGCTGTAAATAACAGGTCCAAACCATAACATTGGGGACGGATCTGTTAAACATAATCTGTCAAGTTGTAATTTACACTAAAGTCCGTATGTTTATGTGGGGCTAAAACACACAAAAAACCAAAAATACATAATCCATTATATCAAGTCACTGATCATATAACAAAATCCTAATAGCAACCAGTCAGCGGAGTTACAACCAATTAAATTAATATATAACTATTGTATGTTGGTAGGAAGCTCAGTATGTAACGAGATATCAAAAGTGATTCATATAAGTGTTGAGGAGCGACACACGCTCACTATAGGCTATGGGTTATTAAGCATAATGCTGTGGGAAGCGAGGTCTATAGAGGGATGTCAAAGGTGATAAATAATAATGTTAAAGAGCGACACATGCTCCCTATCTATAGGCTATAGATTATTAGGCGTTATAATTTGTCTATCTTAGGTGTATTATGTGTTGTTAAATGTAAACTATATCAACATCAGCCCAGTCATAGTAATGACATCTACCAATAAGGAATTCTATGTTCGCGTGTATCTATGTAAATGGGATATGAATATATAATACTTTAACATCAAACTAAATGAACAAATGCTATATTGAAGTGATAAAGTGGAATACATAAGTTTGACTTATGTCAGATAACCCATTATTGACTAAATCATAGCCTCATACAGTGTATATTGTGACTATTAATGCAACAAATATTAATATGTGATATAATCTATATAGATACACCCTAATTATGTGTAAGATCAAGATGATTTGTGAATATATACGTGACTGTCTATATGTAAAAAAAGTGATGATACATAGTATAATTGTAATAATAACCGTATATATATATGCCTTAAAATTGTGTTATTTTGTGTTAGTGTGTTATATAACTAATCTAAATGATAGTATATATATAAAAAACATCATCATAGGTGTCAAAAGCCTATAGTATCCTTTGTATGTATTTTATAAAAAAATATGTGAAGGTGAGATGGTGTATGTGGTTAATAGGGAAATGAGTGATACATATAAACTTACGTTATTGAGATAAGGATATGGATATATAATTTACATCATTTAAAATAGGTCTTAATTTGTAACCCTATTTTTATGATGACAGACTGTGGTCAGAAAATAAAACTATGTACCTAACCTAAAATCAATCCTTAACCCCATGAAATGAGAGCTGTAAAGAGGAGCAGAAATTAAATGAATATAGCCAATCAGATGTCAAAAGCGGCTAAATCCACATGTTCGTTGAGACCATCTGGTGCCAGGGTATGAAGTTTATGTATCCAGTAGGTCTCTCTACGACGCAAGTTAAGAAAGGCATTATTGCTGTTTCGAGATATTTGCTCAATGGGAAGTATTGACAGCGTTTTTGTGCTTCCTTTATGTGCAAAAGCACAATGTCTTGACAGACTATGTTTGAGGTAATTCCTCTTGATGTTGTAAGTGTGTTCACTCCAACGTTTTTTTATAGCACGACTCGTGCGTCCTACATATTGGGCTCCACATGAACAGTTTACTAAGTAGATCACATAGGTCGACTCACAGGATAACCTCTTACTGATTTTAAATTCTTCTCCTGTTTGATTAGAGGAGAAAGTATTGGTACCTCTTTTAATCACTCTGCACATGTTGCATTTTCTCTTTAGACACTTGTATACTCCAGTTGGGGGAACAAAGTTGCCCAGGAAGGTCTTTTTCTGGCCTGATCTGTGATCAGAACAGATGACTTTATCCCTTACAATTTTGCTAGGGGCCAATCTGTTCTTCAGAGTCGGCGCTCTTCTATATACAATCCTTGGTTTAGATGGAATTAGTTTTTTAAGGTGTGGGTCATCGCCAATAATGGGCCAATGTTTTAATATAATTTTTTGGATATCGCGATAGTTACTATTATATCCAGTAATGAATAACGGTGTTTTATTGTAATTTTCAATTGTTTGTTCTTTCTTAATCTTTTTTTGAGTCTTATCGGATGTTAAATAAGTATTCCTATCATCCTGTAGGGCTCTAATATATCCTTTTTGGATCAAGTCCAAAGGATATCCCTTTTCTAAAAATCTATCCTTCAAGACAAGAGATTGTTTCTTGTAACTTTCAATAGTGCTACAGTTGCGTCTTATTCGCCTAAACTGTCCGTAGGGCACATTTTTCTTCCAGCTGATATAGTGGTTACTATTGAAATTTAGGAAACTATTGCAATCGACCTTTTTGAAAAAAGTTTCAGATATAATAGTCCCACTCGTAGAAAATGATAGAGATAAATCCAAAAATTCAATAGTATTGGATTGAATATTGGAGGTGAATTCCAGATCAAATTCATTAGTATTAAGTGAGGAGGTAAAGAAAGTGGCCTCCTCTGCAGTGCCTTTAAACAGAATTAAGAGGTCATCTATATACCGGCCATAGAACACCAGACTCGCACCCATAGCAGACCCATAAATGTGGGTCTCCTCAAATTTGCCCATATATAAATTGGCAAAACTGGGTGCGAATCTGGTGCCCATGGCCGTACCTTTTACTTGAAGGTAATAAGATCCCTGATAAAGAAAATAATTATGGTGTAATATGAAATATATAATTTCACTGATGAAATGCTGTTGCCTCAATGGCATATAAATATCGGTTGCCAGGTACGCTTGAATAACCGACAAACCTTTGTCGTGTGGGATATTAGAATATAGCGAGCTCACATCGCTGGTAATCCACCACAGTTCATCATCAGTTTTTTTGATGTTCAACCTATTTAATTTGTTAAGGAGATCTGTGGAATCCCTAATGAAAGAGGGTAAATTAATTACATGTTTCTGTAAAAAAGAATCTATATAAGCTGAAAGATGGTCAGTCAGGCTGTCAATGCCTGCCACAATTGGACGACCAGGGGGAAGAGATATATTTTTATGAATCTTAGGCAAATGGTAGTAAAATGCCACATTAGGGTTTTTAGGATAGAGATATTCCTTTTCTTTTTTGGATATAATGCCCTCATCAAATCCTTCTTTGAGTAATGAATATAGTTGTTTCTGATATATGGGGGTGGGGTCTTTAGCTAGTAATTTGTAATAGCTCTCATCTTTTAAGATCCTATCAGCCTCTAGAATATAATCTGACCTGTTTTGGAGAACAATGCCTCCTCCTTTGTCCGCCTGGCGTATCACAATGTTTTTATTTGCACTGAGTGATTCAAGGGCTTGACGTTCACCTGGACTTAGATTGTGTCTATATTTTGCTTTTTTTGTAAGTTTTTCAAAATCCTTTAGTACCATTGATTGAAAAATACTGATGTGTGAATTTTTCACACGGGGAGGATTAAAATTTGATTTGGGCTTAAAGTCAGTTTGGATATATTTATCATTAAGTTGTTGCAATAATGTATCTGGTTCAAATGTAATGATACCATCTTTTAGATGTTTATCCATGGAGTTCAAAACAATGGGTATAGAGTCAGTATTTTTCAGACGTTTCTCTGCGAAGTATTTCTGTAGTGAAAGTTTCCTAGTGAAGCTGTTTGTATCCACAAACAATTGAAACATATTAGGGCCATTAGTGGGGCTAAAGGATAGGCCTCTACCTAATACTCTGATTTCATCGTCAGATAGTGTGTGGTCTGATAGATTAAATATTCCCTTTCTGTATTTTAATAGTTTTTCCTTTTTGGCGGTTGAGGATTTTCCTCTGTTTCCTCGTTTGTGTGGATTCTTTTTTGTCGAGGTGGCCGGGGGGACATGGACCAGTGTTCTATACGGTGGTCTGGGCCCATCTCTAAAAAAGGGGTCCTATTTTGTTCGTTAGTATAAGAGGTGGTAGGACCAATGGGAGATTGGATATTATCAGAATTGAGAGGCTGATATCTATTTGTTGATTCAAAAGATCTATTCATAGGTCTAAAGTGGTTTGAAGTATCAGGGGGCCTATAATCATTAGTGGAGACTCTTTCTTGTATTGAAGGTGTTTCTTTATGTGTATCAGCAGTAGTGTTACATGGTCTACCAGTGTAGTTATGATCTCTAGATCTATGAGAAAAGTGTCCCATATTGTCACTAGGTCTATAGTGAAGACCATCATTTTGTTTATGTGTTTTGTTATAATGATTTGGTTTATCCCAAGATTTATCTGGATAGGAGTTATTTTGCTGGTAGTGTTGGTGTTTGTTTTCGCGATAATTATCCTGGTAAGAATGGGTATCACCATGGGACTGATGTTGTCTATAGTTTCCCTGTGGATAAGATTGTTCATAGTTCTTAAATTGGTTATCAGGGTAGTGATGAGGATTCTCCCTTACCATGTTAGGTCTTGAGTCTCTGTGTTTGTGTTGTCTGTTCATGTACGATTCTGGGTGTCTATCACCTAGGTTCTGGGTCAGTCTAGTATTCACATCAAATCTTCTAGGAGTGAAGCTAGATGTATTTCTAATTGGATTATAAGAGTTGTTATTATTTCTCCCATTGTTTCGATTATAGGTGTAGATTTCCCCTTTGGCATAATCGCCTTCATCTCTTAATAATTTTTTATTTTTCCTCTTAACTATTTCACTCTGGTACTCATCAGCTCGGTCATATGCTGATTTTCTTAAACCCTCAAATTCAGTGTGGTTAACGAATTTTTCTAGATTCTGTTGTATTTTATCTATTTCTATACCAACTTCATTATACATTTGTTTTCTATGTTTAATCAATATGTCTATAAAAGTGTTAGCACAAACACTGAGAGCATCTTCCCATTCCTTAAGAATAACATTGTTATCTTTAAAAGAGCAGTTTTTAAAAACTCTCAAACCTCTGGGTATCAATTTTTTGCTTTTATATTTCTGTAGCCTATAGTGAGCGTGTGTCGCTCCTCAACACTTATATGAATCACTTTTGATATCTCGTTACATACTGAGCTTCCTACCAACATACAATAGTTATATATTAATTTAATTGGTTGTAACTCCGCTGACTGGTTGCTATTAGGATTTTGTTATATGATCAGTGACTTGATATAATGGATTATGTATTTTTGGTTTTTTGTGTGTTTTAGCCCCACATAAACATACGGACTTTAGTGTAAATTACAACTTGACAGATTATGTTTAACAGATCCGTCCCCAATGTTATGGTTTGGACCTGTTATTTACAGCTCCTACCCATAACACACTATCTTGTGACTAAATTAGGCACATCACACGATAGGACATCACTGTTAGATTGGACTAAGACTGGATTCTATCCCAATGGCTAGTCCCGGTTTGCCTGCTCCACTACACGCATGCGCTGCTGCCATGACCAATTGACGAGCGCACACGCATGCGCAGACTCCATTAGGGAACGCCGATAAGGAACTCAACATAAACAAACATCGGCAGTTATACAAGACTAAGGTACAAACATCGGCATTTATACAAGACTAAGGTAAAAACATAAGGAACTCAATATAAACAAACATCGGCATTTATACAAGACTAAGGTACAAACATCGGCATTTATACAAGATTAAGGTACAAACATCGGCATTTATACAAGACTAAGGTAAAAATATCTTAAGGATAACTACAAATTCCCTTAACTTATATGGTCTAATAAAATGAACCTATATAAGTAATACCACCAAAATCGGTTAGGGTAACAATAAATCGCCACCGGGTTAAGGTGGTGCCAAATGGGATCTTTATAATTTTGTGTATATTAGATATATCAATAAGAGATAACACATGTATGATCTTTTATAATGTATTAAAAGGGTTTGTTATGTTAGTATTATATCTACCACTCATTGCAGCAATTTGTGATAGCATGTTACCATAGAGATGTGTTCTCTGTCACTCCCCCAAACATGTGTGCCCAATTAGGTTGTTACAATGTTTGTTATAAATAGCAAGTGTTTTAGTTACATTCTATAAGCCTGAGGAAACAGCCTGTGTGCTGAGAAACGCGTCGCTTGTTTTTACTTGTTTTTATATAGTAAATATATCTTTTATTATAAAACACTTGCTCTTGTGCATTATTTGGACCATACCTTGGCCTTCATTGGGACCGTTTGCTGTTTGCTTCCTGAGGGAACCCTGTCATAGTCTGTTGGGTGACTGTATTGACCCCATCCTGCCTGATTTGCATCACTGGAGATGCTTTACCAATTGTGAGTATATTACCTTGATAGAGTAATATATCTTGGGATCAAACTGTACTAGGCCATGTAGGCACCCTTGTGTCTCTTTATATTTCCACTACAGATTAACTCCATCTACCCTAGAGGTCGGTCTGCTGGGTGACTGTGTTTGATCCCAGACTGCTCCTATTGCACTAATTGAGGTGCTATCCAAATTGTGAGTGTATACTAACACGACTAGAATCTAATTATTGTATTTGAACAAACAATATTGGGCCATGTGGCGCATCTGTTTCTTTCTATATTTTAGATCATCCCTATAGGATCCAGGCCGGGTTCTTTACAGATTGCTGCCCAAAGACCACCTTCCACATTTAATCTTCAGAGACTTTTTATTTGTATTTTTGTATTATTGCAACATTACCTACTGTTTTCATTTAGGTGTGATATCTAGCATAAATTTTGATTTAAAGTAATAATTTTATTAATTTATTCACCACACAAACTTACTAGGTTTGATATATTGATATCACTTAGGGCGCCCCCTATCATATAAGAATCTTTTTCAAACACACCTAGGTGTGTTTGAGTTTTTTTGGTCATCTAGGGGTAGTCGACCTTATTAATCATGTTATCTGCTCTAGAAAGATCCAATAAAAGGATGAATACTAATAGTTTGGGTACCACTGAACCCCACACTGAGAATGTATCTGATCCCACCATGTATACTTTATTTACTAAACTAGAGAACTCACTCAAGTCTGAGCATAGACATTGGTGGGATTTTGAGACACTACAGAAATATAAAAGCAAAAAATTGATACCCAGAGGTTTGAGAGTTTTTAAAAACTGCTCTTTTAAAGATAACAATGTTATTCTTAAGGAATGGGAAGATGCTCTCAGTGTTTGTGCTAACACTTTTATAGACATATTGATTAAACATAGAAAACAAATGTATAATGAAGTTGGTATAGAAATAGATAAAATACAACAGAATCTAGAAAAATTCGTTAACCACACTGAATTTGAGGGTTTAAGAAAATCAGCATATGACCGAGCTGATGAGTACCAGAGTGAAATAGTTAAGAGGAAAAATAAAAAATTATTAAGAGATGAAGGCGATTATGCCAAAGGGGAAATCTACACCTATAATCGAAACAATGGGAGAAATAATAACAACTCTTATAATCCAATTAGAAATACATCTAGCTTCACTCCTAGAAGATTTGATGTGAATACTAGACTGACCCAGAACCTAGGTGATAGACACCCAGAATCGTACATGAACAGACAACACAAACACAGAGACTCAAGACCTAACATGGTAAGGGAGAATCCTCATCACTACCCTGATAACCAATTTAAGAACTATGAACAATCTTATCCACAGGGAAACTATAGACAACATCAGTCCCATGGTGATACCCATTCTTACCAGGATAATTATCGCGAAAACAAACACCAACACTACCAGCAAAATAACTCCTATCCAGATAAATCTTGGGATAAACCAAATCATTATAACAAAACACATAAACAAAATGATGGTCTTCACTATAGACCTAGTGACAATATGGGACACTTTTCTCATAGATCTAGAGATCATAACTACACTGGTAGACCATGTAACACTACTGCTGATACACATAAAGAAACACCTTCAATACAAGAAAGAGTCTCCACTAATGATTATAGGCCCCCTGATACTTCAAACCACTTTAGACCTATGAATAGATCTTTTGAATCAACAAATAGATATCAGCCTCTCAATTCTGATAATATCCAATCTCCCATTGGTCCTACCACCTCTTATACTAACGAACAAAATAGGACCCCTTTTTTAGAGATGGGCCCAGACCACCGTATAGAACACTGGTCCATGTCCCCCCGGCCACCTCGACAAAAAAGAATCCACACAAACGAGGAAACAGAGGAAAATCCTCAACCGCCAAAAAGGAAAAACTATTAAAATACAGAAAGGGAATATTTAATCTATCAGACCACACACTATCTGACGATGAAATCAGAGTATTAGGTAGAGGCCTATCCTTTAGCCCCACTAATGGCCCTAATATGTTTCAATTGTTTGTGGATACAAACAGCTTCACTAGGAAACTTTCACTACAGAAATACTTCGCAGAGAAACGTCTGAAAAATACTGACTCTATACCCATTGTTTTGAACTCCATGGATAAACATCTAAAAGATGGTATCATTACATTTGAACCAGATACATTATTGCAACAACTTAATGATAAATATATCCAAACTGACTTTAAGCCCAAATCAAATTTTAATCCTCCCCGTGTGAAAAATTCACACATCAGTATTTTTCAATCAATGGTACTAAAGGATTTTGAAAAACTTACAAAAAAAGCAAAATATAGACACAATCTAAGTCCAGGTGAACGTCAAGCCCTTGAATCACTCAGTGCAAATAAAAACATTGTGATACGCCAGGCGGACAAAGGAGGAGGCATTGTTCTCCAAAACAGGTCAGATTATATTCTAGAGGCTGATAGGATCTTAAAAGATGAGAGCTATTACAAATTACTAGCTAAAGACCCCACCCCCATATATCAGAAACAACTATATTCATTACTCAAAGAAGGATTTGATGAGGGCATTATATCCAAAAAAGAAAAGGAATATCTCTATCCTAAAAACCCTAATGTGGCATTTTACTACCATTTGCCTAAGATTCATAAAAATATATCTCTTCCCCCTGGTCGTCCAATTGTGGCAGGCATTGACAGCCTGACTGACCATCTTTCAGCTTATATAGATTCTTTTTTACAGAAACATGTAATTAATTTACCCTCTTTCATTAGGGATTCCACAGATCTCCTTAACAAATTAAATAGGTTGAACATCAAAAAAACTGATGATGAACTGTGGTGGATTACCAGCGATGTGAGCTCGCTATATTCTAATATCCCACACGACAAAGGTTTGTCGGTTATTCAAGCGTACCTGGCAACCGATATTTATATGCCATTGAGGCAACAGCATTTCATCAGTGAAATTATATATTTCATATTACACCATAATTATTTTCTTTATCAGGGATCTTATTACCTTCAAGTAAAAGGTACGGCCATGGGCACCAGATTCGCACCCAGTTTTGCCAATTTATATATGGGCAAATTTGAGGAGACCCACATTTATGGGTCTGCTATGGGTGCGAGTCTGGTGTTCTATGGCCGGTATATAGATGACCTCTTAATTCTGTTTAAAGGCACTGCAGAGGAGGCCACTTTCTTTACCTCCTCACTTAATACTAATGAATTTGATCTGGAATTCACCTCCAATATTCAATCCAATACTATTGAATTTTTGGATTTATCTCTATCATTTTCTACGAGTGGGACTATTATATCTGAAACTTTTTTCAAAAAGGTCGATTGCAATAGTTTCCTAAATTTCAATAGTAACCACTATATCAGCTGGAAGAAAAATGTGCCCTACGGACAGTTTAGGCGAATAAGACGCAACTGTAGCACTATTGAAAGTTACAAGAAACAATCTCTTGTCTTGAAGGATAGATTTTTAGAAAAGGGATATCCTTTGGACTTGATCCAAAAAGGATATATTAGAGCCCTACAGGATGATAGGAATACTTATTTAACATCCGATAAGACTCAAAAAAAGATTAAGAAAGAACAAACAATTGAAAATTACAATAAAACACCGTTATTCATTACTGGATATAATAGTAACTATCGCGATATCCAAAAAATTATATTAAAACATTGGCCCATTATTGGCGATGACCCACACCTTAAAAAACTAATTCCATCTAAACCAAGGATTGTATATAGAAGAGCGCCGACTCTGAAGAACAGATTGGCCCCTAGCAAAATTGTAAGGGATAAAGTCATCTGTTCTGATCACAGATCAGGCCAGAAAAAGACCTTCCTGGGCAACTTTGTTCCCCCAACTGGAGTATACAAGTGTCTAAAGAGAAAATGCAACATGTGCAGAGTGATTAAAAGAGGTACCAATACTTTCTCCTCTAATCAAACAGGAGAAGAATTTAAAATCAGTAAGAGGTTATCCTGTGAGTCGACCTATGTGATCTACTTAGTAAACTGTTCATGTGGAGCCCAATATGTAGGACGCACGAGTCGTGCTATAAAAAAACGTTGGAGTGAACACACTTACAACATCAAGAGGAATTACCTCAAACATAGTCTGTCAAGACATTGTGCTTTTGCACATAAAGGAAGCACAAAAACGCTGTCAATACTGCCCATTGAGCAAATATCTCGAAACAGCAATAATGCCTTTCTTAACTTGCGTCGTAGAGAGACCTACTGGATACATAAACTTCATACCCTGGCACCAGATGGTCTCAACGAACATGTGGATTTAGCCGCTTTTGACATCTGATTGGCTATATTCATTTAATTTCTGCTCCTCTTTACAGCTCTCATTTCATGGGGTTAAGGATTGATTTTAGGTTAGGTACATAGTTTTATTTTCTGACCACAGTCTGTCATCATAAAAATAGGGTTACAAATTAAGACCTATTTTAAATGATGTAAATTATATATCCATATCCTTATCTCAATAACGTAAGTTTATATGTATCACTCATTTCCCTATTAACCACATACACCATCTCACCTTCACATATTTTTTTATAAAATACATACAAAGGATACTATAGGCTTTTGACACCTATGATGATGTTTTTTATATATATACTATCATTTAGATTAGTTATATAACACACTAACACAAAATAACACAATTTTAAGGCATATATATATACGGTTATTATTACAATTATACTATGTATCATCACTTTTTTTACATATAGACAGTCACGTATATATTCACAAATCATCTTGATCTTACACATAATTAGGGTGTATCTATATAGATTATATCACATATTAATATTTGTTGCATTAATAGTCACAATATACACTGTATGAGGCTATGATTTAGTCAATAATGGGTTATCTGACATAAGTCAAACTTATGTATTCCACTTTATCACTTCAATATAGCATTTGTTCATTTAGTTTGATGTTAAAGTATTATATATTCATATCCCATTTACATAGATACACGCGAACATAGAATTCCTTATTGGTAGATGTCATTACTATGACTGGGCTGATGTTGATATAGTTTACATTTAACAACACATAATACACCTAAGATAGACAAATTATAACGCCTAATAATCTATAGCCTATAGATAGGGAGCATGTGTCGCTCTTTAACATTATTATTTATCACCTTTGACATCCCTCTATAGACCTCGCTTCCCACAGCATTATGCTTAATAACCCATAGCCTATAGTGAGCGTGTGTCGCTCCTCAACACTTATATGAATCACTTTTGATATCTCGTTACATACTGAGCTTCCTACCAACATACAATAGTTATATATTAATTTAATTGGTTGTAACTCCGCTGACTGGTTGCTATTAGGATTTTGTTATATGATCAGTGACTTGATATAATGGATTATGTATTTTTGGTTTTTTGTGTGTTTTAGCCCCACATAAACATACGGACTTTAGTGTAAATTACAACTTGACAGATTATGTTTAACAGATCCGTCCCCAATGTTATGGTTTGGACCTGTTATTTACAGCTCCTACCCATAACACACTATCTTGTGACTAAATTAGGCACATCACACGATAGGACATCACCGTTAGATTGGACTAAGACTGGATTCTATCCCAATGGCTAGTCCCGGTTTGCCTGCTCCACTACACGCATGCGCTGCTGCCATGACCAATTGACGAGCGCACACGCATGCGCAGACTCCATTAGGGAACGCCGATAAGGAACTCAACATAAACAAACATCGGCAGTTATACAAGACTAAGGTACAAACATCGGCATTTATACAAGACTAAGGTAAAAACATAAGGAACTCAATATAAACAAACATCGGCATTTATACAAGACTAAGGTACAAACATCGGCATTTATACAAGATTAAGGTACAAACATCGGCATTTATACAAGACTAAGGTAAAAATATCTTAAGGATAACTACAAATTCCCTTAACTTATATGGTCTAATAAAATGAACCTATATAAGTAATACCACCAAAATCGGTTAGGGTAACAATAAATCGCCACCGGGTTAAGGTGGTGCCAAATGGGATCTTTATAATTTTGTGTATATTAGATATATCAATAAGAGATAACACATGTATGATCTTTTATAATGTATTAAAAGGGTTTGTTATGTTAGTATTATATCTACCACTCATTGCAGCAATTTGTGATAGCATGTTACCATAGAGATGTGTTCTCTGTCACTCCCCCAAACATGTGTGCCCAATTAGGTTGTTACAATGTTTGTTATAAATAGCAAGTGTTTTAGTTACATTCTATAAGCCTGAGGAAACAGCCTGTGTGCTGAGAAACGCGTCGCTTGTTTTTACTTGTTTTTATATAGTAAATATATCTTTTATTATAAAACACTTGCTCTTGTGCATTATTTGGACCATACCTTGGCCTTCATTGGGACCGTTTGCTGTTTGCTTCCTGAGGGAACCCTGTCATAGTCTGTTGGGTGACTGTATTGACCCCATCCTGCCTGATTTGCATCACTGGAGATGCTTTACCAATTGTGAGTATATTACCTTGATAGAGTAATATATCTTGGGATCAAACTGTACTAGGCCATGTAGGCACCCTTGTGTCTCTTTATATTTCCACTACAGATTAACTCCATCTACCCTAGAGGTCGGTCTGCTGGGTGACTGTGTTTGATCCCAGACTGCTCCTATTGCACTAATTGAGGTGCTATCCAAATTGTGAGTGTATACTAACACGACTAGAATCTAATTATTGTATTTGAACAAACAATATTGGGCCATGTGGCGCATCTGTTTCTTTCTATATTTTAGATCATCCCTATAGGATCCAGGCCGGGTTCTTTACAGATTGCTGCCCAAAGACCACCTTCCACATTTAATCTTCAGAGACTTTTTATTTGTATTTTTGTATTATTGCAACATTACCTACTGTTTTCATTTAGGTGTGATATCTAGCATAAATTTTGATTTAAAGTAATAATTTTATTAATTTATTCACCACACAAACTTACTAGGTTTGATATATTGATATCACTTAGGGCGCCCCCTATCATATAAACATCTATATATAGATATGTATATTCAAAAATAAAAATAACATTTTCTTTAAAGTGAAGATCATAGGTATTTAATGTATTTCTTAACGTACCTTTGCATTTAGCGCAGTTGTCCTAGCACACCTTCACGTTAGCTCGCAATCTCTAGATGCTATCTGACCTCCAGATGTTAACCCTTAGATAAAAGGTAATCACAGAGTTAAAAAGTATATTAATACAACAGTGTTGGTTATGCAAAATCGGGGAATGGTAAATAAAGGAATTATCTATCTTTTTAAACAATAAACATTTTGGTATTTACTGTCCCTTTAATGAAATGTCTTTTTATACTAATTTTTAGCCCTATGGAAGAAAGTTAAATGTATTTGTTTTAGTGTGTCAAAATAAATATAAAATATATGCTGAGCTCTGTTGTCTTCAAAGATACATGCTTCATTATGTCAAATAAAAAAATGGCATTAAGACTATTTCAATTATAAGGAAGCTCATACATTTTCCTCCTACAGTGTGGAGATACAAATGAGTCTGTGTTTGTTATATGAAAACGAAAAACATGACATTTGGCAAAGCATATCATCTTATACTGCAAAATATCACAGTAGTGATAACAATTTAATCTGCAATATCTGTATTATAATTCAGCTGGAAGATTAAAACACAATCTTTTATGACTTCTGTTTTACCACATATCAATGCGATGTGCATATGCTTCATTTTAATAGGCCTCCTACATAGCCTCTTTAGTGATTGCTAAAGATATCTTAGGAGAAAAGGAACATTAAACAATATAGGTTTATAGAATTTTATGATGTGAGTATGAAAATTGCTCTTAGGTTACGACTGCTGCTTCTTAAAGGGACAGTCTACAATAGAATTTTTATTGTTTTAAAAGATTGATAATCCCTTTATTACCCATTCCTCAGTTTTGCAAACTAACACAGTTATATTAATACACTTTTTACCTCTGTGATTACCTTGTATCTAAGAACCTTCTTGCAGCCCCCTAATCACATGACTGTGACTGTTTATTATCTATTGTCTTGCATTTAGCATTGTATTGTGCTAAATCTTAAATCACTTTCTGTGCCTGAACACAGTGTTATCTATATGGCTCATGTGAACTATCAAGTCTTTTGCTGTGAAAAGCGATTTAAAAATAGTGATGTCGCGAACTTAAAATTTTCCGTTCACGAACGGCGAACGCAAACTTCCGCAAATGTTCGTGAATGGGCAAACCGGGCGAACCGCCATTGACTTCAATAGGCAGGCGAATTTTAAAACCCACAGGGACTCTTTCTGGCCACAATAGTGATGGAAAAGTTGTTTCAAGGGGACTAACACCTGGACTGTGGCATGCCGGAGGGGGATCCATGGCAAAACTCTCACGGAAAATTACATAGTTGATGCAGAGTCTGGTTTTAATCCATAAAGGGCATAAATCACCTAACATTCCTAAATTGTTTGGAATAGCGTGCTTTAAAACATCAGGTAGGTAGTGTAAGGGTTACGCCCGCTTCACAGTGACAGACCAAACTCCCCGTTTAACGCACCGCAAACAACCGCAAACAGTCCATTTACACAACCGCAAACTCCCCATTTGTACAAGGTTGGATACCAAGCTAGCCATGTCCCGTTCCTTGTCCTCACTGATGTCATTGAAGGTCTCTTCAACTGATGTTTCACAGTCCAAATTTTTTTTTAAATGTACACTTACACTACTATTAAACAAGATATGAGTGGTGGCACTGGGCAAGTGGGCACAGTATACGCTGTGAGCCTGACACAAAAAAGCAGACTGATGTTTCACAGTTCAAAAAGGTTTTTTTGTTTTAAATGTACACTTACACTACTATTAAACAAGATATGGGTGGTGGCACTGGGCAAGTGGGCACAGTATACGCTGTGAGCCTGGCACACACGCTAGCAGCAGGCAACTGCAATTAGATTACACAAGCAGACTGATGTTTCACAGTCAAAAAAGTTTATTTTTTTTAAATTTACACTACTGTTACACCAGATATGAGTGGTGGCACTGGGCAAGTGAGCCTGGCACACACGCTGGCAAGCAGGCAACTGCAATTAGATTACACAAGCAGACTGATGTTTCACAGTCAAAAAAGTTTTTTTTTTTTTTAAATTTACACTACTGTTACACCAGATATGAGTGTTTGCACTGGGCAAGTGGGCCTGGCACACAAGCTGGCAGGCAGGCAACTGCAATTAGATTACACTAGCAGACTGATGTTTCACAGTCAAAAAAGTTTTTTTTTTTTTAAATTTACACTACTGTTACACCAGATATGAGTGGTGGCACTGGGCAAGTGGGCACAGTATACGCTGTGAGCCTGGCACACACGCTGGCAGGCAGGCAACTGCAATTAAATTACACTAGCAGACTGATGTTTCACAGTCCAAAACGTTTTTTTTTTTTAAATTTACACTACTGTTACACCAGATATGAGTGGTGGCACTGGGCAAGGGGCCTGGCACACACGCTGGCAGGCAGGCAACTGCAATTAGATTACACAAGCATGGTATACGGTATGAATAAGGCTACCTACCAGCCGAAACGCGTAAGACCGACTGGCTGCTGTTGAGTAACGGCATATTTTTATCACTCATGCTAATTTCTCTACCCCTGAATTTTTTAAGTATATTTTATCCTGTTATTTTTAATAATAAAACATACCACTATTTTTTCTAAGAGGTTCGCTGGATTTTTTTTTCTGTTTCTGGAAGATTACACAAGCAGACTAATGTTTCACTGTCAAAAAAGTTTTTTTTTTTAAATTTACACTACTGTTACACCAGATATGAGTGGTGGCACTGGGCAAGTGGGCCTGGCACACACGCTGGCAGGCAGGCAACTGCAATTAGATTACACAAGCATGGTATACGGTATGAATAAGGCTACCTACCAGCCGAAACGCGTAAGCCCGACTGGCTGCTGTTGAGTAACGGCATATTTTTATCACTCATGCTAATTTCTCTACCCCTCAATATTTTAAGTATATTTTATCCTGTTATTTTTAATAATAAAACATACCACTATTTTTTCTAAGAGGTTCGCTGGATTTTTTTTTCTGTTTCTGGAAGATTACTCAAGCAGACTAATGTTTCACAGTCAAAAAAGTTTTTTTTTTTTTAAATTTACACTACTGTTACACCAGATATGAGTGGTGGCACTGGGCAAGTGGGCCTGGCACACACGCTGGCAAGCAGGCATCTGCAATTAGATTACACTAGCAGACTGATGTTTCACAGTAAAAAAAGATTTTTTTTTTTAAATTTACACTACTGTTACACCAGATATGAGTGGTGGCACTGGGCAAGTGGCTTGGCAGGCAGGCAATTGCAATTAGATTACACAGGAAAAAAAAAAACAGACTGATGTTCTAGCCCTAAAAATGGCTTTTTGGGGTGCTGTCCTTACAGCAGAGATCAGATGAGTCCTTCAGTACTGTAGTGGACACTGAATACACTAGCCTAGCTATCAATTTCCCTATTAAATCAGCAGCATTTACACTGTCCCTCCTCTCTCTAAGAATGCAGCTTCCGAATGAATCTAAAATGTCTGCTGTCCAGGAGCTGGGAGGGTCTGGGAGGGAGGGTCTGCTGCTGATTGGCTGGAATGTGTCTGCAGACTGTGAGATACAGGGTCAAAGTTAACTCAATGATGACGAATAGGGGGCGGATCGAACATTGCATATGTTCGCCCGCCGAGGCGAACGCGAACAAGCTATGTTCACCGGGAACTTTTCGCTGGCGAACTATTCGCGACATCACTATTTAAAAAGCATGTGATGAGAGGCATCCTTCAAGGGCTTATAAATTAGCATATGAGCCTACCTAGGTTTAGTTTAAACTAAGAATACCAAGAGAAAAAAAGCAAATTTATAGATAAAAGTAAATTGGAAAGTTGATTAAAATTACATGTCCTATCTGAATAATGAAAGTTTAATTTTGACTATACTTGTTCCTTTAACTTACATTTCCGATGAGTAGGAAACTTTGGCGTAGAAAGCAGCATCTGTTGCTTGTTAAATCTTTTGTATAATAGCTCTCTCACACACTCTCACACACACACTCACTGTTTCACACACACAGAAAGACACTGAGAAACACAAAGACACACACAAACTCACACACACACTCACTGTTTCACACACACACACACACAGACACTGAGAAACACAAAGACACACACACACACTCACATACACACTCACTGTTTCACACACACACAGAAAGACACTGAGAAACACAGACACACATACACTCACACACACACACTCACTGTTTCACACACACACTGAGAAACACAAAGACACACAAAGACACACACAAACTCACACACACACTCACTGTTTCACACACACACACAGACACTGAGAAACACAGACACACACACACACTCACATACACACTCACTGTTTCACACACACACAGAAAGACACTGAGAAACACAAAGACACACACACACACTGTTTCACATACACACAGACACTGAGAAACACAAAGACACACACACACACTCACTGTTTCACACACACACAGAAAGACACTGAGAAACACAGACACACACACACTCACACACACACACTCACTGTTTAACACACACACTGAGAAACACAAAGACACACAAAGACACACACAAACTCACACACACACTCACTGTTTCACACACACACACAGACACTGAGAAACACAGACACACACACACACTCACATACACACTCACTGTTTCACACACACACAGAAAGACACTGAGAAACACAAAGACACACACACACACTGTTTCACATACACACAGACACTGAGAAACACACACACTCACATACACACTCACTGTTTCACACACACACAGAAAGACACTGAGAAACACAAAGACACACACACACACTGTTTCACATACACACAGACACTGAGAAACACAAAGACACACACACACTCACTGTTTCACACACACACAGAAAGACACTGAGAAACACAAAGACACACACACACACACTCACTGTTTCACATACACACAGACACTGAGAAACACAAAGACACACACACACACACAATATTTAATTCAAAATATTCCAAATACTTCATATTTCATATATTCGGTGCCCGTGTTGTTCTTTATTCATCTTGTTTAAAATGAACAAACCATTTATGGATCATTTACGTTTGTTTTCAATAAATTAATGTACAGGTTTCACTGCTACAGGTGAAAAAGTTCCCCTGGAGCGACTAAAATACTTACATAGCGCGCTGAAGAACCGTGCTAACCCACTCCTCTTCTTCACAGAGCTCCAGCCCCGCTAAAAGGAGGCTTAGTGCAGTGGCTCCCAGAGCCTGCATTAAATGAGCTTCTCATTTGGTGCAGGCCCGGGGAGCAGCAGTGCTAAGCCTCTCGTTAGTGTGACCGGGGCTCTGTGAAGAAGAGGAGTGGGTTAGCGCAGCTCTCCAATGGACTTAGATAAGAATTTTTTATTTAAAGGAAACAAATGAAGACTGCCAAATTCAGCCTTATTCCTTTGTTTTCTTATATATTTTGTTCTGCATTAATTTAGATATTTACTTTGTTAAAACGAGATGAATATACGTTTTAGTTAACAAATGTGCATTCATAACAAAACATGTCTACTGATATTCACTTTTCAACAGGGTTAAAAATTGCACTGGTACAATTTGTGCATTAAACCTCTATGGAGAATGATAAAGTGACTGCATGTAAAGTAAATACATATTTATAATGATTATATATCCAACAATGCAAAAGACTAAAAAAAATGAAATAACTGAGAAGAAATATTTGGCCCTATTCCAGAATAGTGATTTAAAAATGTCTTGCGCAACCTCTTGCACATTTTTAAAATTCAAGGCATTCCAAACCATTTGCAAGTCTAGTTTTCTAGTGGCTTTGCATGTGGGATGGGAAGGGTTAATTTTGGCTAATAGATTCTTATAGCAGAAATTAGATCTTCTAATACTGTATTATGTATTTCTTAACTAATTACTAAGAACCCAATTCTCTAAAACCTGCCAACATCGAGGAATCGTCAGTTTATTTTATTGAGCATTATATTGCAATGTGTCTCACCTTTACATAGAGAGAATTAGGGGACTCCTCTTATTTAGATACATGGTTCTACAGGTTAACATTGCAGCTCATTTCCTGAGAGGCCCACTACTGATAAGGATTCTTAAATAATCTCAACAGACAAGAGTGCTTTAGAAAATCAGGCCCTTAGACCCTTGAAATATTTAGAATTTTATTTGATCTATAGATCATTATCTTTGAATATATATGTTAAAAAATATATTTATTTATGCATAAAGCAGTGGCAGTGGCGAAAACAATATTTATGGGATTACTGTTGCTGTCCAAAAGACTTCATATGAGAACACTGACATTTGTTCTGAGCTCCATCTTTTGAGAGTCAGTGATATAGTGCAGCAATATCAAAGGTCATCACTTACAGCTTATAGAAAGTGTAAGCTGCAATTCTGCTGAAGCCTCTGTATCTTTCATGACACTCATGGTACCGCTTCTGTCACATTTTCACCTTATCACTTGCGAAGGGGCTGATGTTTATCATAACAAATGCAGATAAATTGGTTTTACACAATGACAAATATGAAGGATACGGTTTTAAATGGACACTGAACCCAAATTTTTTCTTTTGTGATTCAGATAGAGCATGCAATTGTATGCAACTTTCTAATTTACTCCTATTATCAATTTTTATTCGTTCTCTTGTTATCTTTATTTGAAAAAGAAGGCATCTAAGCTTTTTTTGGGTTCAGGACTCTGGATAACACTTTTTTATTGGTGGATGAATGTATCCACCAATCAGCAAGGACAACCCAGGTTGTTCACCAAAAATGGGCCGGCATCTAAACTTACATTCTTGCATTTCAAATAAAGATACCAAGAGAATGAAGAAAATGTCATAATAGGAGTAAATTAGAAAGTTGCTTAAAATTTCATGCTCTATCTGAATCATGAAAGAAAAATTGGGTTCAGTGTCCCTTTAATTATCCAGCTTGTATTAAACAAAAATACTAGAAGGTATAATTGGCATTTGCTTGAAACCTCTTAGATCTGTAAGAGTGTTATAAAAACCTCATAAATGAGGTTTCTTGACTATAAACATTTATTGTATTAAAAGGCTAGACATTCTAGGGTTTAAGGGACCTCAAATTAAAATAACATGTGATAGTTGCTGGTGTAATGGAAGTGGGGCTTTTTTACATTGCATGTGTGTGTTGTCTATATTTTCACTAATTTTATACATTTTGCATATTTGTCCCCTGAGCAGCTATTCTGTTAAAATCCCTATTGGGTTATTTGTTATAATTTGTTCATCTTGTGCAAAGAAATTATAAGATACCAATGTGTAAAAATGTTAGTTTTTTAAGAGTTAATATAATTGGAATAGTTACGTGCAATATGGATGTTTCCAATGTGACCTATCAGCTAATTTCTGTAAAAAGATTTTGGCATGTCTGACAAACAATCAAAATAATATTTCTCCAATCTAATGCAGAAGTAGACTACAATACATTCTAGGCCAGTTGTACCCTGCCCTGTATTAATTTTACCCCAATAAGACAGGATTTTAGCTTATACTAAATTTGAAATTCTGAACCAATAGTGATATGATAACGGTATCCTCAAAACGTTCTATGTTAGTGTTACCTAAGGAAAGGATTAGGAATCATCGGCTAGATTACAAGTGTTTCAGTATGGCTATACGGCTGAAACATTGGCCAGTAATGCATATTACGAGTGCCAGCGGTATAGCTATACCTCAAGCATTTTAGCCTGTAATGCATTCCGCAATCAAAAAAATGACGTGTGAGTGTGGGATTTGCATAGCACCGTATTACAGGTTGTGCGGTCCGGCTAAAATGCTTGCTTACAGCCTAGATGGACACGATCCATTCCACCATCTGAGAGCAGTAGTTATGGATTTTGCGAAACAAAAATGTTTAACAAAACTCATAACTAAACTTTTATAATGTACACTAACACCCATAAACATACTATTAACCCCTTAACCGCCGTTTCCCACATTGCAAATCTATAATAAATGTATGAACCCCTAATCTGCCGCCCACCCACATCGCCAACACTAAAATAAACCTATTAACCCCTAAAACGCTGCACCCCCCCACATCGCCAACACTATATAAACCTATATACCCCTAATCCACTGCTCCCGATACTAAATAAAGCTATTAACCCCTAAACCGCCGGCCCCCACATCGCAACTAATAAATAAATCTATTAACCTCCTAAACTGCCAGTCCCCCACATAGTAACTAATAAACTAAACCTATTAACCTATTAACCCCTAAACCGCCGGCCACATTGCAAAACATTAAATTGAACTATTAACCCCTAAACCTAACAACACCCCCTAACTTTAACTAAAGTTACAATATAACTATCTTAAAATAAATATAAACTATAACTTAACCTAACATTACTAAGAACTACCAATTAAAAACCTAAATTAAAAATTTGAAAAAACCTAATACTACGAAAAAAATAAAAAATCTAAGATTACAAAAACAATAAACACTGAATTCCGAAAAATAAAAAAGATTACAAATTTAATAATCAAAATGATCAAAAATAAAAACAATTACTCCTAATCTAATAGCCCTATAAAAATAACCCCCCCAAAATAAAAACACCCCCTTACCTACAATAAACTACCAGGGCCTTTTGTAGGGCATTGCCCTAAGTTAAACAGCTCTTTTACCTTGAAAAAAAATACAAAGTCCCCCCAACAGTAAACCCCCCACCCAATCAACCCCCCAGAAGTCTAAAAAAAAATCCTAAACTACCCATTGCCCTAAAGGGGCATTTGTATGGGCATTGCCCTTAAAAGGGCATTCAGCTCTTTTACTGCCCTTAAAAGGGCATTCAGCTCTTTTACAAGCCCAAAGCCATAATCTTAAACAAACACCCCAAAAATGAAAAAAAAAACTAACCCTAACCCCATAAAATAGCGGTTAGAAGTCTTCATCCAGGCAGCGACACCTTCATCCATTTCGGGGACATTTTCTATCTTCATCCCGGTGGCGCGGACCGGAGCTATCCTGGACGATGATGACATCCTGCACTGAGCATCCTCTTCATACGATCACCGCCGTACACTGAAGTTGAATGCAAGGTACCCGTTTCAAAATGGTGTATCTTGCATTCCTATTGGCTGATTTGATTCTTCAAATTCATATCAGCCAATAGGATGAGAGCTTCTGAAATCCTATTGGCTGTTCAAATCAACCAATAGGATGAGAGCTTCTAAAATCCTATTGGCTGTTCAAATCAGCCAATAGGATTTCTGTAGCTATCATCCTATTGGCTGTTTGATCAAATCAGCCAATAGGATTTCAGTAGCTCTCATCCTATTTGCTGTTTTGAACAGCCAATGGGATTTCAGAAGCTCTCATCCTATTGGCTGATTTGAATTTGAAGAATCAAATCAGCCAATAGGAATGCAAGGTACACCATTTTAAAATGGCTACCTTGCATTCAACTTCAGTGTACGACAGTGATCATATGAAAAGGACGCTCCGCGTAGGATGTTATCGCAGTCTATGATAGCTCTGTGCCGCCGGGATGAAGATAGAAGATGTCCCCGAGATGAATGAAGGTGTCGGCGATGCCGGAGAGAGGCAGTTTAGGGGTTAATAATTTTATTTAGCATCGGGGAGCGGCAGATAAGGGGTTAATAATTTTATTTACTGTCGACGATGTCAGAGGCAGCGGATTAGGGGTGCTTAGATTAGAGGTTTATGTTAGGGTGTAAACTTAACTTTCTTTCCCCCTAAGACGTCAATGGGGTTGCATAACGGAGATTGCATACCGCGATCGCAGGTGTTATTTTTTTTTCCGAACACTTTCTCCCCATTGATGTCTATGGGGAAAAACGTTCACGAGCACGTAAACTCAGCCCTTGAATTTTGTGCGGTATGGAGCTTAACGCACCATAACGTACAGCACAAAGAGGCTTTTCAGTAACTCGTAATGGCAGCGCTATGGAAAGTGCAATAACACAAATTTGTTGGCGTTATTTTGGCACCCTGTTTAGCACAAAACTCGTAATTTAGGTGCATATGTTTAATATTTAATTGTCTACAGTGCTTAGTAGTGATATTAATGATTTTAGCAATTATGCCTCTTTGCCACCAAACTTGCCAAATCATGTCTTCATGGACTTTACTTTGTGCACAGTAAATTTGTTCACATATATAGGGATTGTCACTGCTAGGATAGAGGACTGAATTGACTGTTAGACATACAAGTAATCAATCCTGCAAGTGAACTCCAATCGCACCTAAGCAGTGAACAGGCAACCCTTATTGACCCAATATGAGACGTGTCACTATAGCTAAAAAATATCAATGCAAAGTACTGACAACTTCTCAAAGTATCAGTATACAATCGCATACAGTCATTAGTAAGTGTACCTTGAGTTCGTAATGTCCTTTTGTGCAATATGCGGTTTACTGTAGATACTTCCCGAGCTCCACTCAGTAGCGGAAGACGCTGATAGCAAAACAGGCTCCCTCAGATTGGCGCTTCACTTGGTAGCGGTCATGTGACCTGTCCAGAAGTGTGGTCTCAAGGTACAAAGAAAGGAAGGTAAACAATCGTAAGAGAAGCATCCCAGGCTTCAACAAAACATACGATAGCCAACAAAGAAGAAAAACAATCCAATAGTGGTCATCATTAGTGTGGTTTATTCTGTGAACGGTGAGAAACAAAACCTATCATACGTGATACCACAGGTCAGGTAAAACTCCCTATGCATTTCATGCCGACAGGCACTTTGTCCCTGACGTGTAGAATGTTTTATCTGACCTGTTATATCACGTATGATATGTTTTGTTTGTCACCGTTCACAGAATAAACCACATTAATAATGACCACTAATGGATCGTTTTTCTTCTTTGTTAGCTTTGTGCACAGTAATGCTGGAACAGGAAAAGGATTTTCCCAAACTGCTGCTTGGCTTTGAAAACATATTTACTGAAGCTCCTGGTGAAGTTATTGTGACAATTTCACTTCCAGAGGTAATTTGGAACTCTGTAGTGAGTGATGAAACAGATGATAGGTGATTTTCATGCATACTATCCCGTTTTTGGATCTAAATATATACAAATGTGAAAGTGAGGAGGCACGAGGGTTTGCTACGCCACTATACACAAAGCCCACAGATAAAAATGTGTTACTGTCTGCACAGAGTTTTCATCCTATGCATCAAAAGAGGAGTGTCATCTCCTCTCAGCTCATGAGGGTGGCATGTAACAACACCCTTGATGACACTAGAAAAGAACAAGAAGAGAACATGATCACTAAATTGAAACAAAGGGGCTATAACAGTAAGGATATCCAGAGGATACACAGTCAGTTGGCTGGGCAGAAACAAATATCAGTATTGAATAAGACACATTAGGATAGAGAGGTCACTGAGAGAGTGAATTTTATAACTACCTACACACCTTTACATAGTGTGATGGAACGGTCAATTAGAGCGAACTGGGATACTGTTAAATCTGATAAGACTCTGCCCTTCACCCAGATGGAAGCTCCAAGGATAGTGTACACAAAGGCACCTAACCTAAGGGATATACTAGTCCACAATGACCCAGTAAAATGCTATCAGAAAGGGTCTTGGCTAGATGGTAAAAGGAAATTAGGTTGCTACAAGTGTGGGGACTGTACCACTTGCAATATCATGGTTACTGGACCAGTATTTCATCATCCCTACACTGGGAAGAAATAAGATACATAATAGGCTATCCTGTGTGAGTGAATTTGTGATCTATATACTCTTATTCCCATGTTCCTTAGTTTACGTGGGTAAGACTTCAACCACATTCAGGAAAAGAATGGTGAACTATCGCTGTGCCATCCGGGAAGCAATTGAGAAACGAACCTCTGACCAGCCAGTGACTTGACATTTTTTATAGGCAGGGCACACTGTTGAAAGTCTGAGAACTATCAAGTAGATTAAGAGTTGTGCATTTGTCGTTTAACACTGAAAAAATTGTAATTTCATCGTTAAAACAGTAACACAGCCATTACAAGTCTTGTCGGTATAGCTGTACGGCAAGCTTTTTAGCCTGTAAAGCAAAGTCAGCCCCGCATTTGTAAAAATGACGTTTTTTCATGGGACTTTCATAGCGCAGCCATTACGAGTTTTGCGGTGAGGCTAAAAAGCTTGTGTTACACCCTATAACGACAAGATCCGTACCGCCATCTGAGAGCAGTAGTTATGAGTTTTACACAACAAAACTGTTACATAAAACCCATAACTAAACTGTTACAAAGTACACTAAACACCCATAAACAACCTATTAACCCCTAAACCGAGGTTTTCTCGCATCGCAAATACTATATTAAAGTTATTAACCCTTGTGATGACCATGGTTATCAAACCCTGCTCCAGTCACTTGTTTGGCACAGAAAGGGTTATCAGTCCCGTTCTACTGTCACTAATATCTCACAATCAAGCCACGCCAGGCAAGCTTGTAATTTAGTTCAGTGGGTGCAAGGGTTAACAACACTCTTTAGTCTGTACTAGACTTAAAATAAATGCACAAAACTCCCCTTTAATGCCACCCACCCTAAACTAACTATAATATTTAGCTGCCACCACTTAAGATTATATGATATGGGAAATCTTAAGGAAACCCCAGATTTACACATTAACTCTCAGAATACAATTTAGCAGAAAATAACCTAAAATATACAGTTCCAATACTTCAGTCTCTTTCAGTAACGTGGTTCAAATATTAGACAAAAGCCAAAGCTTAGTAAATTAATTATTTATTATGCACAATGCATTATTAATAAAAAGTTGTTACAAATAAAATTACACACAAGCAAACAGTTTTTCAAAATAAAAAGAAGAAAATAGAAACCTCATACTGTACTAGTCTTTGAAATCTGTGTGCCAGGAGATGGCATGAAGCAATGGGTCCTTACTCCGTTTTTTGTAACAGCTTACCTTGTAAGAATGACAATTTCAGTGTTAAAACATAACATAATATACCTTTTTTCAATAGATCAGGTTGCCTGACCTCACCCCCTTTGCAGAGACTGGCTGGGAAACCCCCTATCTTTTACAACAGTCAATAAACTTTAAGTACCTTTGGCTGACTTTAGAGAACACATTATAATTTTCTGCTAGATACATCCATTTTCATATAGACAGAAAGGCAATCTCTTATTTGCATTGTGAGAAACAGTTTGATACCAAATATGACAGGGTTGTCATATTTTCCTTCATCTAATGTCATAACCTGTTTTAAACACACATCTTACATTGTACTAATTAGACATGTGCATGGCAAAAAAATTCGGTTCGGATCGATTCGGATTTTTTCGAATTTCGGTTCAGAGCAATTCGAATTTGGAAAAATTTGAATCGATTCGGTTCGGATTTGTTTCGGATTCATTCGGATTCAAATAAATTTGTTTCGGATTTGTTTCGGATTCATTCGGATTCGAATAAATTCGGCTGGATTCGTTTCGATTCGTTTCGTTTCGGAAATTTGGAATTTCGGTAAGTGTTAGATGGGATTAGACTAGTATTATGTACTGTACATTAGATGTAACCCATAGCAGAGTGATATAACCTAATATACTGTACAATACTAGTGTAATCCATGGCCATCCGAATCTACCGAATAAATTCGAATAAATCCGAAGTTATTCGGATTTATTCGGTAGATTCGGCACTATTTTAATTCGGAAATTCGGTTCGATCTGAATCTCCAAATTTTCCAAATTTTCCGAATTTCCGAACCAAACCGAATCGCACATGTCTAGTACCAATGTCCTTGTATTGACCTCATCAGGATCTGGGGAGAGGGCACTGCTTATTGTCTCTGGAACCAACACTTTTATGGGCGTGCTGCCTTAATGACTATACAATAACAGTTATTCAAGTGGAACTTTGAAACAATTTTTAATGGGGTCTGGTTTTATCACAAAAAACAAACAACATAAACACAGGACACAGTTCTTCTTGAAAAAACAAATGTTTTTTTAGCTCACAGGCTAAATAGAATGAACCCCTTCGCAGCTAAATCATGAGGTATTCGTGACACCTAACCCGATAAGAGATGGAAAAGGGGGTGGCCACAAGCCACTCCAGCTGTGTATCAAAGGGAGCATCCCCTTGCGGTGAGAACACCATTGCCAGACATGTTGCACATAGCACTTTTGCCATCATGATGCCCTCCATTTAAAAATGACACACTAGTTGCTCTACCCAGCTGATTTAATATATTGCAGGGACCCTCCCATGCAGCCTGTAAGTTGTTCTGCCTTATAGGTGTTAGTACAAGAACATTTTGCCCCATCTCATACACTACCTTTCCGGCAGTAAAATCCTGTAACTGTTTTTGTAGGAAAATGGCATTGGCATCTCTGGGTTTTGCAGGTACCTCCCCCAATAAGGCGTGCATCTTGTCCCTGAATGGTACATCATCCCCCTGTTACAGAGGTGTCTGTGAATCCTAAGGTCTTGCTACATATTGTGTGCTCTCTAAACATATTGTGTGCTATCAGTTGCTGCTTAACTACCCAGGGCTTTTGCCCTTCCACTGGAGTAGAATTCCTGTTCTCCTGCACTTTGTTATGGTTGGTAGGGAGTTGCCTAACTGCCCCCTTCTTCTCCACTGTGGGTCCTATCTGCTGAGCCTGCTGGGGAATCTGATTCTGCACACCTATCAGTGTATCTGCTGAATGGCACTGTGGGGCTGTGTAAATACACTTCTCTGTACTCCTCCCCCCCTGTGTCTGCAGTCTGTGTCAGTCTCTGCCCCCTAGTCTGTGCAGTCTTTTTATAGGTCACAGCAGAGGTTACTGGGGTCTCTGTCACCCACAATCTTTTCACACTCACTCTGGGGGTCCCTCAAAGAGTATCCTGTACTCTCCTCCCTCATACACTCTGGATTCTGGGGCTCTCTCTCACAGTCAGTCTGCCACTTCACATCCTCACACAGAAGTTGGGATCCTTCTACACTGGTGCAGACAAGCACATATCTTCCTTCTGCCATTTATCCCATATATCCTGTCTTTTCACAGGGGACTCAATTGGTTCTGGCACAGACTGGCACACATCATCCAGTGGCCCAGTCACCCAGTCATTCCCCCCATATTCTCACTTCCTTCTATAGAATCCACTGATTCAATCACAGACAGACACGCACTACTCATCTGCCTCCTCTGACAGACAGTTTTAAACTTGGTTCAGGCACAGACAGACCACACAGTCTATCTGTCTTTCTCCCCAGTTAGTCTCACATGGTATAGTTAACTTTAATTCTGCAGATACTGCTGGTTCAATTACAGGCAGACACACACCATATATCCATCTTTCTCCCCAGTCAGTATCTCCTCTTACAGTTTCACATCTCAGCACAGACACCCCCAGTTCAGGCACAGCACTTTGCACACATGCACTCTGTCCTCCCTCCTGGTCAGAATGTCTCTGAACATTTTTACACATAGCCTTTTTCACATAAGGGTCTACAGCTAATGTCACTAGGTCACATGTAGCATTGTCAGGCACATAAAGAGATAACAATCTACCCAGATCAGTAACCAGTAAAACATAATTAGGAATATTTTCAGATACCCCCACATTTCTTAAGCCTCTCCCCGCTCCCCAATCAATATGTACACGTGCCATAGGCACTGCAAGTTGCATTCCCCCAATCCCTTTAACTGCTACAGTCCTGCCAGGAATAATGTCCTTAGAGCTCACCAGCCCTGGATGTACAAGAGTCACTGCGGCACCTGAGTCCCGAAGCCCAAGTGTTACCTTAGTTCCAACCAGCACAGGTTGCAAGTTATCCTGGTTGTTTTCCTCTGGACGTGTAATGAACAAAACAGATGCTGGTACTTCTGAGGGATTACCCCCTCCAGGTGATTGCACCCCCTCCAGCTGATTGAAGTTAATATTCTCTGGGCAAGTGAAGCTGATGTGGCCCACTTTATTGCAAGCAAAACACCTGCGGGTGTCCCCCTGCCCAGGTGCAGCACTTGCCCCTCCTTTCCCAGAGGGAGCAGACACATTAAACAAAGGCACAACAGGCTTTGTGAAGGGGTTCATGCAACAGCTCCTTTCCAGGTGGATCCCCCCTTAACAAAGGATTTTCTCCCATTCCCTGGTGACCTGTTGGCTGTGTAAAGATCATCCAGCTCACCTGCTTCCAATGCGGTTATGGGTTTACAATCGAAAACCCATTCTTTGACTTCTGTTGGGTACAGCTGAATACATTTCTCCTTCACCATCAGATCTTCCAGCTCTTCTATAGTGGCAATCTTTATCCCTCTGATCCACTGTTTAAAGGCTGTCATCAGGTTTCCAACAACTGCAGTATAGCTCTGTGACGTACCTTTCTGCAGAGAACGGAATGTCTTCCTGTACACCTCAGGAGTAAGATTATACCTCCTCTGCAGTGCAGCTTTAATGGCATCATAGCCCTGATCAAACTCTGGGGGTAGTTCAGCAAAAGCCTCCAGGGCAGGACCTTTCAGGCCAGGGGTAAGGTATTTGGCCCACTGCTCCCTTGGCAGCTGGAACTGTCTGCAAACTTTCTCAAAGCTATGCAGGAATACATCCACATTGCCATCTTTCTCCAGAGTGGGAAAATTCTCTGCACGCACTCTGGGAACAGGTGAGTCTATAGACTCACTAACAACAGGTGAGACCATCCCTACAAGCTGTTGCTAATACTCTCTCTCAGCCTGTTGTTCAGCAGCCTGTCTTTCAGCTTCCACAGCAGCCTGCCTCTCAGCTGCAGCAGCCTGTATTTCATCTACAGCAGCCTGTCTCTCAGCTGCAGCAGCTGTCTCTCAGCTGCAGCAGCCTGTCTCTTGTAAAATTTTGCAATCAGCTCCATGGTCTGCTGCTGATATGTCTCCATAGTAAAAATAAAATAGAAAAGAAAAACAGAATAGGGAAGGGGACTGTTTGCAATGTGTGACTATATAATGCACTGAGTTTTAGCCTTTGGAAATTGTGAGAGTCACAATTTCTTTTTAGTACCGAGATTTTCCCACTAGCAAAGCCACGAGCACTAAAATCTAATAAAAAAATGTATCTACACTGCTGCCCACCAATTTGTGATGACCAGGGTTATCCAACCCTGCTCCAGTCACTTGTTTGGCACAGAAATAGTTATCAGACCCCTTCTACTGTCACTAATATGTCACAATCTAGCCACGCCAGGCAAGCTTGTGATTTACATAAATAAAAAGAGAGAAGCGCTCAACCTGGGAATGAACAATAGCATAATAGCTTGTTCTATGGCTAGTTACCACCCAAGAAGCAGCATCTTTTTGCTCAACATGTACCTTTCACAGAGAAGAACTTTCCTGAAGCATATCAGTCTGATCCTGACTTCACAGTACACTCCAGCCCCGAAATAACAGCAAAACCCCAGACGTACATTTTGGCTTATTGTGGGCCTCATCAGTGAGGTACAGCCATATCCCTCTAGGCACACTGAGCAACGGGTCCACGTCTGTATTCCCACATCACACTTAGGGAGACTTCCCCAAGTGTCATAATTTGCATAAATAAAAAGAGAGAAGCGCTCAACCTGGGAACAAACAATAGCATAATAGCTTGTTCTATGGCTAGTTACCACCCAAGAAACAGCGTCTTTTTGCTCAACATGTGCCTTTCACAGAGAAGAACTTTCCTGAAGCATATCAGTCTGATCTTGACTTCACAGTACAGTCCAGCCCCGAAATACCAGGCAATCCCTCCCTGAACGAGAGAAACAGCAAAACTCCATATATACGAACTAGCCATAGAACAAGCTATTATGCTATTGTTTGTTCCCAGGTTGAGCGCTTCTCTCTTATTATTTATGCAAATTATGACACTTAGGAAAGTCTCCCTAAGTGTGATGCGGGAATCCAGACGTGGACCCGTTGCTCAGTGTGCCTAGAGGGATATGGCTGCACCTCACTTACGAGGCCCACAATAGGCCGAAACGTACATCTGGGGTTTTGCTGTTTCTCTCATTCAGAGAGGGATTGCCTGGCATTTCGGGGCTTTTACAACAGTCAATAAACTTTAAGTACCTTTGGCTGATTTTAGAGAACACATTCTAATTTTCTGCTAGATAAATCCATTTTCATATAGACAGGGTTGTCATATTTCCCTTCATCTAATGTCATAACCTGTTTTAAACACACATCTTACATTGTTCCAATGTCCTTTTATTGACCTCATCAGGATCTGGGGAGAGGGCACTGCATATTGTCTCTGGAACCAACACTTGTATGGGCTTGCTGCCTTAATGACTATACAATAACAGATATTCAAGTGGAACTCTGAAACAATTTATAATGGGGTCTGGTTTTATCACAAAAACCAAACAACATAAACACAGGACACAGTTCTTGGAAAAACAAATGTTCTTTTAGCTCACAGGCTAAAGAGAATTAAGCCCTTGGCAGCTAAATCATGAGTTATTTGTGACAACCCGTAATCTGCCGCTCCGAAATTGCCGCCACTAATAACATTTATTAACCCCTATTATTATTAACCACTAAACTGCCGCCCTCCGGCATCACAAACACTATTAAATATTATTAACCCTAATCTGCCGTCTGCCCACATCGCCCCCACTATACTAAAGTTATTATGCCCTATTCCGCGTCTCCCCGAAATGGCCACCACTATCATAAACCTATTAACCCCTAAACCACAAGCCCCCACAACGAAATATACTAAATTAAACTATTAACCCCTAAACCGAAAGCCCCCCACATCGCAATAAACTTATTTAAACTAGTAACCCCTAAACCTAACGCCCCACTAACTTTATATTAAAATTACAATTTCCCTATCTTAAATTAAATTAAAACTTGTCAAATTAAAAAAAAAAACTAAGTTTAAACTAACAATTAAACGAATATAACTATTAAACTGAGATTAAACTAACTACCAATTAATGAAAACTAAAATACACATTAAAAAAATCCTAACACTACTATAAAATTTACAAAGTATCTAATTACAAAATGTAGGCTAGGGTTTTTTTATATTTTGGGTGGGCTTTTTTATTTTTATACGGCTATTAGATTAGGTGTAATTCTTTTTTATTTTTGATAATTTTGTTTGTTATTTTTCATAATTTAGTGTTTGTTATTTTTTGTAATTTAGTATTTTTTATTTTTTGTAAATATATACTTTGTAATTTTTATAGTAGTGTTAGGATTTTTTTAATGTGTATTTTAGTTTTCTTTAATTGGTAGTTAGTTTAATTTTAGTTTAATAGTTATATTAGTTTAATTTTAGTTTAAACATAGTTTTTTTAATTTGACAGGTAAGATTTAATTTAATTTGAGATAGGGAAATTGTAATTTTAATATAATGTTAGGGGTTACTAGTTTAAATTGGTTTATTGCGATGTGGAGTGCTTTTGGTTTAGGGGTTAATAATTTAATTTAGTATATTTTATTGTGGGGGGCTTGTAGTTTAGGGGTTAATATGTTTATTATAGTGGCGGCGGTGTCGGGGAGCGGCGGAATAGGGGTTAATGAATTATCATAGTGGCGGCGATGTTGAGAGCGGCAGATTAGGGGTTAATAACATTATGTAGGTGTCGGCGATGCCAGGGGCAGCAGATTAGGGGTGTTTAGACGCGGTTTTTATGTTAGGGTGTTAGGTTTAAAATAAAAAAAAAATCCCCATAGACATCAATGGGGTTGCGTTACAGAGCTTTTCATTCCACGATCGCAGGTGTTAGTTTTTTTTCTAACACGCTCTCCCCATTGATGTCTATGGGGAATGCGTGCACAAGCACGTCAAAACAGCGCTTGTATTTTGTGCGGTATGGAGCTCAATGCAACCATATCGCACGCACAAGTGGGCTGTTTGAAAACGTGTAATGGCAGCGCTATGGAGGGTGAAATAACACAACTTTTGTTGTGTTCGTTAAATACCCTCTATCGTGCATAACTTGTAATCTACCTCTTTGATAATAGATCATGTGCTCCCTCTTAAGAGAGGAGGGGATAGGCACAAGAGACTGTTGCAAAATGAGACGCAATGATACGGTGTCCCCAAGGGGATTAAACACACAGTTGGATTTCTAAGATGTGTTTATAAGATGAATGGAGCTTCTATGATCAGACGGTCTAGTTTGTGATAATTTAATCTTGGAAATAACTTTTCCCTGATACTGATCTAATGGAATGTTAACATCACTAGTGTCACAATACGCTCTCATACAAATTCCTGTTGTACCTGTTCACAGTTAATCCAACAATGATTGATGTAACACAATGTTTGTTTTTAACTTGGTTAAGATTTTCTATAGCATAAAAGGTATGTCTTAAAATGGGTAAGGTGTTTTGCCTGATCGTCAGAGGCAATTAGAGGGACTGCTGACTGTTTTGTCACATGGATGACGTATATAATACACAACAGGCTATTATAGGCTATTTAAATTAACCATGCGGTTTTGTTGTGAGGGGGCGAGTTCAAACCCTGAGCGGATCTCTGACCATTGGCTCTCTCGACCGGAAGTTAATGACACACCTAGTTTAATTAGAAGTGGGGGGAAGATGTTTAGGTATAACACTTTTTTTCTCACACTTGGTGTCCCAGTGAACAAGATACCCGGTTGGTACCAAAACATTTGGAAGTATGCCTTTTTAATACGGTGAGTGCAGTGTCTATTCTGAAGTGAATGGAGTGGAACTGATGTATAATATTGCACAGCACCCCGGTACTCGCTCTTTGGATTGGTGAGTGCAGTGGCAAGCAAACTGTTATACATTATATATATATATATATATATATTTTTTTTTTTTTAAATATGATACAGATATTTACAATATTTAGTTGAAATGACTTTTATTATAGAATAAAATAACATAAATAAAGAATACAGAATACATCGTACATTGCATAGTTTTTCCCATTTGAATGTCTATAACTCTTCTCTCTCTTTTTCTGGTGAAAGTCCATTAAGGAAAGGTCCATATTAGTAGGCACAACTTTAGTTTGCTGAACCAGAAGAACTGTGTAATGTCCATTCGCATTTATTTGAGCATGAAGAGATTTATCACACAGTGTGGTTAACCACACAGTCAGTGAGAATTACAAAGACTTAAGGGTGTAATAGATCATCAATTTCTGTAGATATTGAAAGTATCCATGGCCACCCCTCAGTCCCTGCAGCACCCAATTGTATTCTTTTGTAACATTTCCCAGTGTTTTTATCCTCTTATATTATAACAATAAACCATAAACTAACATCCCCCCACTCAATAAAGTATTAAACGTCAACTTGCCTGCTCCAGCTTTGCTTCAGACGCCGATCCAGGGAGAGAGAACCCCGCCACCAGTCGGCACATACAAATCTCTGCCGTCTACTGTCACCTCCTGATTCTCTAAATATATCCAGTCCTGTTTTGAACTCAAGGCTATGTCTCATGCAGACTCCCTAGTTGTGTCTAATCAGTACCCACCCAAATTCCAGTAATTCCAAACTTTTAAGAATTGGTCGTGATTGGCCTGTATCAGTGATGCTGGTTCAGAGAGTGAGTATGTTATCTTAATTTTCTCCAATATTTCCCCCCAAGAGGGCACCCCCACCTTCCAGTGTCGAGCCACACAAATTCTAGTGGCCGTGCATAGAGTGTGTATGAATGTGTTTGTAGCTGAGTTAAAAGGTGTTATATGTTCATTCAACAGAACTTGAGATATTGTTAGGGTGATGTTCTCTGAGAGCACCTCGCTTAATAGTTGGGATAGTTTAGACCAAACTTGTTGTTCTTGTGGGCAATCCCACCACATATGTATATACGTCCCTATCTCGCTACATCCTCTATAGCAATTTTTGCTACCACTTTGAGTGTAGTGTGATGTAATAATCGGGGTAAGGTACCATCTAAAGGTAGTTTTAATACAGTTTTCATTAAAATCCGCACTGATCATACCTTTACCTGATTTATAAAAAAATCTCTGCCCAGTCCTCTTTGGAATATGCTACATTAGTATCTCGATCCCATTTTACCATTAATGGAGATTTGTCTATATGCCTAGCTTCTTGCAGCAGGATGTATATAGTGGAAATTAGTTTTTTGAGTCGGGATCTCGAACTACACAGCTTTTCTAGTATCGTCAGAGTGTGTCTAGGTTGTTGAGGTAGAAACTTGGTAATAGTTGATGCTATCTGTAGGTATAAAAACCATTGCAATTTGTCTGGTGATAGTTTGTTCTGTAACTGTTAGTAAGTAACTATTCTACCCTTGTGCAGAAAGTCCGCTACCCTATAAAGTCCTTTGTTAATCCATTTATTGATCAGCCCATGAGAGACTCTGTCCAATAGAGTTCGCAAAGGTCTCATCAATAAGTCTTGTGGAAATAGCTTTAGGGTATTGGTCAGCGAGTGCCACATAGACATCATCTCACCTGTAAGTTTCGGAGTCTTATTCAGCCTAAGTCTGTCTTTTGGGTGTTCCCAAAAAGCATCGTCTGAATGACTGTATTCTGCTATCTTGGTCTCCACTTTCACCCATACTAAATCTGTCTGTGGATTGCCCAGAAGTGTTGTTTGTGCCAATCTCGCCGCTTGATAGTAACTAAGCAAGTTAGGTACTCCAACCCCTCCTAATTGTCTGTGTTGTTGTAGTATTTGTGAAGGTATACTAGCTTTTTTGTTTCCTCTAATGAATCTAATCAAGTCTGTTTGGAGTCTGTTGAGTTCTGGTATGGGAATCTTAATCGGCAGGGCTCTAAACAGATATAGTAACCTCGGGAGAATGTTCATTTTAATGACGGATATGCGTCCGTACCAAGAGAAACCCCCTGATCTCCACTTATTGATCTCTTTTCTAATGGTTTTATATAATGGGACATAATTTAGTTTGTAGAGGTCTGAAATATCGCCTGACAGTCGGACTCCTAAGAATTTAATTGCCTCTTTGGCCCACTCAAGCGAGAAATTAATTTCAATGAGCTTTCTAGTGTGTAGAGGGAGAGCGATAGGAATCGCTTCACATTTCTCTTGGTTGATCTTGTACCCTGAAATGTCAGCATAGTCCTTTAGGATTCGATATAGGTGGGGCAAAGATTTCATTGGATTGGATAAGGTAAGGAGGATGTCATCTGCGAATAGAGATAATTTGAACTCTTCTCCACCTATCGGAACTCCGTGTATCTCCGGGGTTAATCTAATCTTCGCTGCTAGTGGCTCGATACAGATAGCAAATAGAAGCGGTGACAAGGGGCACCCTTGTCTTGTACCGTTTCGAATTTCAATCCCTCTAGATTGATAGCCCGCCGCTCGGATGTAAGCTGTGGGGCATGAATATATACCCCTAATAGCCTGGACAAATGGACCCCTAAATCCTAACCTGTCTAGCACCTCAAACATAAAATCCCAATCTATTCTGTCAAACGCCTTCTCCGCGTCCAATGATAGGACCAGAGAAGGCGTCCGTGTCTTAGTCAGGTAGTCAACCAAGGAGATCGTGCGTCTGATATTGTCGGGGGCCTCCCTACCTGAAATAAATCCTACCTGGTCCGGATGGATCATCGCCAGTAAATGTGTTTTAAGCCTGTTTGCTAAAATTTTAGTAAAAATCTTTATATCCTGATTAATTAGGGATATGGGTCTGTAGCTTTGACAAAATTTGGGGTTCCTCCCTGGTTTAGTGATAACTACTATCTTTGCTTGTAAAAGTTATTTTGGGATTACCCTACCCTGTAAAATATCATTTTTAAAAAGTTACAACATGTGGGATTAAAGTAGATTTGAAAAGTTTATAGTATTCCCCTGGGAACCCATCCGGACCAGCTGCCTTACCAGGTTTAAGTTCTTTAATGGCCAGCAGGACCTCCCTGGCCGACACCTCTGCATTTAATTCGTCTCGAGTGTTATCGTCTATTGGAGTTAAATGAGTGTCGTCTAAGAATCTGTTCAGTAACAGTCTGGTTTGGTTAGTTTTATTTGTTTTTTTCTCCGTCGTAGAGACATGCGTAATATTGTACAAAAGTATCTGCTATTACTTGTGGATTAGAGGTATATGTTCCATTTTGTGTTTGTAAGACTGGTATGGAAAAGGATTTTGCCTGTTCTCTAAGTTTGTGAGCTAAGTATTTATCGGGTTTATTGGAATAAATAAAATACTGCGACTTCAATCTATGAGCTGCTCTGAGAGATGCCCTGTTCATAATCTCTGATAATTCTAGTCTTTTAGCTTGTAGTTCTTGGAATATTGTGGCTGATAAGTTCTGTTGATGCGTCTTAGTAAGGGAGTCTATTTGTGTTTGTAGTAAATCTATTTGTTTTCTATTAGCCTTGCTCAAGGCCGCTTTCTCTTTGATCAGCAGTCCTCTAATGAAGGGTTTGTGTGCTGCCCATGTGTTGATAGGGTTGGAAGTGGTTCCCGCGTTCAGTGTCCAGTATTCTGACATGTTCTGTAAGATAGATTCGTGTGTGCCTGGTTTTTGTAGTATCAAAGGATCGTAGTTCCATGAACGTGTGGTACTAACATGGAAGGTGTCTTTAATGTGAATTTGGACTATGGAATGATCTGACCAAGCACAAGCGTGTATGGTGGAGGATGCTAAGTCTGGTATCCATATTTGGCTTACGTAAACATAGTCTAACTTGGAGTATTTTTTATGTGCGTGAGAATAGTAGGTATAGTCTGATGTTTTGCCATATAAGGTATCCCAGGAGTCTATGATGTTGTGAGACAGGAAAATCTCCTTGATTTTCTTAATCATAGAGTTATGTCTAAGTTGTTTATGGGACAATTTAGTTCTGTATCTTGGTATGGGTACATTGATATATTAAAATCGCCCCCTAAGAGTATCCTAGCTTGTGACCAGTGGGTTATTAAATCGGATATGTGTGCAAAGAAAGATATCTGTGTCTCATTGGGTGCATATATGTTGCATAAAATAATTTGCTTGTCTCGTTGTCTCCCTCTTACTATCAGAAACCTCCCCTCCGGGTCCCTAATTGTCTCTTCCACCACAAATCCCAAGGATTGATGTATCAATATCGACACCCCTCTCTTTTTTTTGTTCAATGTTGAATGGTAGTGTTGTGTGAAGGATCTTGACCAGTATTTTGGAACCACTTCTCTAGTGAAGTGTGTTTCCTGCAAAAAAATGATCTTAGCATTTAATCTCAGGTATTGTGCTAATGCTGTCCGTCGTTTAAGGTCCGTATTGAGACCTCTTACGTTATGTGATATTAAGCGTATATCTTTAGTCATTACTTACGGTTTGGCTTTCAGGGCTCTCTCTCCCGGATCCGCCCCTTCTACATTCATAAGCATCATCTCTGGATATCTCAAAAATGGTGCTTCCCCCTCTAGGAGTTTCACCCGAGTAGGGCAGGCAATGAGGAAAAACATAGACAACAACATTACTAGCCAAGTTACATATAGTTTGCAGCATAGCATCTGTGTTATATCGAGTGGTAACATTAAAAACAATGAAAAACAAATAACTCCTACATTGGGTAACTACATGTAGATGATAAACAAGGAAAATCAACAGAACTAACACCCCTCCCCCCCTCCCCCCAATTACTTCAAACATTTTCTGATTAATTTGTACTCCCAACGCTAGCGTGGTAGAGTTGGGCAATGTCAACATTCAGGGTTGTTGAGAGCATATTGCTCAAAGTTCCCTCCCCGGACAAACTCTATCTAGAGATGTTATACTAAACCTTGATTTCTTGTGTCTATGACAGGTGTTTGGTAAGACATGTTACTGCAGTCCAGTCCTTTGAACCTCAGTACTTGTATTGGGTAAGGATTTCATGCTTTTGTTTTTTTCTTCGTGACTCTTGTCAATTTTGGCTTTGGTAAGTGATTGTGTCCAGATCTCTGTTGTCCAGTATCTTCTTCTTGGCTCCTTTGCGGCAAATCTGGAATCTCCAAATGTAATTTGCTGCAGATTGTTGGAATCTCATCCGGTTCTCTGAGACTTAGAGTCCTGCCATTGTGTAAGATGTATAGGTTAAAGGGGAAACCCCATCTATATCTGATTTGGTGTTTCCTCAAGATGGTGGTGAGGGGTTTCAGACCACTTCTTCTTTGTAGTGTTTTGAGGCAGAGGTCCTGGAAGAACTGAATCACTGAGCCCTGAAACTTAAATGTAGGGTTTTTCCGCGCCGCTGCCAGTATCTCCTCTTTTTCTGGAAATCTAAGAAACTTGACCACAACGTCTCTAGGTGGGGCTTCTTCTTTTGGCTTGGCACGTAGTGCTCTGTGTGCTCTCTCCAGTTGGAATTTCTCATCGCCCCCTTCACCTGTTATGGCTTGAAAGAGTTGGTGCAGATAGATATGTAGTTCCTCTGCCGTGACAGATTCAGGTACGCCCTTCAACCTTAGATTACATCTTCGGCTTCTATTTTCAAGATCTTCAAGTTTGTCTTGCATTTCCGTAACCTCTTGCTGTTGAGCAGTAAGGAGCTGTTTGAAGTTAGAAAGATCTTCTGTTACTGAAGTGTCAGCTTCCTCCAGAATCGCCACCCTGGAGCCTAAGTCTGTGACATCTTGCTTAATTTCTGCCAGACTGTTAGTTATGGTGCTTTGAAATGCGTCTATTTTTTCCCATAGTTTGTCAAAGTTTTGATTGATATCTTGCTTTGATACCAGTGTCTTAAGGTCAGCTTTTGTAGCGGGGATCGAATCATCTGCATGAGCTTGTGAATCTGTGTCAGAATCCACCTCCTCATCAGCTTCGCTATTGATTGCCTCTATAACCCTCTCTTTCACTGGTTTAAAAAACATAGTTGCTGTTGGGGTTTTAGGTCCCTGAGAGGATTTAGTATGCTTCTTCGCAGCCATATTGGTTATTGTGTGGTAAGCGGTGAGGTAGTAGGTCAACAGGTATCAGATGAATTTCGGTGTTTATAGTCCTGCCCCCCCCCCCCCCCGTGTATTGAATTATTTAAACTTTTGTGTCTTAAGCAAGGTGTGTGCTTTTTGTTTCCTTGACTTCCTTAGATAGAGTAATCGTTAATTAGGAGCTAACTATTTGGGTAGGTTTTTCTGCAGCATGCCTACTGTATAAAAATATTACACTATTCAGAATTCAGCATTCTTGCTTTTTATAAGGCCTGGGTTCCTGTTTTTGGTCATCCATGTGCACTATGCAACGTGTTTGCAGTCATATCTCAAGCTCCTGAACTTTAAAAAAAAAAAAAAAAAAGTCTCTTATCTGATATGGATAGTCTCTAAGGCCTAGATTTAGAGTTCGGCGGTAGCCGTCAAAACCAGCGTTAGAGGCTCCTAACGCTGGTTTTGGCCGCCCGCTGGTATTTGGAGTCAGTGATTAAAGGGTCTAACGCTCACTTTTCAGCCGCGACTTTTCCATACCGCAGATCCCCCTACGCCATTTGCGTAGCCTATCTTTTCAATGGGATCTTTCTAACGCCGGTATTTAGAGTCGTTTCTGCAGTGAGCGTTAGAGCTCTAACGACAAGATTCCAGCCGCCTGAAAATAGCAGGAGTTAAGAGCTTTCTGGCTAACGCCGGTTTATAAAGCTCTTAACTACTGTACCCTAAAGTACACTAACACCCATAAACTACCTATGTACCCCTAAACCGAGGTCCCCCCACATCGCCGCCACTCGATTAAAATTTTTAACCCCTAATCTGCCGACCGCCACCTACGTTATACTTATGTACCCCTAATCTGCTGCCCCTAACACCGCCGACCCCTGTATTATATCTATTAACCCCTAACTTGCCCCCCACAACGTCGCCGCAAGCTACTTAAAATAATTAACCCCTAATCTTCCGACCGCAAATCGCCGCCACCTACGTTATCCCTATGTACCCCTAATCTGCTACCCCTAACATCGCCGACCCCTATGTTATATTTATTAACCCCTAATCTGCCCCCCTCAACGTCGCCGACACCTACCTACACTTATTAACCCCTAATCTGCCGAGCGGACCTGAGCGCTACTATAATAAAGTTATTAACCCCTAATCCGCCTCACTAACCCTATCATAAATAGTATTAACCCCTAATCTGCCCTCCCTAACATCGCCGACACCTACCTTCAATTATTAACCCCTAATCTGCCGACCGGAGCTCACTGCTATTCTAATAAATGTATTAACCCCTAAAGCTAAGTCTAACCCTAACACTAACACCCCCCTAAGTTAAATATAATTTTTATCTAACGAAATAAATTAACTCTTATTAAATAAATGATTCCTATTTAAAGCTAAATACTTACCTGTAAAATACATCCTAATATAGCTACAATATAAATTATAATTATATTATAGCTATTTTAGGATTAATATTTATTTTACAGGCAACTTTGTAATTATTTTAACCAGGTACAATAGCTATTAAATAGTTAAGAACTATTTAATAGTTACCTAGTTAAAATAATAACAAATTTACCTGTAAAATAAATCCTAACCTAAGATATAATTAAACCTAACACTACCCTATCAATAAAATAATTAAATAAACTACCTACAATTACCTACAATTAACCTAACACTACACTATCAATAAATTAATTAAACACAATTGCTACAAATAAATACAATTAAATAAACTCTCTAAAGTACAAAAAATAAAAAATAACTAAGTTACAGAAAATAATAAAATATTTACAAACATAAGAAAAATATTACAACAATTTTAAACTAATTACACCTACTCTAAGCCCCCTAATAAAATAACAAAGCCCCCCAAAATAAAAAATGCCCTACCCTATTCTAAAATACAAATATTACAAGCTCTTTTACCTTACCAGCCCTGAACAGGGCCCTTTGCGGGGCATGCCCCAAGAATTTCAGCTCTTTTGCCTGTAAAAAAAAACATACAATACCCCCCCCCCAACATTACAACCCACCACCCACATACCCCTAATCTAACCCAAACCCCCCTTAAATAAACCTAACACTAATCCCCTGAAGATCTTCCTACCTTGTCTTCACCATACCAGGTTCACCGATCCGTCCTGGCTCCAATATCTTCATCCAACCCAAGCGGGGGTTGGAGATCCATAATCCGGTGCTCCAAAGTCTTCCTCCTATCCGGCAAGAAGAGGACATCCGGACCGGCAAACATCTTCTCCAAGCGGCATCTTCTATCTTCTTCCATCCGATGACGACCGGCTCCATCTTGAAGACCTCCAGCGCGGATCCATCCTCTTCTTCCGACGACTAGACGACGAATGACGGTTCCTTTAAGGGACGTCATCCAAGATGGCGTCCCTCGAATTCCGATTGGCTGATAGGATTCTATCAGCCAATCGGAATTAAGGTAGGAATTTTCTGATTGGCTGATGGAATCAGCCAATCAGAATATAGTTCAATCCGATTGGCTGATCCAATCAGCCAATCAGATTGAGCTCGCATTCTATTGGCTGATCGGAACAGCCAATAGAATGCGAGCTCAATCTGATTGGCTGATTGGATCAGCCAATCGGATTGAACTATATTCTGATTGGCTGATTCCATCAGCCAATCAGAAAATTCCTACCTTAATTCCGATTGGCTGATAGAATCCTATCAGCCAATCGGAATTCGAGGGACGCCATCTTGGATGACGTCCCTTAAAGGAACCGTCATTCGTCGTCTAGTCGTCGGAAGAAGAGGATGGATCCGCGCTGGAGGTCTTCAAGATGGAGCCGGTCGTCATCGGATGGAAGAAGATAGAAGATGCCGCTTGGAGAAGATGTTTGCCGGTCCGGATGTCCTCTTCTTGCCGGATAGGAGGAAGACTTTGGAGCACCGGATTATGGATCGCCAACCCCCGCTTGGGTTGGATGAAGATCTTGGAGCCAGGACGGATCGGTGAACCTGGTATGGTGAAGACAAGGTAGGAAGATCTTCAGGGGATTAGTGTTAGGTTTATTTAAGGGGGGTTTGGGTTAGATTAGGGGTATGTGGGTGGTGGGTTGTAATGTTGGGGGGGGGTATTGTATGTTTTTTTTTACAGGCAAAAGAGCTGAAATTCTTGGGGCATGCCCCGCAAAGGGCCCTGTTCAGGGCTGGTAAGGTAAAAGAGCTTGTAATATTTGTATTTTAGAATAGGGTAGGGCATTTTTTATTTTGGGGGGCTTTGTTATTTTATTAGGGGGCTTAGAGTAGGTGTAATTAGTTTAAAATTGTTGTAATATTTTTCTTATGTTTGTAAATATTTTATTATTTTCTGTAACTTAGTTATTTTTTATTTTTTGTACTTTAGATAGTTTATTTAATTGTATTTATTTGTAGCAATTGTGTTTAATTAATTTATTGATAGTGTAGTGTTAGGTTAATTGTAGGTAATTGTAGGTAGTTTATTTAATTATTTTATTGATAGGGTAGTGTTAGGTTTAATTATATCTTAGGTTAGGATTTATTTTACAGGTAAATTTGTTATTATTTTAACTAGGTAACTATTAAATAGTTCTTAACTATTTAATAGCTATTGTACCTGGTTAAAATAATTACAAAGTTGCCTGTAAAATAAATATTAATCCTAAAATAGCTATAATATAATTATAATTTATATTGTAGCTATATTAGGATTTATTTTACAGGTAAGTATTTAGCTTTAAATAGGAATCATTTATTTAATAAGAGTTAATTTATTTCGTTAGATAAAAATTATATTTAACTTAGGGGGGTGTTAGTATTAGGGTTAGACTTAGCTTTAGGGGTTAATACATTTATTAGAATAGCGGTGAGCTCCGGTCGGCAGATTAGGGGTTAATAATTGAAGGTAGGTGTCGGCGATGTTAGGGAGGGCAGATTAGGGGTTAATACTATTTATGATAGGGTTAGTGAGGCGGATTAGGGGTTAATAACTTTATTATAGTAGCGCTCAGGTCCGCTCGGCAGATTAGGGGTTAATAAGTGTAGGCAGGTGTCGGCGACGTTGTGGGGGGCAGATTAGGGGTTAATAAATATAACATAGGGGTCGGCGATGTTAGGGCAGCAGATTAGGGGTACATAGGGATAACGTAGGTGGCGGCGGTTTACGGAGCGGCAGATTAGGGGTTAAAAGTGTAATGCAGGGGTCAGCGATAGCGGGGGCGGCAGATTAGGGGTTAATAAGTGTAAGGTTAGGGGTGTTTAGACTCGGGGTACATGTTAGAGTGTTAGGTGCAGACGTAGGAAGTGTTTCCCCATAGGAAACAATGGGGCTGCGTTAAGAGCTGAACGCTGCTTTTTTGCAGGTGTTAGGTTTTTTTTCAGCTCAAACTGCCCCATTATTTCCTATGGGAGAATCGTGCACGAGCACGTTTTTGATGCCGGCCGCGTCCGTAAGCAACTCTGGTATCGAGAGTTGCATTTGCGGTAAATATGCTCTACGCTCCTTTTTTGGAGCCTAACGCAGCATTTGTTTGAACTCTCGATACCAGAGTTAAATTTATGGTGCGGCCAGAAAAAAACCCGCGGAGCGTTAACAGCCCTTTTACCGCCGAACTGCAAATCTAGGCCTTAGAGTGCATATACATTTAGTAGGTTGTGAAAGGGCTGCTATGTCATGTCGTAGTGCAGCAGATCATATCTTATTGTATGTTTATATAGACTTTTGAAGTAGAGTTAGCTGTGTTTTAAAAGTGTGTTATTATTACAACCGCTGTTATAGGTTTGATGCGTCTTCTGCTGTGTTAGTAATGAGGTAGCTTAATACTTTTTTTCTCTAAGTTTGTACTTGGATGTTATTTATTCAGGCACCTGATTTCCTCTTTTATTCCCTTCCTCCGTATCTCCCTGTGAAATAGGGCCAGTCTGAGTTGATTGCCTTAATACTCTTTGCAGCGCCCAGGCAGCCTCTCAATACCATGTCTTCCCCCAGAAACCATGCCTTCTAGCATGTGATGTCTGTTGTGCAAAGGTGGTACAACGCCACTCGCCTAGTGTTGCTTGCTCTGGGTTGATTTGTGACCGCTTCTTATAAGTTAATGGCCACCGTTCTTTCTCCTACTCTGACAATCATTCCGCTTGGTTCAGTCTCCACTTATCTGTGTAGCAGGGATGATTCGGGTATTATGTTGTCGGCCCGTTGTCTTTGCTTCCAAAAAGTCACTGACCGCGTGGGTAAGATGGCGGATCACTCCGCTCAGTCACCGCTGCATTCTTAAGTCTCACAGCTTTCCGCTTGCGGCTCAGCTCCAAATCTTGTGTCTTTGGGTTCACTTTCCCTTCATTACCTCTTTCCTCAGGTTTTTAAGGCAGCCACACATATATTTATGCCCTTTGCAGTTGTTTAATTAGCAGTGTGTTACAGAGCTCTAAACCTACACCACCATCACTGTGAAGCTCCCGGCTCCGCCCCCATATTTACAATATTTAAAGGGACAGTCAAGTGCAAAAAAAGCTTTAATGATTCAAATAGGGCACGTAATTTTTTTGTAATTCTTTATTTATAAGCAACATGGTGTAGTATAGCATGAAACAAATCAAGTTGAGCCCCACATGAGGTACAATCAAGGGATACACAATATACATATAATATCTTATATGTGCGATAGAGAAAATAATAAAGAAAATCAGAAATTAATTATATGTCTTTACACTTTTAACTAAACCTTGTTGAAATTTTATATTTTACAATAACAAAAGAAAACAACCGATAAAAACAGCAAGCAACCAAAAACAGGGAAAGAGAGAGAGAAAAAAAAAAGGTGTGGGGGGGAAACAGAGAAGACCTGATTACCATAATCCTAGCAGCACCAGGTCAGAGTTTCGAAAAGAATATATTAGGTATTCAATTTCAGAAGAGGGGAGTGCTTTTATAAACGCTGACCATTTAAGAAAAAACCTAGTGATGCCTTCATCATTATCAATATTAATATCAAATTGTTCGAGGATACACTGTTTCCTTAAGCAATTTTAAATTTCCAAAATACTAGGTACTGTTTGCATTTTCTATTTCTTAAAGATGAGATATCTAACGGCCAATATGGTCATGTTAGTAAATTTAGTATTAAACCACTTATCTTTGAGGCAGAAAAAAAACTATGTTCGTTGATGACAGGGTTAAGGAGGGGGCATTCAATATTTTACGAAGCCAGAATTGGACTTTGGACCAAACATTTCTAATTTTTGGACAGGCCCATATCATATGCAGAAGGTTTGCTGAAGAGCAAGAACATTTGGGGCAGCTACTGAAGCTAATACTTCCACATTGAATCCCTTTTCTGTGGTAAAATAGGTCATATGAAGTAGCTTCAGATGGAATTCCCTCCAAGTAGAGGAGAGAGTTACTTGAGTAGCCTCTTGAATTGAGATACGAGGTAGGTTGGGATCCAATTGTTGGGCTAACAATGTGGCCCACTTGATAGAGATTCTATCAAGGTGAACCGTGCCTCTGTCAGAAACCAAAATTGTGTAGAAGGGGGAAATTGACATATGTCCATTTTTAACTAGAGTAAGCCAGTTCTCAATATTCCCTAGGGACCAATTCCATCTGAACTGAGTTATGAGTTTCAACGCGTAGTGTCTTGCCTGGAAATAGGCGAAAATATTTCTATGAGGCAGATTGAATTCCGTTCTAAGAGAATCAAATGATTTAACACAATTTTTCTCCATATCTAGGACCTGATGTACCTGGGAGAGACCTACGGCCTTCCATTTTGAAAAGAGTATTGAGGATAGTCCTGCTTGAAACTGAGGGTTCCCCAGAAATGGAATGCATCTTGATACACGATATAGCAGATATTTTTCCATGCTAAAATTGGGTTGTATAGAGATCTCAATTTTTTTATTTCAGTTGGAATAAGAATAGTATCAGAATGGGTAAGTGATACAGGTAAAAAAGGATTCGTTATATTATTTTTGAGGTCATTATTTGTAACATAATCTCTTGAAAAAAACCAATTGGTTACTATACGAGCTAAAAAAACATAGTTGTACACCCTAAGATCGGGTAGAGCCAGTCCTCCGTATCTTACTGGGAGGAAAAGTTTTCAAACTGAGCTTCTAGATCTCCTGTTTTGCCATATGAATGATCTCAGTTGAGAATTAAAAAGAGTTAAGTCCTTCTTCCTTAAAAGCAAGGGAATATTCTGGAGAATATAAAGGATCTTGGGAAGAAGAATAATCTTATATGCTGCTATACGTCCCAATAAGGAAAGAGGTAGATTATGCCAGTTTTTGAAAGTATCTTTGATTTTGTTTAAAATTGGAATGATATTAAGAGAATACCAGTTATCCGGGTTCAAAGATATGATTATACCTAGGTACATGAAGGAATCATGGACTACGGAAAAGTGTACGCTTGTACAAGAATCCACTGTCTGCCTAATCCAAAGGAATTCAGAATTTGTTATATTAACCTTATAGCCAGAGAAAGATCCGAACTGTTGTATGATTGAAAGAAGTCTAGGAATATTCATTTGGGTATTAGTCATATAAATAAGAATGTCGTCCGCATAAAGTACAATTTTTAATTCCTTCCTGCCTGTTTCTGATTAGTATAGCAAGAGGTTCGATGGAAATATTAAAAAGAAGTGGAGAAAGGGGACATCCTTGTCTGGTTCCCCTACATAAGAATATATCACGAGACATCTGCCCATTGACTAACAACCTCGTAGAGGCCTTCTGATCTAGTTTGTTAACAAACTTGATGAAGTTTTCCTTTAGTCCAAATTTTTCTAGAGCAAATAAAAGATGATCATGATGGACTGAGTAGAAGGCCTTTTCGGCATCTATGGCTAAGATTGCCAGGTCCGAGGTAGTCCTTTTTCTTGTTTGAGCCAAAGATTCACCTGTCTTGAAATAGTCTACAGTAAGGAGAAGTTCCCTTATTTTTGCAGCGGAATTCCTATTCTTAATAAAGCCGGCCTGGTCCAAATTGATAATAGGGGAAAGAAGAGGTTGAAGCCGTAGGGCCAGAATCGAAGATAGGAGTTTATAATCTGTGTTCATAAGAGCGATAGGTCTATAAGATTCTTTCATGGTTGCATATGAGGCTGTAAAATTAATTGACGGTTCATTTCCTTTTATATATATATATATATATATATATATATATATATATATATATATATATATAGTTAAATAGTGACTTGAGGTGGGGTGTTATAAGAGAAGATATAATTTTATAAAATTCATTAGGGAGTGTGTCCGGGCCAGGAGCTTTATTATGAGCCAACTTTTTAATTGCAGTGACCACTTCTAGATTGGTTATAGAGAATAGAGGTGCTCGAGCGAGATGGGTGTTAATGAAGGACAGGCAATTTGCTCCAAAAATCCTCACGCTCCTCAATTTTAGAAGTTTTAAGAGAATAGACATCTCTATAATAATTAAAAAAAAGTTTTCACCAGTTCTTCCGATGATCTGAGAGTTTGACCTTCGACTTGTTGGGAGTCTATCAGGTGAGAACCTGTGTCCTGCTTTAAGAGTTTTGCTAACAGTTTCCCTGTCTTGTTCCCATATCTATGCAGTTTTGCTTGGAACCTAATATATTTTTGCGTTGTTTTATATAGTAATAATGCATCCCTCTCCCTCAGTGTTGAGATATATTTGGCCCATTTCTGCGGTGTCTTTTCAACCAGATAAGAGTTGTAGGTATTTGTAACTGCGAGTAAAAGCTCGTTCTCCCATTTTTTGAGTTTCCTAGTCCGCATAATACTGTAGGCTATGATTTCCCCCCTTAGGACTGCTTTGGCAGTTTACAAGAATAAGGGAGGGCGATTAATTGTTTCAGTGTTAAATGAGGCAAACTCACAAAATTTAGTTTTGAGCCAGTTTTTAAATTTGGCATCGGAGATTAGGAATGTGGGAAAAAATAAGCGATTCTTTGTAGATGAGAGGGCATTAAACTAAAATTCATGACTGATGGGGGCATGATCAGAGACAGCAATAGGTAATATTTGAGCCAAAACTTTCTGTTTGCATAACCTTTCATCAATCAAAAACATATCAATCCGTGAAAGTGATTTATGTGCTTTAGAGAGGCATGTAAAGTCACGTGTATCAGGGTTTCGGGGCATATATGTTACATAATGTGTAGAGAACATTGACAATTTTGATTTTCAAAATAAGATATCTTCCCTCTTGGTCAGATTCGTTATAAAGTATCTCATAGTTAAGCTTTTTACCCAGGAGGATAGAAACTCCGCCCTTCCGGCGCTTACTAGAGGAGAAAAAAACCTCTTTCACCCAAGAGGATTTGAGTTTAAGAACCTCTTCTGCTTTCAGGTGAGTTTCTTGTAGAAAAGCGATAGAAGTATCGCTTTTCTTAAGATAAGCTATTATCGTTTTCCTTTTAATAGGAGATGTGAGACCTCCTATATTCCAGGAAATAAGTTTAACTCTGGCAGCCATAGAATTTATTTATAGGCGGAGAAGGAGGAAAAAAAAAAGGAAGAGAAAGAACCAACCATCATACGTCGAGTAGACGTCTATACCACCTAAGGCGTCTATCGCCCTAAGCTGGGCGCACCCAAGCATGAGAGAGAGGGCACGTAATTTTAAACAACTTTCCAATTTATTTTTATCAAAGTTAAACCTAGGAGGTTCATATGCTGATTTTCCCCACTAGAGTGCGTTAGTTCATGTGTTTGATATAGATAACATTGAGCTCATGCTCATGAATTTACCAAGGAGTGTTCACTGATTGGCTAAAATGCAAGTCTGTCAAAAGAACTGAAATAAGGGGGCAGTCTGCAGATACTTAGATGCAAGGTAATTACAGAGGTAAAATGTATTATTATAACTGTGTTGGTTATGCAAAACTGGTGAATGGGTAATTAAGGGATTATCTATCTTTTAAAACAACAAAAATTCTGGTGTTGACTGTCACTTTAAGTAATCATTTAGGCATAATTCTAACGTAAGATTAGAATCTTTTTTCACAATGAAAACAGAAAAATATGTATGAATCAGTACAAAAAAGTAAACAGTTCAGTAAACACTATCTTCAATAAAAATCAATAATGTACAAAACAAAATATATATGCTTTATTACAGTGCACATGTTTGTTATTTTCAAAGTTTATTTATTAGTTTCTGACCTTCAGATGGAGTTGTTTTATAAAGGCAAGAAGAAAGATATAGATTGTGGTTTATGTTACTGTGTCAGCTTTAGAGTCATACACAGATATAATTAAAGTTTAGAGAGTTTGAGGATTATTGAACAAAGAAAGTGTAGAGCCGTGACATGCAAACAAAAAGAAAAAGAAAAAAACTATGATTCTTACTATCTCTCTCTCTCTCTTTCTTTATCTCTCTATCTATCTCTCTCTATCTCTATCTCACTGGCCCTGATGATCGAAAGTTTAATGAGGCAGCAAAATATTCCCAAGAATACGCCACTATGTTGAGCAAGCCTGACGAAAAAATTCCAAGCTCCCAACATAGCAGCATCGCCAAAAGGCGTTTACTATACATGCCATTGGTCAGTGATGCTGGCTATAGAAAACACCCAGCATCACCGCCCATATTGATAATGTATAGTAAAGGATCCTTTGCAATAGAACTGCTGTGTGCCTAATACCCCTAAACTGAAGTTACTTGAAAATAAAAAAATACTTAACCTAAACTGTCACAACCCAAAAGTAATCTAACCCTACTCTACTCAAAATCTAAACCACCCCTCTTAGAGCTCATTTCCTTTGAGCCGTATTTCGGTTTGCGTTAAATATGCTGTTAAAGCAATATTTTTTATCAACTGCTTCCAATGGCACGTTATACTTCAATATCAGCAGCCGGACTCTGGCTACTGAAAAAATCTTTGCGTCCCATAAAAAGTAATAGAAGACGTTAATCGATAAATTATATCAGGTTTCCAATGAAAGTGCTAACTGTTAATACACTGTCAGAGGCTGTCGATACATTGAGAAATATTACACCCAGCTCAACTAGGTGTAAAGAAGGAAAAAGGAGCTTTTTGAGGCCTGTTTCTCATTGAAATTGCAAATCCTAAAAACATTTATGAGTGTTTCAATGTAGAAATAACATTATATATGCTACATTTATTGGTCCTATGTATAAGAATATTTGCATCTGCAATATCCCTATCAGTTTTTTTAGAGGAAATATGGTATTTGTAGGTATTCCTATTTAACAACTCCAAAACAGATTAATGAAGTTGTTTTTTCTAGGAGAACCAGTTTAGTAGTTATTATTTCAATAGGTAACCCACTGACAAAACTATGTGTTTAACAGAGAGCTTATTCAACTCTGAATATGATTTTATAACTCCTCTGGATAACCTGCTAAAGGCTTTCAATATTTACTAATAAAGAACTTTGGTTTTGCAAAGCAGTTCTGATTTTTATCATAGTCTTAGTTGTGAGTCTCAGATGAGCTTAACAGCAGGTATGAAAAAGCAGGCAGGTTTCATGCAATGAGGAAGGGTTTTTGCAACACCTGATATGTAGAGATTAGTAGAGAAATATACCCAAAACATAAAGCTATTTGCAGATAGTGATGTCGCGAACCTAAAATTTTCGGTTCGCGAACGGCGGACTCGAACTTCCGGTATTGTTCGCGAACGCGCAAACCGCCATTGAATTCAATAGGCAGGCGAACTTTAAAACCTACAAGGACTCTTTCTGGCCACAATAGTGATGGAAAAGTTGTTTCAAGGGTACTAACACCTGGACTGTCGCATGCTGGAGGGGGATCCCTGGCAAAACTCCCATGGAAAATTACATAGTTGATGCAGAGTCTGCTTTTAAGCCATAATGGGTCTAAATCAGCTAACATTCCCAAAGTGGCTGTCTCAAAACATCCCGGACAGAAGATAGATTGATAGTGATAGATAGGATAGATAGATATAAATAGATTGATAGTTAGATAGAATCGATAGAAGATAAATAGATAGATTTGTTAGATATATAATTACCCTAATAAATTCTAATAATCAAACATGCGTTCTTGGACCCAACTAGCTTGTGTCAATTAGTACTTTTCTTAGCACTTTAATCCCTGTTCCCCCCCCTATAGGGGGAGTTCTATATGGCCTGCCAGATTACCCTGAAAAATTATAATAATAAGACATGTGGTCTGCTACCTATTTTAACGAGGTTGTGTTTTAAGTACTACCATTCTTAGCACTTTAATCTCTGTAACTCCCCCTATTTGGTGAGGTCTATACGGCCTGGATGATTACCCATACAAAATATAATAATAAGACATCGGCTCTTGGTCTGTGACCCATGGTAACTATGTTGTGTTAATTAGTAATGTCCTTCGCATTTTAATAGCTGTTACTCATACTCACCCTATCGGTGGAGGTCTATATGGCCTGCATGATTACCCTTACAAAATATAATAACCAAACATATGTTCTGGGACCCATGGTAAGTAGGTTGTGTTAAGTAGTACTGTTCTTTGCATTTTCATACCTTTTACAACACCAAATGGTGGTCTGGCCTTCATGATTAGCTGCACCCAAACCCAAAAAAAAGCCGAGTGGTCTTAGACTAACACCCATGGCTAACTCGGTTGTTTCAATTAGTACTATTCTTAGCACTTTCATCCCTGTTACGGGCGGTCTACATGGCCATCATGATTAGCCGAACAAAATACTACAATCCAACCTTTGCTCAGTCTTCATAGGCCCTTCATTGTCTGTATTTTGATAGTACAGTTCTTATTATTTTTATAGCTGATACAACACTGAATGGTGGCAGCTCTATATGGCCTGCATGATTAGCTGCACCCAATACAAAAATAAATCCAAGCGGTCTTGGATTAACACCCATGGCTAACTCTGTTGTTTCGGTGGTGGTGGTCTACATGGCCATCATGATTAGCCTAACCAAATACTACAATCCAACCTTGGCTCAGTCTTCCTAAGGCCCTTCATTGGCTGTATTTTGGTAGTACTGTTCTTATTAGTTTAATAGCTGATACGACACCGAATGTTGTCAGCTCTATATGGCCTGCATGAATAGCCGCACCCAAAGCCAAAAAAAAGCCAAGCGGTTTTGCACTAACACCCATGGCTAACTCTGTTGTTTCAAGTTCTACTATTCTTAGCTCTTTCATCTCATCATCCCTGTTACTTCCAGGACTCTCGGTGGTGGTGGTCTACATGGCCATCATGATTAGCCTAACCAAATACTACAATCCAACCTTGGCTCAGTCTTCCTAAGGCCCTTCATTGGCTGTATTTTGGTAGTACTGTTATTATTAGTTTAATAGCTGATACGACACCGAATGTTGTCAGCTCTATATGGCCTGCATGAATAGCCACACCCAAAGCCAAAAAAAAGCCAAGCGGTTTTGCACTAACACCCATGGCTAACTCTGTTGTTTCAAGTTCTACTATTCTTAGCTCTTTCATCTCATCATCCCTGTTACTTCCAGGACTCTCGGTGGTGGTGGTCTACATGGCCATCATGATTAGCCTAACCAAATACTACAATCCAACCTTGGCTCAGTCTTCCTAAGGCCCTTCATTAGCTGTATTTTGGTAGTACTGTTCTTATTAGTTTAATAGCTGACACGACACCGAATGTTGTCAGCTCTATATGGCCTGCATGAATAGCCGCACCCAATACAAAAATAAATCCAAGCGGTCTTGGATTAACACCCATGGCTAACTCTGTTGTTTCAAGTAGTACTATTCTTAGCTCTTTCATCTCATCATCCCTGTTACTTCCAGGACTCTCGGTGGTGGTGGTCTACATGGCCATCATGATTAGCCTAACCAAATACTACAATCCAACCTTGGCTCAGTCTTCCTAAGGCCCTTCATTGGCTGTATTTTGGTAGTACTGTTCTTATTAGTTTAATAGCTGACACGACACCGAATGTTGTCAGCTCTATATGGCCTGCATGAATAGCCGCACCCAAAGCCAAAAAAAAGCCAAGCGGTTTTGCACTAACACCCATGGCTAACTCTGTTGTTTCAAGTTCTACTATTCTAAGCTCTTTCATCTCATCATCCCTGTTACTTCCAGGACTCTCGGTGGTGGTGGTCTACATGGCCATCATGATTAGCCTAACCAAATACTACAATCCAACCTTGGCTCAGTCTTCCTAAGGCCCTTCATTGGCTGTATTTTGGTAGTACTGTCATCCTTTTGAATAATAGATTACAGGAAAGGTATTGATTTTAGAATCCCAGAGATCATTTATATGACCCGTGAAATAAAAAAAAAATTCATTAGATACCCGTTACACAATTTTTTATCCTCAGGCCTTTTTAATACGAGGGTCCCAGAGCCTCAAACGAAACAACATTAGGAAAGAGGAGATATGTCATCCTTTTGAATAATAGATTACAGGAAAGGCATTGATTTTTAAAACCCACAGATCATTTTTTGCAACCGTGAAATTAGAAAAAAAAAATTGATTAGACACCCGTGACACTTATTTATGCTCAGGCCTTTTTAATACGAGGGTCCCGGAGCCTCAACCGAAACAACAGCATGACAGAGGAGATATGTCATCCTTTTGAATAAAAGATTACAGTAAAGGCATTGATTTTAGAAACCCACAGATCATTATTTGCAACCGTGAAATTAGAAAAAAAAATTGATTACACACCCGTGACACTTATTTATGCTCAGGCCTTTTTAATACGAGGGTCCCGGAGCCTCAACCGAAAGAACAGCATGAAAGAGGAGATATGTCATCCTTTTGAATAAAAGATTACAGTAAAGGCATTGATTTTAGAAACCCACAGATCATTATTTGCAACCGTGAAATTAGAAAAAAAAAATGATTACACACCCGTGACACTTATTTATGCTCAGGCCTTTTTAATACGAGGGTCCCGGAGCCTCAACCGAAACAACAGCATGAAAGAGGAGATATGTCATCCTTTTGAATAAAACAGTACAGTAAAGGCATTGATTTTAGAAACCCACAGATCATTATTTGCAACCGTGAAATTAGAAAAAAAACATTGATTAGACAGCCGTGACACTTATTTATGCTCAGGCCTTTTTAATACGAGGGTCCCGGAGCCTCAACCAAAACAACAGCATGAAAGAGGAGATATGTCATCCTTTTGAATAAAAGATTACAGTAAAGGCATTGATTTTAGAAACCCACAGATCATTATTTGCAACCGTGAAATTAGAAAAAAACATTGATTAGACACCCGTGACACTTATTTATGCTCAGGCCTTTTTAATACGAGGGTCCCGGAGCCTCAACCGAAACAACAGCATGAAAGAGGAGATATGTCATCCTTTTGAATAAAAGATTACAGTAAAGGCATTGATTTTAGAAACCCACAGATCATTATTTGCAACCGTGAAATTAGAAAAAAACATTGATTAGACACCCGTGACACTTATTTATGCTCAGGCCTTTTTAATACGAGGGTCCCGGAGCCTCAACCGAAACAACAGCATGAAAGAGGAGATATGTCATCCTTTTGAATAAAAGATTACAGGAAAGGCATTGATTTTAGAAACCCACAGATCATGATTTGCAACCGTGAAATTAGAAAAAAACATTGATTAGACACCCATGACACTTATTTATGCTCAGGCCTTTTTAATACGAGGGTCCCGGAGCCTCCACCGAAACAACAGCATGAAAGAGGAGATATGTCATCCTTTTGAATAAAAGATTACAGTAAAGGCATTGATTTTAGAAACCCACAGATCATTTATATGACCCGTGTAATAGAAAAAAACATTCATTAGACACCGGTTACACTTATTTATCCTCAGGCCTTGTTAATACGAAGGTCCCGGAGCCGCAACTGAAACAACAGCATGAAAGAGGACATATGTCATCCTTTTGAATTATAGATTACAGGAAAGGCATTGATTTTAGAAACACGGAGATAATTACTTGCAACCGGGAAATAAAAAAAACATTGAACAGACACCCAGTACACTTTATTATCCATAGGCCTTTTTCAGCAGAGGCTCCAGGACCCTCAACAAAAACAAGAGCAGGGAGCTGGGCATAGGAGTACAATGGAGTGTGACAATAATAATCTGAAGGTGAAGATTGCATAGTTGTGGCATTTTAATTTTGTTATCGTGGGAACTTAGTACTTGCAATGACCTTGCTCTGGTGAATCCATATCGCAAATGTGTTATTTAAGGCACTGTTTGTCTATTTTTTTGAATATCAGCATTTGGTAAATGAAGTTCAACTTAAGGCTGGTGAGAAACGACCTTTCTTCTGGCTGTTTGCAAATGCTGTGGCTCTGGACAAACATGTGAATAAGGGGCCATCAGCCATATTCTGCACGCAACCCCTTTGATGATTGACGATAAACATGGGTCATCTGCAAGCAGAGCTCGGTACTTCTGTCTAAATCATCTTCCTGGTATGGACAGGCCACTGTTTCCCACAGCAAGTATGAATTTTGAAATACAAGATTGTCTTGAGTATGGTAGGAAACCAAAGTTTATTTAATTCTGTACTATCTATCACCACAAAAAATGAACTTCTTGAAGCAACGAAAATGCCAGCAATTTCATGTGCTTATGGATGACAAGGACGTCCTGTCCTGTGGTGCACAGAGATGGAGATGATTTTTGCCCTCCCTGTACACTACCCAGATGTCTCAAACATCACCAGAAACACAATGCAGCCACTCTTGTGAAGTTCCTGGAGTGTTCCGGTAGCCATCTCTTTGCGCTCCTAAAGGAATACTTTATCAGTGTTTTTGTATACATCGGACAACAGCTTCGGAGACTGTTGTGACGCACATGTTATTTACTGTTGTTCCAGCTGTGGCAATATCAATTGGCATGAAAAAGTTAAGATTTGTGGGTTGGGGAGCATATAGCTGTTGCTGTAGGACGTGTGTTTGAGGAGCTCCAGGTCTTACAAGTTACTTTGGAGTTTGTTTTCAACCTTAATTTAATTTTCTTTTTGGGATTCATCATAGTCACACTTTCTGGGGCTATCCAAGAGGAGCCTGGTAAAAGCAGTAGTAGTCACCCCTTATATCAACGGGTACGGAGACCTGTTTTTTGCCTTTCCAATATTGCGCCGGTCCACAAACTAATCCTGAATGAAAAAAAAAAACTTAAAATTTGGACTAGTGACGCACATTTTATGCACGCTGTGGCAATTGCAATTTGCAATAAAAATAATCTGCTAACAACAACCACTACCTACGACCACACCTGACTCCTGAAGTCATGCTTCAGTTATTAAGTCAAGTTAAATAATTTTTTTTTTTTTTTATGCTCAGCAGAGGCTCCAGGACCCTCGACAAAACCAGCAGCAGGAAAGAGGACATATGGCATCCTTTTGAAAAAATGATTATAGGAAAGGCATTGATTTCAGAAACACAGAGATCATTAGTTGCAAACGGTAAATAGAAAAAAACATTGATTAGACACCCAACACACTTATTTTTCATTAGGCCTTTTTAATAAGATTAAGAGGCTCCCGGAGCCTCAACAGAAACAACAGCATTAAAAAGTACATATGGCATCCTTGTGAATAATAGATTACAGGAAAGGCATTGATTTTAGAAACCCGTGGATAATTTTTTGCAACCATGAAATCTAAAAAAACATAGATTAGACACCCAGTACACTTCTTTATCCTTAGGCCTTTTAAGCATAGGCTCCAGGACCCTCAACAAAACCAGCAGCAGGAAAGAGGACATAGGGCATACTTTTGTAAATTAGATTACAGGAAAGGCATTGATTTTAGAAACACAGAGATCATTTATATGACCAGTGAAATAGAAAAAAAAATGATTGGACACCCAGTACACTTCTTTATCCTTAGTCCTTTTTAATACGAGGGTCCCGGAGCCTCAACAGAAACAACAGCATGAAAGAGGACATATGTCATCCTTTTGAATAATAGATTACAGGAAAGGCATTGATTTTAGAATCCCACAGATCATTTATATGACACGTGAAATAGAAAAAAACATTCATTAGACACACAGAGACCTGTTTTTTGCCTTTCCAATATTGCGCCGTACCCCAAACTAATCCTGAAAAAAAAAAAAAATTTGGACTAGTGATGCACATTTTATGCACGCTGTGGCAATTGCAATTTGCAATAAAAATAATCTGCTAACAACAACCACTACCTACGACCACACCTGACTCCTGAAGTCATGCTTCAGTTATTAAGTCAAGTTAAATTATTTTTTTTTCTTTATTATGCGCAGCAGAGGCTCCAGGACCGTCGACAAAACCAGCAGCAGGAAAGAGGACATATGGCATCCTTTTGAAAAAATGATTATAGGAAAGGCATTGATTTCAGAAACACAGAGATCATTAGTTGCAACCGGTAAATCGAAAAAAACATTGATTAGACACCCAGTACACTTATTTATCCTTAGGCCTTTTTCGCAGAGGCTCCAGGACCCTCCACAAAACCAGCAGCATGAAAGAGGACATATGGCATCCTTTAGAAAATTAGATTACAGGAAAGGCATTGATTTTAGAAACACAGAGATCATTAGTTGCAACCGTGAAATCGCAAAAAACTTTGATTATACACCAAGTACACTTATTTATCCTTAGGCCTTTTTCGCAGAGGCTCCAGGACCCTCCATAAAACCAGCAGCATGAAAGAGGACATATGGCATCCTTTAGAAAATTAGATTACAGGAAAGGCATTGATTTTAGAAACACAGAGATCATTAGTTGCAACCGTGAAATCGCAATAAACTTCGATTATACACCAAGTACACTTATTTATCCTTAGGCCTTTTTAGCAGAGGCTCCAGGACCCTCCACAAAACCAGCAGCATGAAAGAGGACATGTGGCATCCTTTAGAAAATTAGATTACAGGAAAGGCATTGATTTTAGAAACACAGAGATCATTAGTTGCAACCGTGAAATCACAAAAAACTTCGATTATACACCAAGTACACTTCTTTATCCTTAGGCCTTTTTAGAAGAGTGTCCCGGAGCCTCAACAGAAAGAACAGCATGAAAGAGGACACATGGCATCCTTTTGAAAAATAGATTACAGGAAAGGCATTGATTTTAGAAAGACAGAAAAAAATTACAAACGGGAAATCTAAAAAAACATTGAATAGACACCCAGTACACTTCTTTATCCTTCGGCCTTTTTAGCAGAGGCTCCAGGACACTCAACAAAACCAGCAGTAGGAAAGAGGACATATGGCATCCTTTGTGAAAAAAAGATTATAGGAAAGGCATTGATTTTAGAAACCCGGGGATAATTTGTTGCAACCGTGAATTTGAATAAAAAAAAATGATTGGATGGACACCCAGTACAATTCTTTCTCCCTAGGCCTTTTTATAAGAGGGTCCAGGACCCTCAAACAAAACACCAGCAGGAAAGGGGACATATGGCATACTTTTGAACAATAGAGTAAGAGTACAGGAAAGGCATTGATTTTAGAAACCCATAGATAATTTTTTGCAAATGTAAATTTGAATCAAAAAAATGATTCGATGGACACCCAGTACACCTCTTTCTCCTTAGGCCTTTTTATAAGAGGGTCCTGGACCCTCAAAAAAAACACCAGCAGGAAAGAGGACATATGGCATACTTTTGAAAATTAGATTACAGGAAAGGCATTGATTTTAGAAACACAGAGATCAGTTATATGACCCGGGAAATAGAAAAAAAACATTGATTAGACACCCAGTACACTTCTTTATCCTTAGGCCTTTTTAGCAGAGGCTCCAGGACACTCAACAAAACCAGCAGTAGGAAAGAGGACATATGGCATCCTTTGTGAAAAAAAGATTATAGGAAAGGCATTGATTTTAGAAACCCGGGGATAATTTGTTGCAACCGTGAATTTGAAAAAAAAATGATTGGATGGACACCCAGTACAATTCTTTATCCCTAGGCCTTTTTATAAGAGGGTCCAGGACCCTCAAACAAAACACCAGCAGGAAAGGGGACATATGGCATACTTTTGAACAATAGAGTACAGGGAAGGCATTGATTTTAGAAACCCATAGAATTTTTTTTTTAAATGGAAATTTGAATTAAAAAAATGATTCGATGGACACCCAGTACACCTCTTTCTCCTTAGGCCTTTTTATAAGAGGGTCCTGGACCCTCAAAAAAAAAACACCAGCAGGAAAGAGGACGTATGGCATCCTTTTGAACAATAGAGTACAGGTACGGCATTGATTTTACAAACCCAGAGATCATTTTGGTCAATTGTTAAATAGAAAAATAAAAATGAGTGGCCAACCAGTACACCTCTTTCTCCTTAGGCCTTTTTATAAGAGGGTCCTGGACCCTCAAAAAAAAACCAGCAGGAAAGAGGACGTATGGCATCCTTTTGAACAATAGAGTACAGGTACGGCATTGATTTTACAAAACCAGAGATAATTTAGGTCAAATGAGAAATAGAAAATAAAAATGAGTGGACACCCAGTACACCTCTTTCACCTTAGGCCTTTTTATAAGAGTACAATAAATATACCAAATATCACAAAGAAAAAAAAAAAGTGAAATAAATGTGATAACAAAAATCATAAAAGGAAAACCAAATAAAGTTCTGAATAAAGGATATGTCTGTGTCCTCTGGATGAGTTTTTCAGCTTGTTAGCATTCCTCAGTGAGATCCCATAAAAAAGGAAACAGAAAATTGTAACATAGTGTGAATCTATAATGGCACTTTGAGGAAGTAGTTGTTTTGTAACAAATGACTACTCACATTTGTTGGAGCTTTCCACTAAGCTCAAGGATATGCGCACTCCCACTTTATACTGATGGGAAAACAGTACACTAGGCAAAACTTGGATACAAATTTATTTTAAAATATATAAAAGCGTCACATAAGCCTTGATGCTGTAATAAATGCTTCAAATCGCCAAACTTGCAAAGAGGTAAATGGATCAGCAGGAGTGTGACCGCCGAAACCAAAACCTCTTTAGTAGCAAGACAGTAGCGCTAAGCCCCCAGGTGTCCTGGCTAGTGTAGAGACGTGATAAAACTCAATATAGAACAGTTCAGTTCCGACGTACGTTTCGCAGGTATGCTTTGTCAAAGTGCCATTATAGATTCACACTATGTTACAATTTTCTGTTTCCTTTTTTATGGGATCTCACTGAGGAATGCTAACAAGCTGAAAAACTCATCCAGAGGACACAGACATATCCTTTATTCAGAACTTTTTATAAGAGTGTCCAGGACCCTCAAACAAAATACCAGCAGGAAAGAGAACATATGGCATACTTTGGAACAATAGAGTACTGGTACGGCATTGATTTGTGAAACCCACAGATAATTGTTTGTAAAAGTGAAATAGCCCCAAAAACCATGCTTGGACTCCCACTCCAGGTCGTTCTCCTTCAGCTTTTTTATAAGAGGGTCCAGCACCCTCAACAGAAACAACTGCAGGAAACACCACCACATATGCCATCCTTTTGCACAAGCGAGTACAGGTATGGCATCCATTTTAGAAACCCAAAGATAATTGAGAGGAACCAGGAACATTTTTCTAAAAACTTCAGCCTTTTTATATCATGGGCCACGACCCGCAACAGGCACAACAGCATGAAACACAACATATGCCACCCTTTTGCACAATAGAGTACAGGTATGGCATAGATGGAACACGGAGATAATTTAGAGCAACCAAGAGACGGATAAAGATGCTTGGTCGGTCCTACTCTTTCAAATTTGTTGCATTTTGCGTTCAATTGAATGGTCCAAATGACTGAAAAATTGGGGTATTGTTGTAGCAACTGCTGTAGCAGCGGCCAGAAAAATCGATGTTTGTAAGCCCTAAAAGCTTGTGTCTTGAACACTAGTTGTTGGCGGATAAGTCAAGCAAGTCCTCCATCTTTATAACCAAAAAAAAAAAAGGCCAGCCTGTGTACCAGTTGTAGCCCAAGCCAGCTCATATCATCATCAGTAGTTTTTTATTCAAATGTATCGCCCAATGTCAGTCCCTTCGGGATCCAGCCCTCATTCATTTTTATAAAAGTGAGATAGTCAAGACTTTTTTGACCTAGGCGACTTCTCTTCTCAGTGACAAAACCTCCTGCTGCACTAAAAGTCCTTTCGGACAGGACACTTGAAGCGGGGCAGGCCAGAAGTTCCATTGCAAATTGGGATAGCTCAGGCCACAAGTCCAGCCTGCACACCCAGTAGTCAAGGGGTCCATTGCTCCTGAGAGTGTTGAGATCCGCAGTTAAAGCTAGGTAGTCTGCTACCTGTCGGTTGAGTCTTTCTCTAAGGCTGGATCCCGAAAGGCTCTGATGGTGCATGGGAGTTAAAAAGGTACGCATGTCCTCCATCAACAAGACGTCAGGAAAGCACCCGGTCCTTGCCGCCGTGGTCGTGGGAGGAGGAGGATTAATTTCATCTCTTCCCCTGTTACATTCAGGTGGTGCTGTGACATCACCCTTATATGCTGTGTAAAGCATAGTTTTTAATTTAGTATGAAAATGCTCCATCCTTTCCGACTTGCGGGAATTTGGTAACATTTCAGGCACTTTATGCTTATACCGGGGGTCGAGGAGCGTGGACACCCAGTACAGGTCGTTCTCCTTCAGCTTTTTTATACGAGGGTCCCTCAACAGGCACGACAGCATGAAAGAACCCATTTGAACAAGGTTGGATGCTGAGCTAATCATGTCGCGTTCCTCCTCCTCACTGATCACACTGATGGTATCTTCTTCCCCCCAGCCACGTACAACACCACGGGTACCAGAGAGGTGACAACAACGAGCACCCTGGGATGACTGTTGTGCTCGGTCTTCCTCCTCCTCATCCTCCCCAAAGCCACATTCCTCCTCTGACTCCTCTTCCTCACAATCCTCTTCCTGCATTGCCGCAGGTCCAGCAAGCAATGCTGATTCGGCTGTTTGCGGGGGTGATCGACACCACAACTCTCCCGCTTCCTCTTCACGCTCATCTACTGCCTGATCCAGCACTCTTCGCAGGGCACGCTCCAGGAAGAAAACAAATGGTATGATGTCCCTGATGGTGCCTTCGGTGCGACTGACAAGGTTTGTCACCTCCTCAAAAGGATGCATGGGCCTACAGGCATTGCGCATGAGCGTCCAGTAATTTGGCAAAAATATCCCCAGCTCCCCAGAGGCTGTCCTAGCACCCTGGTCATACAAATACTCATTAACAGCTTTTTCTTGTTGGAGCAGGCGGTCAAACATTAGGAGTGTTGAATTCCACCGTGTCGGGCTGTCGCAAATCAAGCGCCTCACTGGCAGGTTGTTTCGACGCTGGATATCAGACAAGTGCGCCATGGCCGTGTAGGAACGCCTGAAATGGCCACACACCTTCCTGGCCTGCTTCAGGACATCCTGTAAGCCTGGGTACTTATGGACAAATCATTGTACAATTAGATTACACACATGTGCCATGCACGGCACATGTGTCAACTTGCCCAATTTCAATGCCGCCACCAAATTACTTCCATTGTCAGAAACAACCTTGCCAATCTCCAGTTGGTGTGGAGTCAGCCACTGATCCACCTGTGCGTTCAGGGTAGTCAGGAGTGCTGGTGCGGTGTGACTCTCCGCTTTAAGGCAAGTCAACCCCAAGATGGCGTGACACTGCCGTACCCAGGATGTAGCATAGTACCTGGGGAGCTGGGGGGGGTGCCATAGATGTGGAGCAAGACGCAGAAGTTGAAGAGGACTCAGCCGAGGAAGAGGTTATGGAAGAGGATGGAGTAGGAGGAGTAGAGGAGGTAGCAGCAGGCCTGCCTGCAAGTCGTGGCGGTGTCACCAACTCTTCTGCAGAGCCACGCATTCCATGCTTGTCAGAAGTCAGCAGGTTTACCCAATGTGCAGTGTAGGTGATATACCTGCCCTGACCATGCTTTGCAGACCAGCTATCCATGGTCATATGGACCCTTGCCCCAACGCTGTGTGCCAGACATGCCATAACTTCCTTTCTCACAACAGAGTACAGGTTTGGGATTGCCTTTTGTGAAAAGAAATTTCTGCCAGGTACCTTCCACTGCAGTGTCCCAATAGATACAAATTTTTTGAAAGCATCAGACTCCACCAGCTTGTATGGTAAAAGCTGGCGGGCTAAGAGTTCAGACAAGCCAGCTGTCAGACGCCGGGCAAGGGGGTGACTTTGAGAAATTGGTTTCTTACGCTCAAACATGTCCTTGACAGACACCTGACTGTGGGCAGATGACCAGGAACTGCTACGTAAGATAGACTGAGTGGAGGATGGTTGAGAGGGGGCAAGGAGGACAGCACTGGTTGACGTGGCTGAAGATGCTGGAGCAGGAGGAGGAGGGTGGCTTTCACTTTGTGTGCTGCTTCTTCTCATGTGTTCTTCCCATCGGCCTTTGTGATGGGAGACCATGTGCCTTCGCAAAGCAGTTGTACCTAGGTGGCTGTTGGACTTCCCATGACTCAGTTTCTTTTGGCACAGGTTGCAAATGGCATCGCTGTTGTCAGAGGCAGACACACAAAAAAAATGCCACACTGCTGAGCTCTGCGATGACGGCATTCTGGTGGTGGCAACAGCATGCGTTGATGGGCGTCGGCGGGCTGTCTGGCTGACCCCTGGTGACGATGCATGCTGTCTGACTGTGTCACTAGCTCCTTGAGACGACCTCCCCGTGCTTTCAAATCGTCTCCTCCTCCTCCTCTCTGTCTCCCCATCTGAACTTTCCCCCTCTTCTTCTTCTCTTCTAGCAGGCACCCACGTGACATCCACCGACACATCATCATCAACCGCTTCACTTGTATCTGAAACATCAAGAAAGGAAGCAGCAGTGGGTACAACATCATCATCATCATCACACCGTACCTCCATGTCGGTAATGCTGCCTGACTGAGACTGATCACTATTATCTACATCCTCTGTCAATGATGGTTGCGCATCACTCATTTCTTCCAAATGATGTGTCAATAACTCCTGTGACAAATCAAGGGAAGCGGCTGTTGTGCTAGTGTTTGTGGTGGCGACAGGAGGCGGAGTGGCACTGGTCACTTGAGACCTGCCCAAAGCACAGCTGGACTTAGATGGTGCGTCAAGGTTAGGAGGACTAGCAGCGGAAGCTGAAGAAGATTGGGTTTCCTGTGTTAGCCATTCAACTAGGTCCTCCTCAGAAGTTTTTGCATCCCCCCTGGCACCCGGCGTCTGAACAATGTGCATATTTGTAGGGTCTAAAGGAATCACAGCACCACGACCACGACCACGGAACCTGCGGGTGGCCTGCCTCTGCCTGTCATTTTTTTTAAAATGGACACTAACAATACTATTACACCAATTGAGTGGTGGCACTGTGAAAGTGGGCACAGTATACGCTGTGAGACTGACAACAACAAAAAAGACAGATGTTTTAAAAATCACAAATTGTTAATTTTTTTAAATATTACTAGTACTGTGGCAACAAATATGATTGTTTGGCACTATTTGGCAAATGGGCCTGTCTGGCACACACGCTGGGAGAAAGGAAACTGCAATTCAATGGCACTAGGAGACTGAAGAATCACAGTCAAAACAGTTATGATTAACAAAAATTCCAATCCTGTTACAATAAATATGAGTGGTGGCACTAATTGGCTAGTTGGGACTGGCACACAGGCAGGCAGGCAGGAGGAAAATGCAATTCAAGGGCACTAGTAGACTGCAGATTGACAGTCAAAACAGTGTTGATTGACAAATTTTGCAATACTGTTAAAAGAAATATGATTGCTAGCACTAATTGGATAGTTGGGCCTGGCACACAGGCTGGCAGGCAGTAGAAAAGTGCAATTCAATGGCACAAGCAAAATGAGGATTAAGATCAACAATCAAGATTTTTTTAATTTTAATTAGTAACTATACTGTGACAACAATTAGGATTGGTGTAAATAGTTGGCAAGACGGCCTGGCACAAAAGGATGGCAGGCAGGAGGTAGATGCAATTCAAGGACACTAGGAGACTGATTAATGACAGTCAAAACAGTGATGATTGACAATTTTTGAAATACTGTTAAAAGAAATATGATTGCTGACAACAATTGGCTAGGTGGGCCTGGCTCACAGCAGGCAAGTGCTATTCAATGGCACCAGCAAACTGAGGATTCAAATCACAGCAACTATTACCAAAAATTTTAATTTTTAATTATTAGAATACTGTCACAACAAATATGATTGGTGTAAATATTTTTTAAGTATTCCTGGCAGGCTTGGAAGGCTTTAGAAAAGTGCAATTCAAAGGCACGAGCAAACTGAGGATTAAGATCATCAACAATAAAGATTTTTTTAATTGTAATTAGTAACTATACTGTGACAAAAAATTAGGATTGGTGTAAATAGTTGGCAAGACGGCCTGGCACAAAAGGATGGCAGGAAGGAGGGAGATGCAATTCAAGGACACTAGGAGACTGATTACTGACTGACTAAACAGTGATGATTGACAATTTTTGCAATACTCTTAACAGAAATATGATTGTTGACAACAATTGACTAGGTGGGCCTGGCTCACAGCAGGCTGCAAGGCAGGAGGAAAGTGCTATTCAATGGCACCAGCAAACTGAGGATTCAAATCACAGCAACTATTACCAAAAAATTTTATTTTTAATTATTAGAATACGGTCACAACAAATATGATTGGTGTAAATATTTTTTAAGTAGGCCTGGCACACAGGCTTGGAAGGCTGTAGAAAAGTGCAATTCAAAGGCACGAGCAAACTGAGGATAAAGATCATCAACAATCAAGATTTTTTTAATTTTAATTAGTAACTATACTGTGACAAAAAAATAGGATTGGTGTAAATAGTTGGCAAGACGGCCTGGCACAAAAGGATGGCAGGCAGGAGGTAGATGCAATTCAAGGACACTAGGAGACTGATTACTGACAGTCTAAACAGTGATGATTGACAATTTTTGCAATACTGTTAACAGAAATATGATTGCTGACAACAATTGGCTAGGTGGGGGCCTGGCTCACAGCAGGCTGCAAGGCAGGAGGAAAGTGCTATTCAATGGCACCAGCAAACTGAGGATTCAAATCACAGCAACTATTACCAAAAATTTTAATTTTTAATTATTAGAATACTGTCACAACAAATATGATTGGTGTAAATATTTTTTAAGTAGGCCTGGCACACAGGCTTGGAAGGCTGTAGAAAAGTGCAATTCAAAGGCACGAGCAAACTGAGGATTTAGATCAACACTAAAATTTTTTTTTATTTAAATTAATAACTATACTGTCTGACTATGACAACAATTATATTGGTGTAAATAGTTGGCTAGACGGCCTGGCACAAAAGGCTGGTAGTGGCAGGCAGGAGGTAAATGAAATTCAATGGCACTAGGAGACTGAATATTTGCAGTCCAAAAAACTATGATTTTTTATTTTTTTATTACTGTTACAAGAATTGTGATTGGTGCCACTAATTGGCTACTTGGGCCTGGCAGACAGGCTGGCAGATATGAGTCATGGATCGTAGGTAGGGCAGCAATTTAACACAGTATGCTGTGTAAGTGACAAAAACACAGGACTGATAGAAAATTAAGTTACATTACACTAGCAAAATATTTGAAAATTTTAGATTTTAATATTAAAATTATGTTAAGAAGTGCAATGCACATATGACTCTATGAGTGGTCGCACTGGCTGTCTGCTACATAGTGCAGCAATTATAACAACAGTATGCTGTGTAAGTCAGATAGACAGTTAGACACAGGCCTGATTGAAAATATAATTAGATTACACTAGCATAATGATTTAAAGACTTTTTTTTGGAAATTTTAAGAAAAAGGTTAAGCACATACATATGAGTCGTGGCTGATAGCCTTGGAAGGGCAGCTATTAAAAACAGTAGGCTCTGTATGTCAGATACACACACGCCTGATAGAAAATACTATTAGATTACACTAGAAAAATGATTGAAATATTTTTTTTGGGGGGGAATTAAAAAAAGGTTAAACACATATGAGTCGTGGCTCATAGACTAGGGAGGGCAGCAAGTAAACACAGTAGGCTCTCTATGTCAGCAAAACACACAGGCCGGATAGAAAATTATATTAGATTACACTAGCAAACAAATTTAAACTATTTTTTTTTTATATTAAAATTAAGGTGAAAGAAAAATAGATATGAGTGCTGGGTGGCTGCCTGGCACAGACCAATTAACCAAAAGACTGAAAAAAAAGAGGTAAATTAATGCTGAGTGAGCCTGACAGACACAGGCATGATAGTAAATGTAATTAGATTACACTAGCGAAATATATATATATTTTTTTTTTTAATTTAAAATAATGTTATAAACGGATATTAACACTGGTGGCTGCTGGCTGGCACAGAGCAATGAACCAGAGTATATGCTGTGTGACACTGGCCTAATAGAAAATGAAAAAAAATTACACTAGAAAAATAATTATATTTTTGGGTTAGTTAAATTTAAACTAATGTTGTTAGGGAGATATCAGTGGTGGCAGTAGTCACAGCATATGCTGTGAGCCTTAAACACACAGCTGAAAGCCAGGCAAATGCTAATAAAAAAAAAAAAAACGGCACGAAATATAGCCCTAAAAAGGGCTTTTTGGGGTGTTGTGCTTGCAGCAGAGATGAGTGGAGTCCTTCTGGACTGTAAATACACTAGCCTAGTTATGTTTTTCCTATTAATGTCAGGAGCAAAAACACAACACGTCCTCTCATTAAAAAAGCAAGGTTGTTATGAGTCTAAAATGGCGGATTCCGAGTAGCCGGGAGTGTCTGTGAGGGAGTGTCTGATGTTGATTGGCTCTAATGTGTCAGGCGGCTGTGACATAAAGGGTCAAAGTTTCCACAATGATGACACATAGGGGCGGATCGAACATCGCCATGTGTTCGCCCACAAACGCGAACGCGAAGAACCTATGTTCGCTGTGAACCGTTCGCGGGCGAACAGTTCGGGACATCACTATTTGCAGATAGTCCGAGACAGTCAAATTTACAGACAGCTGAGATAAAAGTACTTGCAATTAGTATATAGCTTTCTTACTTGTATACTTCTGATATCCGGTCTGCTGTTAATCCTTTGAAATAACTTACTTAGGAGTTGAAGATCCTGAATTCAATAAACATTATGCAGTCTGGTTAGAGAGCAGAGTATTATGTGACTCCCTCAGAACACAGCGTGTGGATGATGATGTCAGTGCACACCTGATTCAGTGTGAAGTGGCTGCAGAGGAAGAGGAAGATACTCACAGCTGTTAGAGGATTAATGCAGTTAACAGAGTTCAGAGATGATTAAAGCTGCAATGTAGTGAATCCTTCTGAAAAGAGAAGTATAGAAACTTCAAATATCAAATAGTTTGGCTTGAGAGAAAAGCTCAGGAAGAGCGCAGCAACAATGGGAGAGAAAATACATTTCCCAAACACTTGCAGTGATCAAGCAGTTTGTGTAGGAATAGGCCCCTCCTTAAATAGGGATATGAGTAGGAACAAGGATATGCCTCTTAAAGGGGTAGCAGATATGACAGATCCCCCCACTCAGGATGCCCCCATACCATCCATTCAACTTGGTTTTGAGGGGTACTTGTTATGAAACTTTGCAAGTAAATGAGGAGCATGCAAATCGTGGGCTGGAATCCATGAATCCTCCTCTGGACCATACCCCTTCCAATGGACCAAATATTCTACTCTTCTCCATCTACGCCGTGAATCTAGTATGCTCTCCACTTCATATTCTTCTTGGTCGGATAAAGCGACAGGTGAAGTTGTTGTATCCGCAACAGGAGGAGGTGTGTTCCCTAAGTAAGGTTTCAGAAGGGACACATGGAATGATGGATGGATTCTGAGCGTGTGTAGTGATGTTGCGAACCTAAAATTTTCGGTTCGCGAACGGCGGACTCGAACTTCCGGTATTGTTCGCGAACCGTTGAATTCAATAGGCAGGTGAACTTTAAAACCTACAAGGACTCTTTCTGGCCACAATAGTGATGGAAAAGTCCCTTTTTTAAAATTTTTTAATTTTAATTAGTAACTATACTGTCTGTGACAACAATTATGATTGGTGTAAATAGTTGGCTAGACGGCCTGGCACAAAAGGCTGGCAGTGGCAGGCAGGAGGTAAATTCAATTCAATGGCACTAGGAGACTGAATATTTGCAGTCCAAAAAATTATGATTTTTATTTTTTTATATACTGTTACAAGAATTATGATTGGTGCCACTAATTGGCACACAGGCTGGCAGATATGAGTCGCGGATGGTAGGTAGGGCAGCAATTTAACACAGTATGCTGTGTAAGTGACAAAAACAAAGGCCTGATAGAAAATTAAGTTAGATTACATTAGCAAAATATTTTAAAATTTTAGATTTTAATATTAAAATTATGTTAAGAAGTGCAATGCACATATGACTATGAGTGGTCGCACTGGCTGGCTGCTACGTAGGGCAGCAATTAACAACAGTATGCTGTGTAAGTCAGATAGACAGACACAGGCCTGATAGAAAATAAAATTAGATTACACTAGCATAATGATTTAAAGACTTTTTTTTGGGAATTTAAAGAAAAAGGTTAAGCACATACATATGAGTCGTGGCTGATAGCCTTGGAAGGGCAGCTATTAAAAACAGTAGGCTCTGTAAGTCAGATACACACAAGTCTGATAGAAAATACTATTAGATTACACTAGAAAAATGATTTAAATACATTTTTGGGGGTGAAATTAAAAAAAGGTTAAACACATATGAGTCGTGGCTCATAAACTAGGGAGGGCAGCAAGTAAACACAGTAGGCTCTGTATGTCAGCAAAACACACAGGCCTGATAGAAAATTATATTAGATTACACTATCAAGCAAATTAAAAAAAAAATTATATTTAAATTAAGGTGAAGAAGATATGAGTGCTGGGTGGCTGCCTGGCACAGACCAATTAACCAAAAGACTGAAAAAAATGAGGTATATTAATGCTGAGTGAGCCTGACAGACACAGGCCTGATAGTAAATGTAATTAGATTACACTAGCAAAATATATATATATTTTTTTTTTAAATTTAAAATAATTTTATAAACGGATATTAACACTGGTGGCTGGCACAGAGCAATGAACCAGAGTATATGCTGTGTGACACAGGCCTGATAGAAAATGAAAAAAAATTACACTAGCAAAATAGTTACATTTTTTGGTTAGTTAAATTTAAACTAATGTTGTTAGGGAGATATCAGTGGTGGCAGTAATCACAGCATATGCTGTGAGCCTTAAACACACAGCCTGAAAGCCAGGCAAATGCTAATAAAAAAAAAAACGAAAAAAAAAAAAAAAAGCCACGAAATATCCCTAAAAAGGGCTTTTTGGGGTGCTGTGCTTGCAGCAGAGATGAGTGGAGTCCTTCTGGACTGTAGTGGATACTAAATACACTAGCCTAGCTATGTTTTTCCTATTAATGTCAGGAGCAAAAATACAACACGTCCTCTCATTAAGAAAGCAAGGTCGTTATGAGTCTAAAATGGCGGATTCCGAGTAGCTGGGAGGGTCTGTGAGGGAGTGTCTGATGTTGATTGGCTCTAATGTGTCAGACGGCTGTGACATAAAGGGTCAAAGTTTCCTCAATGATGACACATAGGGGCGGATCGAACATCGCCATGTGTTCGCCCACAAAAGCGAACGCGAACAAGCTATGTTCGCTGTGAACCGTTCACGGGCGAACAGTTCGGGATATCACTAAGCGTGTGAGGTAAATTGAGTATTACAGCATTGGAATTAATGATTTTCTTGATTGTATATGGACCTATGAATTGATTGGCCAGCTTCTTACAGGGAACTGTAAGTTTAAGGTTTTTGGTAGATAGCCAGACATGGTCACCGATAGTATATACAGGAGGAGTTGATCCTTTTGTATCGAAGTATATCTTTTGAGTCTTTTTTGCTTCTTCTAGATGGTCTTTTAGCATTGCTAGTGAGGATTTTATGTTCTGACTGTAGTAACTTACTGTAGGATTAGTGGATATTAAATCTTTTACTGGTAAAGATTTAGGATGAAAACCATAAGTTGCGTAAAATGGGGATGTCTTGGTGGCGGAATTTATGGAATTGTTGTATGTAAATTCAGCAAAGGGTAACCAATCCACCCAGTCATCCTGTAGGTGAGATATATAGCATCTCAGGTATTGTTCCAGTGTTTGGTTGGTGCGTTCAGTTAATCCATTAGACTGAGGATGGAAAGCGGTTGAATATCGTGGTGAAATTCTGAGAAGTCTACATAGTTCTCTCCAAAATTTTGATGTAAATTGCGTTCCTTGATCGGACACTATGGATGTGGGAAGTCCATGCAATTTAACAATAATTGAAAAGAAAACCTTGGCTGTTGTCACAGCGGTTGGTAAGGATTTTAGTGGTATAAAATGGGCTAGTTTCGTAAGGTGGTCAACCACTACTAATATGGTAGTGTTGTTGTTAGAGGGTGGTAGGTCTTCTATAAAGTCCATAGCAATCATACTCCATGGGACTTCTGGTATAGTTAGAGGGCACATGAGACCAAAAGGTTTTTGATGTGATTTTTTGTTTCTAGAGCAGACATGACAATCTTTAAAGAAGTTAAGGACATCTTGTCCTAATTGGGGCCACCAAAAAGCTCTACTTAAAAGTTCCCTTGTTTTTGTTGTTCCTGGATGACCACTAAGTGGTGATTCATGGAAGTGTTGTAAGAGTTCCTTTCGTAGAGATGGAGGAACATAAGTCAAGTTGTTGTAGTAATAGATCCCAGAAGTATCGTCCTTTGTACAGATAGAGGGAACCTCTTTATCTGACTGTAAAGCTTCTAGAATGTCAGCATGCAAGGTGGTACTAGTTGCCACAATTTTATGAGGTGGAATGATGTGTACTTTCTCTTGATCGTCTGGCAGTGGTTCAAGTGATTGTGAGAGAGCATCTGCTTTAATATTTTTTGAACCCAGTCTGTAAGTGATTAGGAAATCGAAACGGTCCAGAAACAGAGCCCATCTTACCTGTCTAGATGAAAGGGTTTTATTGTTTCTCAGGTATTGCAGATTCTTATGGTCTGTGAAGATGTAGAATGGCTTTGGGGTGCCCTCCAGCAGATGCCTCCAGTTTTCCAGAGCACATTTTATCACTAGTAGCTCCTTATCCCCAGCTGAGTAGTTTCTTTCAGGAGCTGTAAGTGACCTGGAGTAATACCCTATTAGGTGTAAGAAAGGATTCTCTAGGCTCTGTTGTGAAAGGATAGCTCCGATACCAGTATCAGAGGCATCAACCTCTAGTGTGTATTGGGAGTCAGGATTAGGTAACTGTAATATGGGAGCAGTTGAGAAATGTTCTTTTAATTAATCGAATGCATTCTGGGTTTCATTAGTCCATATGAATTTTCATTTCCCAGTTAATCTTGTTAGGGGCTGCACTATAGTAGAGAAATTTTTTATGAAGAGTCTGTAAAAATTTGAGAAGCCCAGGAACCTCTGAAGTGATTTTACTGTTGTGGGTGTGGCCCAATTCAAAATGGAAGTGACTTTTTCAGGATCCATAGTTATACCAGAGGGTGAGATTATATAGCCTAGGAATTTTATCGTCTTTACATGGAAACAACACTTCTCCATTTTAGCATAGAGGCGATGTTCCCTCAGCCTGGCTAAAACCCACCTTTCATGTTTGATGTGTTCGTTAATATCTCGTGAGTAGATTAAAATGTTGTGATAGAAAGTCCCTATTATCCTATAGGGAAGGTGGGAGGGAGGTATATAACCTTAGACCTATTGGTGGATTCCTAGGTGCACCAGTAGGTAGTGCCTAATGCCTATATAACATAGTTTATATTGTAGGTAGAGAAAAGAAGCATTATAATGGCACACTTAAAGGTTTATAATACCTGAAGAGTGTAGATGGAAGGTAGATATGTTATAGCCAAAAATAGACCAAAAAATATTAAAATATACCTTTTATTCAATATGCATTAAAATAGATGTGTGGACCATGCCACCAATAAAACCAATGTATGTAATTAACGTGTTGGTGTAAATTAAAAACGTTATCAATGATGAGCACTGCTAGTCCTCCAAGACAAAACTAGTTGTTTTGTCAAATAATCAATAAAAAGTAATTATATATATTAAGTATATATTCTCCTAAGTAAGATATATCCTAGCCCTGACAATCAGTCAGGATCAACACTATATATCTAGGATAAGAACTGTAACGCCGTAGTGATAGGCTAAAACAATTAAGGGTATATATGTATTTGGCACACTGAAGTCTTAATTAACGTAATATTGTATGTCCACACTGACTGAGCTTAGTAGCAAAACAGTGCGCTCAAAAGTAAATATCCACTAATTACCTATTAATACCGTAACCGCTTGCGTTATAGTTATAAAGTTGTTAAATATAACTTACTAGGAGAGTAATAAATGGCATTAGTATATAGCGGTAGACACTTGTATATCCCACTGTATTGTTAAACAATCTATATGGGAGATCGCTTTAAATAGATTGTTTAACAATACAGTGGGATATACAAGTGTCTACCGCTATATACTAATGCCATTTATTACTCTCCTAGTAAGTTATATTTAACAACTTTATAACTATAACGCAAGCGGTTACGGTATTAATAGGTAATTAGTGGATATTTACTTTTGAGCGCACTGTTTTGCTACTAAGCTCAGTCAGTGTGGACATACAATATTACGTTAATTAAGACTTCAGTGTGCCAAATACATATATACCCTTAATTGTTTTAGCCTATCACTACGGCGTTACAGTTCTTATCCTAGATATATAGTGTTGATCCTGACTGATTGTCAGGGCTAGGATATATCTTACTTAGGAGAATATATACTTAATATATATAATTACTTTTTATTGATTATTTGACAAAACAACTAGTTTTGTCTTGGAGGACTAGCAGTGCTCATCATTGATAACGTTTTTAATTTACACCAACACGTTAATTACATACATTGGTTTTATTGGTGGCATGGTCCACACATCTATTTTAATGCATATTGAATAAAAGGTATATTTTAATATTTTTTTGGTCTATTTTTGGCTATAACATATCTACCTTCCATCTACACTCTTCAGGTATTATAAACCTTTAAGTGTGCCATTATAATGCTTCTTTTCTCTAGATTAAAATGTCATCTAAATATATTACCACGCACACATCCATCAGATCTTTAAAGATGTCATTTATAAAAAATTGGAATGTGGCGGGTGCGTTTGTTAGACCGAATGGCATTACGTTGTATTGGAAAAGCCCGTATCGGGTCCTGAAAGCAGTTTTCCACTCATCCCCACTCCTCATCCTAATGAGGTTGTAAGCACCCTTTAAGTCAAGTTTTGTAAAATCTTGGCATCTCTTAGCCTTTCTAGGAGCTCAGGGATGAGTGGAAGTGGGTATCTGTTTTTTATTGTTACAGAATTTAAAGCCCTATAGTCAATGATGGGTATGAGGTTGCCGTCTTTATTGGTGACGAAAAATATGCCTGCTGCTGCAGAGGAGGTGGAAGGTAAAATAAATCCCTTTCGTAAGTTTTTGTCTAGGTACTCCCTTAAAATTTTCAACTCTTTTTGTTATAGGGGGAAAATTCTGCCAAAGTGTATGACTGCACCAGGTTTGGTGTCTATAGGGCAGTCATACGGTCTGCGTGGTGGTAAATTTTCTGCATCCTTTAGGTTAAAGACGTCAGAAAATTCTGTATAAGCTGTGGGCAAAGATGGTTCAATATGTTGTATGCTGGTGTAAGGAAAACAGGTAGTAGTACAGTATGGTGAGTTGAAAGTGAGATCATTAGAGGACCAGTCTATTGTAGGATTGTGATGTATTCCTTATGGCCAGTGTTATTGGTGCAGAGAATTGGTATTGTGTGGTGGGTTATAGGACCCTTTAAGAAATTAGAACCATCAATAACTCTGACATAAACAGGTGTTTTTTTAAGCACACAGGGTATTTTATTAGTGGTTATAACTTTACGGTCTATAAACATGCCAAATGCCCCCGAGTCAATCATAGCCTCTTTCTGGAGGATGTGCTGATCCCACTGTAAAGACAAAAAAATAGACAAGTGAGTTTTTGTGACTGGTACAGTATGTGAACTTATGTGGCAAATCTTACCCTTCTTCTGACGGATTAGCAAGGGACATGTAGAAACGGTATGATCCTTATTGGTGCAGTACATGCATAAGTTTGCAAGGCGACGTATTGATTTTTCTTCTTGAGACAGTGGTCCTTTGAGGGTTCCAATCTCCATGGCAACAGTAGGGGTGCTATGTTTATCATAGTGTGGAGTGAAGGGTTTCTTATTAAATAGGTCAGGACTTTGTCTTTCTTGTCTCCTTTCTCTGTATTGACGGTCCATAGATATGCATACCTTTATGAGAGCTTCTAAGGTTTCAGGCAATTCTATCCTTGAAAGCTCATCCTTAAGATGCTCTGACAATCCTAGACGGAATTGGTTTTTAAGGCTTACTAAGTTTCATTGAGAATCTGTGGCCCACAACTGGAACTCTGCTACATAATCCTCAACTGCTCTTTTGCCCTGCTTTAGGGATCTTAGATTGTTTTCAGCGGTGTTCTGCTTGTTAGTATCCTCATAGAGGGTAGACATTGCAGAAAAAAATTATGTAGAGAATCCAGGATTGGATCATTTAATTCGAAAAATCTGTCCGCCCAGGACCTGGGCTCTCCACTAAGGTAGGAGATCGTAGTACAAACTTTGATTCGTTCTGTACAATAAGTTTTCGGTTTCATGCTATACAACAACAAGCAGGAATTTTTAAACTCACGAAATTTTGATCTAACCCCTGAAAAGGGTTGTGGTGGGTTTATATGTGGTTCCGGGTGCTCAGCTGCTTTTTGGGTAAAAAAGTCATTAATCAGGCGTTTTAGGGTGTTATTCTCTGTTTGCAATTCATTTAGTCCCTGTGCAAGGATATCAACTTTTTGATTAAGTGAGGTTATTTGGTTTGCCATTTCTGTGGGATCCATCTTTACTTAATTACCTTTTTTATGGCTTGATCACTCTGCAATATCCCTATCAGTTTTATAGGCTTTTAGAGGAAATATGTTTTTTGTAGGTATTCCTATTTAACAACTCTCAAACAGATTAATGAAGTTATTTTTTCTAGGATTACCAGTTTAGTAGTTATTATTTCAATAGGAAACCCACTGACAAAACTATCGCCTAGATTTAGAGTTTGGCGTTAGCCGTCAAAACCAGCGTTAGAGGCTCCTAACGCTGGTTTTGGGCTACCGCTGGTATTTAGAGTCGTGTAGGTAAGGGTCTAACGCTCACTTTCCAGCCGCGACTTTTCCATACAGCAGATCCCCCTTAAGTTAAGAGCTTTCTGGGCTAATGCCAGTTCATAAAGCTCTTAACTACTGTGCTCTACAGTACACTAACACCCATAAACTACCTATGTACCCCTAAACAGAGGCCCCCCCACATCGCCGCCACTCGATTAATTTTTTTTAACCCCTAATCTGCCGACCGCACACCGCCGCCACCTACGTTATACTTATGTACCCCTAATCTGCTGCCCCTAACACCGCCGACCCCTATATTATATTTATTAACCCCTAATCTGCCCTCCACAATGTCGCCACCAGCTGACTACAATAATTAACCCCTAATCTGCCGACCGCACACCGCCGCCACCTATGTTATACTTATGTACCCCTAATCTGCTGCCCCTAACACCACTGACCCCTATATTATATTTATTAACCCCTAATCTGCCCCCCACAATGTCGTCGCCAGCTACCTACCATAATTAACCCCTAATCTGCCGACCGCACAGCGCCGCCACCTACGTTATCCTTATGTACCCCTAATCTGCTGCCCCTAACACCGCCGACCCCTATATTATATTTATTAACCCCTAATCTGCCCCCCACAACATAGCCGCCAGCTACCTACAATAATTAACCCCTAATCTGCCGACCGCACCTCACCGCTACTATAATAAATGTATTAACCCCTAAAGCTAAGTCTAACCCTAACACTAACACCCCCCTAAGTTAAATATAATTTAAATCTAACAAAATAAATTAACTATTACTAAATAAATTATTCCTATTTTAAACTAAATACTTACCTGTAAAATAAACCCTAATATAGCTACAATATAACGAATAATTATATTGTAGCTATTTTAGGATTTATATATATTTTACAGGCAACTTTGTATTTATTTTAACCAGGTACAATAGCTATTAAGTAGTTAATAACTATTTAATAGCTACCTAGTTAAAATAATTACAAAATTACCTGTAAAATAAATCCTAACCTAAGTTACAATTAAACCTAACACTACACTATCAATAAATTAATTAAATACAATACCTACAAATAACTACAATTAAATAAACTAACTAAAGTACAAAAAATAAAAAAGAACTAAGTTACAAAAAATAAAAAAATATTTACAAACATTAGAAAAATATTACAACAATTTTAAACTAATTACACCTACTCTAAGCCCCCTAATAAAATAACAAAGACCCCCAAAATAAAAAAAAATGCCCTACCCTATTCTAAATTAAAAAAGTTCAAAGCTCTTTTACCTTACCAGCCCTGAAAAGGGCCATTTGCGGGGCATGCCCCAAATAATTCAGCTCTTTTGCCTGTAAAAAAAAACATACAATACCCCCCCCCAACATTACAACCCACCATCCACATACCCCTAATCTAACCCAAACCCCCCTTAAATAAACCTAACACTAAGCCCCTGAAGATCTTCCTACCTTATCTTCACCATGCCAGGTTCACCGATCCGTCCTCCAAAGTCTTGATCCAAGCCTCCGAAGTCTTCATCCAAGCCCAAGCGGGGGCTGGCGATCCATAATCCGGCTGAAGTCTTCTATCAAGCGGCGGCTGAAGAGGTCCAGAAGAGGCTCCAAAGTCTTCATCCTATCCGGGAAGAAGAGGAGATCTGGACCGGCAACCATCTTGATCCAAGCGGCATCTTCTATCTTCATCCGATGATGAACGGCTCCATCTTGAAGACCTCCGGCGCGGATCCATCCTCTTCTTCCGACGTCCAACTGAAGAATGAAGGTTCCTGAAGAATGCGAGCTCAATCTGATTGGCTGATCCAATCAGCCAATCGGATTGAACTTGAATCTGATTGGATGATTCTATCAGCCAATCAGAATTTCCCTACCTTAATTCCGATTTGCTGATAGAATCCTATCAGCCAATCGGAATTCGAGGGACGCCATCTTGGATGACGTCCCTTAAAGGAACCTTCATTCTTCAGTTGGCCGTCGGAAGAAGAGGATGGATCCGCGCCGGAGGTCTTCAAGATGGAGCCGTTCGTCATCGGATGAAGATAGAAGATGCCGCTTGGATCAAGATGGTTGCCGGTCTGGATCTCCTCTTCTTCCCGGATAGGATGAAGACTTTGGAGCCTCTTCTGGACCTCTTTAGCTGCCGCTTGATAGAAGACTTCAGCCGGATTATGGATCGCCAGCCCCCGCTTGGGCTTGGATGAAGACTTCGGAGGCTTGGATCAAGACTTCGGAGGATGGATCGGTGAACCTGGCATGGTGAAGATAAGGTAGGAAGATCTTCAGGGGCTTAGTGTTAGGTTTATTAAAGGGGGGTTTGGGTTAGATTAGAGGTATGTGGGTGGTGGGTTGTAATGTTGGGGGGGGGTATTGTATAGTTTTTTTTACAGGCAAAAGAGCTGAATTATTTGGGGCATGCCCCGCAAATGGCCCTTTTCAGGGCTGGTAAGGTAAAAGAGCTTTGAACTTTTTTAATTTAGAATAGGGTAGGGCATTTTTTTATTTTGGGGGTCTTTGTTATTTTATTAGGGGGCTTAGAGTAGGTGTAATTAGTTTAAAATTGTTGTAATATTTTTCTAATGTTTGTAAATATTTTTTTATTTTTTGTAACTTAGTTCTTTTTTATTTTTTGTACTTTAGTTAGTTTATTAAATTGTAGTTATTTGTAGGTATTGTATTTAATTAATTTATTGATAGTGTAGTATTAGGTTTAATTGTAGATAATTGTAGGTATTTTATTTAAGTAATTTATTGATAGTATAGTGTTAGGTTTAATTGTAACTTAGGTTAGGATTTATTTTACAGGTAATTTTGTAATTATTTTAACTAGGTAGCTATTAAATAGTTATTAACTATTTAATAGCTATTGTACCTGGTTAAAATAAATACAAAGTTGCCTGTAAAGTAAATATAAATCCTAAAATAGCTACAATATAATTATTCGTTATATTGTAGCTATATTAGGGTTTATTTTACAGGTAAGTATTTAGTTTAAAATAGGAATAATTTATTTAATAATAGTTAATTTATTTTGTTAGATTTAAATTAGATTTAACTGAGGGGGGTGTTAGTGTTAGGGTTAGACTTAGCTTTAGGGGTTAATCCATTTATTAGAGTAGCCGCGAGATCCGGTCGGCAGATTAGGGGTTTATAATTGAAGTTAGGTGTCGGCGATGTTAGGGAGGGCAGATTAGGGGTTAATACTATTTCTTATACGGTTATTGAGGCGGGAGTGAGGCGGATTAGGGGTTAATAACTTTATTATAGTAGCGGTGAGGTGCGGTCGGCAGATTAGGGGTTAATAAGTGTAGGTAGGTTGCGGCAACGTTGGGGGTGGCAGATTAGGGGTTAATAAATATAATATAGGGGTCGGCGGTGTTAGGGGCAGCAGATTAGGGGTACATAGGGATAACGTAGGTTGCGGCGGTGTACGGAGCGGCAGATTAGGGGTTAATAATAATATGCAGGTGTCAGCGATAGCGGGGGCGGCAGATTAGGGGTTAATAAGTGTAAGGATAGGGGTGTTTAGACTCGGGGTACATGTTAGGGTGTTAGGTGCAGACTTAGGAAGTGTTTCCCCATAGGAAACAATGGGGCCGCGTTAGGAGCTGAACGCTGCTTTTTTGCAGGTGTTAGGTTTTTTTTCAGCTCAAACTGTCCCATTGTTTCCTATAGGGGAATCGTGCACGAGCACGTTTTTGAAGCTGACCGCGTCCGTAAGCACCGCTGGTATTGAGAGTTGCAGTTGCGGTAAATATGCTATACGCTGCTTTTTTGGAGCCTAACGCAGCCCTTCTGTGAACTCTAAATACCAGCGGTATTTAAAAGGTGCAGGGGAAAAAAGCATGCGTAGCTAACGCACCCCTTTGGCCGCAGAACTCTAAATCTAGCCGTATGTGTTTAACAGAAAGCTTATTCAACTCTGAATATGATTTTATAACTCCTCTGGATAACCTGCTAAAGGCTTTCAATATTTACTAATAAAGAACTTTGGTTTTGCAAAGCAGTTCTGATTTTTATCAAAGTCTTAGTTGTGAGTCTCAGATGAGCTAAACAGCAGGTATGAAAAAGCAGACAGGTTTCATGCAATGAGGAAGGGTTTTTGCAACACCTTATATGTAGAGATTAGTAGAGAAATATACCCAAAACATAAAGCTATTTGCAGTTAGTCAGAGACAGTCAAATTTACAGACAGCTGAGATAAAAGTACTTGCAATTAGTATATAGCTTTCTTACTTGTATACTTCTGATATCTGGTCTGCTGTTAATCCTTTGAAATAACTTACTTAGGAGTTGAAGATCCTGAATTCAATAAACATTATGCAGTCTGGTTAGAGAGCAGAGTGTTCTGTGACTCCCTCAGAACACATCGTGTGGATGATGATGTCAGTGCACACCTGATTCAGTGTGAAGTGGCTGCAGAGGGAGAGGAAGATACTCACAGCTGTTAGAGGATTAATTCAGGTAACAGAGTTCAGAGATGATTAAAGCTGCAATGTAGTGAATCCTTCTGAAAAGAGAAGTATAGAAATTTCAAATATCAAATAGTTTGGCTTGAGAGAAAAGCTCAGGAAGAGCGCAGCAGTGATCAAGCAGTTTGTGTAGGAATAGGCCCCTCCTTAAATAGGGATATGAGTAGGAACAAGGGTATGCCTCTTAAAGGGGTAGCAGATATGACAGCATCTATGTTTTCATAAAAATATCATTATGTATGTACATAGAAAAATAGATGCAAGCATATATCTTCCTATTCCAAATGCAACCTTTGCCAGGGATGCTATATATATTCTCAATACATATATAAATAAAATTATAACTAATAATAATCTTCGCCTACATGTATATATGTATGATAATTGTATATACAGTATATGTTATGATAAAGGGTGATATATTTAAATATAAAAATATTCTCACTACATTCAGCGTCTTTGAATTTCCTATATGTAACTACATATATGTTGAAATTATAGTTTATATAAAAAATAAAAGCCATGGGTAAGTATATACTTACAAACTGTTCATTATATGATTTGGAGATAAGCCCTCCCCCCCACATGTTATTCATTGCAATTACCAGTTCCACATATGTTAACCAGCAACACACAGCTATAAAAAAAGACCACACCTAGCCTAACCTCAAAACAGTTATTTCAAAATGCAGGGTGAGAGAGAAGCTGAGAATGGTGAAGGTAGGCCTGACATTCCCAGAGTGAGGCTGGATATAGAAACCCTGAATGAGCAGCAGGTGTTTGAAAGTTTCAGGCTCACCAGGGAGTAAATATATCAGTTATATGCCCTGCTGCAAGACAGGCTGCAAAGCCAGGGCTATTCAAGCAGGACTGTCCCTGGAAGTACCAAATTACTAGGGTCACTTGAATCTCGCACAAAGGCAAGATTCAAGTGTAATATTATTACAATTAAAAACATGCAACACACATTGTTGCACTTACTAGATAATATTTGAAAGCTGACATTCAGAAATAGTGTAATGATGTTGTGTTATGCTCCTTAGAACATGCAACCGGGCCAGATCGAACTGCCCACTTTGATCTTAGTAACTGTCCCTGCCAGGTTTCTGGACACTCACGGCAGTACAAAGGAGTCGATGTCATTCGGAGACACTAGTACTCTGTCAGTTTGTGAAGTTCCTCAACGCTTTTCCCCCAGTCATTGGCCGGGCTTTCTCAAGAGGTAGATAATAACGGATATTTTTGTACTGCTGTGAACGTCCTGAAACCCGACAGGGACAGTTACTAAGATCAAAGTGGGCAGTTTGATCTGGCCCAGTTACGTGTTCTAAGGAGCATAACAACACAACATCATTACACTATCTCTGAATGTCAGCTTGCAAATATTATCTAGTAAGTGCAACAATGTGTGTTGTATGTTTTTAATTGTAATAAAATTACACTTGACTCTCGCCTTTGTACACTTTTTTCTTTTTATATATCTACTGCATACCAAGCTGAGGAAAGGATTAACCTGGCTGGATAGAGGCGGCACTAAAAAGGCACTTTGTTCCCTAACGGGATAGAACGGCAACAAGCCTAATGCAAAGACTTCTGCTGTTAAAGACTCCTGCTGTTACCACACAGAATACTTCTCGGATTATATTCTCAAGGTACTATCCTGCTTTCTACGGTATCTGGAATAAGAACTCTTTTTATAGCAAATTATTTGTGGACATAAAAAGACTGTTGTGACATTATGGGCTTGTAATGTCGATGGTATATCATATACTGTGTAGTACAAACATTTCTTTCTGACCCCATATTTTACAATCATTGTTTAACAATCAGCTAGATTGCTAAATTTTGCTGTAAGAACGGCTCGGTGCTAACTTGCAAGTTATTTCCACCGATAGTAGATCAATATGGTATGATAAATTACAGATAGAATTCTTTATTAAAAAACAATACGAATATATTATAAATATGTAAACACTATTAAACTTTATTTACACAAATATAGACACTTAAAACACTTATTATAAGGTGCACCTTATTTGTTAAATACTATAACATTGCAACAATTTTATATTTCACTTCTAACACTTAAAATATTAATATAAGCTGAGAGCTTGCAAATGTTCAAAGCCAAAGATATCTATTTTGCTTGTTTGACCAGATGATTGATTGTATCAATTTTGTTTCAAAGTTTGTACTAGAAACGATATGTATCAGAATAGAGTGTCAATGTGTTATCCTCATTCTTTATATATCGTTCTTTGTTGTTTCTTGTATCCCCAGAGTAAAAAACTTTTATGAGATGTCAATTTTTCACTGTGTAGTACCCCTTAAGTTGTCGGTTACTGTTGTGTTCAAAGTTGAGAGTTATTAAAAATATATCCTCTGTTGGTATATATGGAATTATCAACTCGTTGGTCCCAAACATAAAGTAAATAACAGCACTCACCAGAATCCGAAAGGTTTGAGATCAAATACCTTTCCCCGAGTCGGCTTTACCCTTGCAGCAGCGTTTGGCGTTTCTAAACCAGCCGTTACCTGGCTGTGACATGTGGGTCTTCACGTGACTTCTTTACCGCACCAATAGCCTTGCCGGGTTACCGGTGAGTGTTGCTTTCAAATTGGCGATGTAATTCTTTTGTTATTTGCAAAAATGCTTCCAGGAGAACAATATCCTCAATAGTGGGATTCCAACTCGTATTTTGCAAATAACAAAAGAATTACATCGCCAATTTGAAAGCAACACTCACCGGTAACCCGGCAAGGCTATTGGTGCGGTAAAGAAGTCACGTGAAGACCCACACGTCACAGCCAGGTAACGGCTGGTTTAGAAACGCCAAACACCGCTGCAAGGGTAAAGCCGACTCGGGGAAAGGTATTTGATCTCAAACCTTTCGGATTCTGGTGAGTGCTGTTATTTACTTTATGTTTGGGACCAACGAGTTAATAATTCCATATATACCAACAGAGGATATATTTTTAATAACTGTCAACTTTGAACACAACAGTAACACTTAAGGGGTACTTCACAGTGAAAAATTGACATCTCATAAAAGTTTTTTACTCTGGGGATACAAGAAACAACAAAGAACGATATATAAAGAATGAGGATAACACATTGACACTCTATTCTGATACATATCGTTTCTAGTACAAACTTTGAAACAAAATTGATACAATCAATCATCTGGTCAAACGAGCAAAATAGATATCTTTGGCTTTGAACATTTGCAAGCTCTCAGCTTATATTAATATTTTAAGTGTTAGAAGTGAAATATAAAATTGTTGCAATGTTATAGTATTTAACAAATAAGGTGCACCTTATAATAAGTGTTTTAATTGTCTATATTTGTGTAAATTCAGTTTAATAGTGTTTACATATTTATAATATATTCGTATTGTTTTTTTAAAAAAGAATTCTATCTGTAATTTATCATACCATATTGATCTACTATTAGTGTAGAATTAGGCTATAGGTAGAGCTGTTTAGCGCACTCTAATTTTGTATATTTATTAAGACTGTAGTGTGGGTCTTGGGAAACCACACTTTGTAGAGGTGCATATATCTACCTTTAAGGGTTTATTCTTTTGTTTAAAGTTATTTCCACCGGGTTTATTCTTTTGTTTAAAGTTATTTCCACCGCTCACCTCCCTATAGCGCTGCTATTACAGGTCTGCAAAAACCCGGTGTTAGCAGGCAATATTCCAGCGCTGAGCAAAATTGAGCTTCATACCGAACTTAAATACCAGCGCTGCTTTGAGCTGGTTTTACGTGCTCGTGCACGATTTCCCCATAGACATCAATGGGGAGAGCCAGCTAAAAAAAAGCCTAATACCTGCAATAAAGGAGAGTAAAGCTCCGTAATGCAGCCCCATTGATTCCTATGGGGAAAGAAAATTTATGTTTACACCTAACACCCTAACATAAACCCAGAGTCTAAAACACCCCTAATCTGCCGCCCCCGACATCGCCGCCACCTACATTACACTTATTAACCCCTAATCTGCCACCCCGACACCGCCACCACCTACCTACAGTTATTAACCCCTAATCTGCCATCCCCAATGTCACCGCTACCTACCTACACTTATTAACCCTTTATCTGCCGTCCTTAACATCGCTGCCACCTACATTACACTTATTAACCCCTAATCTGACACCCCCAACGTTGCCGCCACTATACTAAAGTTATTAACCCCTAAACCTAACCCTAAGTCTAACCCTAACCCTAGCACCCACTAACTTTAATATAATTAAAATAAATCTAAATAAAAATTACTATCATTAACTAAATAATTACTATTTAAAACTAAATACTTACCTTTAAAATAAACCCTAAGCTAGCTACAATATGACTAATAGTTACATTGTATCTATCTTAGGTTTTATTTTTATTTCACAGGTACGTTTGTATTTATTTTAACTAGGTAGACTAGTTAGTAAATAGTTATTAGCTATTTACTAGCTACCTAGTTAAAATAAATACAAATTTACCTATAAAATAAAACCAATCCAATCAGCCAATAGGATTGAGCTTGCATTCTATTGGCTGATTGGAACAGCCAATATAATGCAAGCTCAATCCTATTGGCTGATTGGATCAGCCAATAAGATTGAAGTTCAATCCTATTGGCTGATTTCATCAGCCAATAGGATTTTTTCACCTTTAATTCTGATTCTATCAGCCAATCGGAATTCAAGGGACGCCATCTTGGATGACGTCATTTAAAGGAGAATTAATTCTTGAAGAGCCGTGGAAAGAAGAGGATGCTCAGCACCGAATGTCTTGAAGATGGAGCCGCTCCGTGTCGGAAGGATGAAGATAGAATATGCCGTCTGGCATGAAGTGGTCCTCTAGACTTCTGTCCGTCTAGAGGACCACTTCTTGCCGCTTGGATGAAGACTTCTCCCGGCTTCATTGAGGATGGCTGTCTGGTCTTCAAAAACTGTAAGTGGATCTTCAGTGGTTAGTGTTAGGTTTTTTTTAAGGGTTTATTGGGTGGGTTTTATTTTTAGCTTAGGGTTTGGGCAGAAAAAGAGCTAAATGCCCTTTTAAGGGCAATGCCCATACAAATGCCCTTTTCAGGGCAATGGGGAGCTTAGGTTTTTTAGATAGGATTTTATTTGGGGGGGTTGGTTGTGTGGGTGGTGGGTTTTACTGTTGTTTGTATTTTTTTTTTACAGGTAAATGTTAAAGAGCTGGGGCGCGATCCGATATACGGCGTAGTTTTCGGCGCAAGCGAGGGAACCCGCGCCGCCCGTAATTTCACCTCGCAACTCGACCTATCCAATATACTGTGCCGTCAGATGCTAAACTGGTGTAAGTAGGAAAAACCGGCGATCAACTAAAATGTGCGCAAATACACATTTTAGTCGTCGCAACTACTTACGCCAGTATTTTGTTCACGTAAAGTCTCAATAAAGTGTAGTTTTATGCAAATTAGGCTAAGAATCGTAAAAAACAACGGCCAGTTCTAAAAGATGCGACACGTAATTACGCCATTCAAAATTCATACATAAACCCATGCGCAGTGGCCATTTTCATTAGTGTGTTTGGTTGGTTCTTGGAGCTACAGCACACTACAGTGAGTAGAGAGATTAGTGGTAAGAGTAGTGAGAGAGGAGCATTTAATAAAGTTAGTTAGGTCGGATTGTTGGATTGTTAAGCCTGTACATTTACTTACACTTTTTTTTACATATTGCACACATTTTGCATACACACATATACAAAATACACAACACTTTTTTTTCTAACAACTCACACATTTTATTTATCTTTTACAGTATGATAGGCTAAGTGTTTGGTTGTGATTGTGTGTGATTGAAGTGGGAGTGAGTGTGAGTGTGTGAGTGTGTGTAGTTTGAGGATGACAGGGAGAGCTAGGGTGGGGGGGAGGAGGGAAGGGGAGTTGCAGGATTACGGACAGGAGGAGCAGCAGGGTCCCCATCAGGGAGTGAGTGGAGGGGGGAGAGTTAGAAGGGAGGATGGGAGTGGGGTTGCCCCAAGGTCAGGCACACTCAGAAGAGGGACAGAGGGTGCACATGGGGATAGAAGGGGGGAGGAGGGAGAGGATAGGGAGGAACCCACACCAGGGACATCCCAGGGAGGGAGCCAGGCGGCCCAGGATGAGGAGTGCATGAGGTGCCCCAACTTCTCTTTTGCAGAAAACCTTGGGCTAGTCCAGGCCATCCTGGAGAACCACACTGCCCTCTTTGGCCAAGAGAAGGGCAAAGGAGTTGCCCGAAGGCATAAAGATGCATGGCTTCAGGTTGAGGAGGCAGTCAACAGCGTGGCCCAGCAGAGGTGGAATGTGGATGGGCTCAAGAAAAGGTGTAATGACTGCAACAGGCGGGTCTAGGAGAAAATGGGCCAGAAGCCATGCAGCAGAGGGGAATAGGCGGTGGTCCTCACCAGGAGGCGGAATATAATGAGTGGCAGGAGCTCATTCGCAGGTCCCTGAGCATCACAGCAATCCGTGGACATCCAGGGGCTCGTGACTCAGGGACTGCAACATCAGCACAGCATGCTGGTGAGTAACATCCCACACACCATTATTATATTTATTTGAGATATAACATCCTTTAATGTCACACATTCATGTACACAATGAGGAGCATGGTATTTGGCCTACTAACAAAAACATCTTCAATTATATTTCACATTAAAGGGACATTAAACCAAAACTTTATTATTTATTTATTATTCAGATAGAGAATACAGTTTTAAACAACATCCCAATTTACTTATATTATGTAATTTGCTTCATTATTTTGTTATTCTTTGTTTATTAAATATCAATGCACATGGGTGAGCCAATCACATGAGGCATTGATGTGCAGCCACCAATCAGCAGCTTCTGAGCCTATCTAGATATGCTTTTCAGCTAAGAATATCAAGAGAATGAAGCAAATTAGGTAATGGAAGTAAATTACAAAGTTGTTTAAAATTGCATGCTCTAGCTGAATCATGAAAGAATAAAAATGGGTTTAATGTCCATTTAATGCTACTTAACACATTGAAATTCATGATATGAGGTAGAATAGTTAAATACTAACATGTCTCAGAGTAACACAGGCCACTAGCCACATGTATAGTTTTCAGTAAATGGACACTATAGCCATCACAATACTTTTAGCTCAAGAAAGCACGTTATGTGCCTACATCAGGCTAAAGGAAATTGTGTGACCATAGTGTAACTTAAAGAACACATTTTCTCCATCACTGACATGTACACAGAACTATTGTATGAAACACATACATGTATACTTTGCATATTAAAATCCCTCATATCACAAATCACAATGTGCACATGCATGTTATAGAGTTTGACATGAGAATGAGTATAGGCCCTAGCATGTATCAATGTACATTGTATGCCCACATGGATATATATATGATTTTACTAATACCTCTCATCATTTGACTCCTCCACAGAACCTCCTGTCACCAGGGTGCAAACGGCCATGCATCCACCGCAACCACCAGGCCAGAGAATGGCTCCAGCACAACCAGCAGGCCGGAGAATGGCTCCACCACAACCACCAGGCCAGAGAATCCCTCAACAGTATGCTGGTTGGATTGCCTCTGTTGAGGACCCATATGTCATGCCACCAAGTTTTGAAGAGGAGCCCTGGCAGGAGCCCTGGCCGGAGGACTATTCTTTTGGTTATGAGGGGCAGCCAAGGCATCCCCAAAGGGTAGATGTCTTTACCCCCCCTCCCAATATCAGGCCAGTCAGGACTTTTACCACCAGGACATACAAACTGGTCAGGCTGAGTGGTCGCACACCAGTCGTCAATGGGATTACCAGTCCACCCGGAGAGCTCCACCATCCACTTCCCTTGGAAGAGCTCCAGCATATGAAGAGGAGCATATAGCTGTGGTAGTTCTTCCTGAGGCACCAGCTTTTGTAGTTCCACCTGAGGCACCAGCTGGGGTTGTTCATCCTGAGGCACCAGCTGTCATTGTTCATCATGAGGCACCAGCTGGGGTTGTTCATCCTGAGGCACCAGCTGTCATTGTTCATCCTGAGGCACCAGCTGGGGTTGTTCATCCTGAGGCACCAGCTAGGTTTGTTCATCCTGAGGCACCAGCTGGGGTTGTTCATCCTGAGGCACCAGCTGGGGTTGTTCATCCTGAGGCACCAGCTGTCATTGTTACAGATGCAACAGCAGCTAGAGGTGAACCTGCGCCTATAATCCCTGCTGGTGAAGAGCCTTTAGATCCTCTGACTTCTGCCCTGGGCGACGAATACATTGCCCTCCAGAGGAGGCAAATATCAGCCTGCGAGAGGCTCACATCAACCTGCAAGAGAATGCAGAGAGACCAATGCAGGTTTTACAGGAGCCAGCAGACTTTACTACAGTGTTCCATTGAGCTGCAACGGGACATGGCAGCATCTTTAAGTGGTATCGTCCAGAACCAAACTCAGATGCTGAGAGTTATTTCGGATATGCAGATGCAGACTGACAACAGATGGCGGGAACGAAACCAACTATTGGGTGTGTTGGTGGAGCATTTTACACACCGGCAGGACACTGCCTCCAGCCTCTCATCTGTGGCCAGCAATCCTGCAGAATCCTCTGAATCCACACAACCCAGGAGACCCAGGAGAGCCACTCCAGGCACCTCAGCCCCCTCATCTAAGAAGCCTAAAAAAAAAAATATTGTTATATTTAATCCTAAATCTTGTCCTCTTTTATTTACCATATAATTGTCATCCACATCCATGTGAGGGGTGTTTTAGTACACTAATATTTTTGAAAAATATAATAAGGCCTGTGTGGAAATGGCCCAGAAAAGGTAATATCATCATGTTTATGACATATTCATGTTCTCTAAACCACATCACATAGTTGTGTATGAAGGGTACATATAGTGATATTCACTTTTAAGATGTAAATCAAGGTTTCTCACATCCAATAGAAATTGACCCATGTGCATGGATAGGCACGAGCCAAGGCTGTGGCGGACATTTTCTAAGGTAAAGACTTTTAGTGAAGGACACCTTGCCTATTCTTGCACATGGGTATATATATCTAAATAATAATGTTTTTACAGAAGGTGTGAACATAAGGTATAAACATCCATTTTCATTCCTTGAAATGATAGTCAATAAATCATAGTGACCAAAACATGAATTGAACTAATGATATATTTTCAGTAATTAGGGTGGTTAAGGGAATGGGGGTGGGATGTAGTAGTTTCACTTACATGCAGTGGAAATCCACAGTATGTAATTCGATGACCAGCTGCAGCAGGGGCAGCACCATCACCATGGACCTCAGCAGCAACTATAGAATCAGCATGTGTAGACAGAACAACAGGGGATTGTATGGCTTCCAGCACCCCTTGTGCCCCATGATGACCCCTTGTGCCCCATGATGACCCCTTGTGCCCCATGATGACCCCTTGTGCCCCATGATGACACCTTGTGCCCCATGATTGACTCCTTGTGCCCCATGATGACCCCTTGTGCCCCATGATTGACCCCTTGTGCCCCATGATTGACCCCTTGTGCCACATGATTGACCCCTTGTGCCCCATGATGACCCCTTGTGCCCCATGATTGACCCCTTGTGCCCCATGATTGGCCCCTTGTGCCCCATGATTGACAACTTGTGCCCCATGATTGACCCCTTGTGCCCCATGATGACCCCTTGTGCCCCATGATGCACCCCTTTATGATTGTTTGACAAACTTGCAGGGGCAGGAATAATAAATGCTTTGAAGAGGTTAACTATTTGTGATCAAGCTGCTGATATGTATGTTGTTAAGCATGCACTTGTTAGGCCTTCAGAGAGTTACGTTATTTTCTAAGTCAGTGCAAGGGTTGCTGCGCCTTAAATTTGTGGCGAGATGAGAATGAGCAGCCCATTGTTCAGCAACTTCCGTCATTTCTTAAGGACACCACACATCTACTTAATTGCCTTCAGCAAATTTCTTGGAGCAATGAATGCTCTTGGCTTACAGTGGATGTAGTGGGCCTTTATTCCTGCATTCCTCATTTATATGGCCTAGAGGCCGTATCACTATCATTGGATATGTATAGTAATTATGATCCCAAATTGAAGGGATATATTCTGAAAGTTTTGGAATTTCTTCTAGGACATAATTTCTTTAAGTTTGGTGATTACTTTTTTCTCCAGAGACGTGGGACTGCGATGGGAGCAAAGTTTGCCCCAGCCTATGCAAATATCTTTATGGGCTGGTGGGAAAGGACCCACGTCTTTGGAGAAACTAATCCATACAGACATCTGATAAGATCATATAAAAGATATATTGACGATCTTTTGTTTGTATGGCTTGGAACAGAACAAGAAATGGAAAATTTCATTGCTTATCTTAATAATAACAAAATCAACCTACAATTTACGTTTAGCTTTGAAAAAACTAAAATCCCATATCTAGACTTGTATTTGATGGGTGATTTGGAAAACCAGAATGTTAAGACCACACTGTATAGAAAACCAATTTCATCAAATACAATTCTACATGCTAGATCGTGCCACCCCAAACACATGGGTTTTGGGGTGGCGAAAGGACAATTTATAAGGTTGAAACGAAATTGTTCAACAGAGTAAAATTTCTCCTGTTAAGTGTAGTCAGTCCACGGGTCATCCATTACTTATGGGATTATATCTCCTCCCTAACAGGAAGTGCAAGAGGATCACCCAAGCAGAGCTGCTATATAGCTCCTCCCCTCTACATCATACCCAGTCATTCTCTTGCACCTAACTAATAGATAGGACGTGTGAGAGGACTGTGGTTGTTAAACTTAGTTTTTATTTCTTCAATCAAAAGTTTGTTATTTTAAACAGCACCGGAGTGTGTTGTTTCTTCTCAGGCAGCATTAGAAGAAGAATCTACCTGAGTTTGTGTATGATCTTAGCGGTCGTAACTAAGATCCACTTGTTGTTCTCGGCCATTCTGAGGAGTGAGGTAACTTCAGAACAGGGGATAGCAGGCAGGGTTCACCTGCAAGGAGGTATGTTGCAGTATATTATTTTCTAAGGAATGGAATTGACTGAGAAAATACTGCTAATACCCATGTAATGTAAGTGCAGCCTTAAATGCAGTAGTAGCGACTGGTATCAGGCTGATATGTATGTATGTTTACACTGAGGTATTTCTGGGGAATGGAACTTCACTAAGAAAATACTGTATATATTTAAGTAATATTTGAGCCTCCACTGCAGTGAAAGCGACTAGCAGCAGGCTTATTAATAACATTTCATAATTTTATTTTTAAAACGTTTACTGGCATGTTAATCGTTTTTTTCTGAGGTACTTGGTGATAAAACTTTATGGGCATGATTTTTACCACATGGCTGTCGTTTGTTTCTGAATAAAATCAGTTTACTGAGCTTCCCCACTGTTGTAATATGAGTGGGAGGGGCCTATTTTAGCGCTTTATTGCGCAGTAAAAATTCAGTCACAGTCTTCCTATTTCTTCCTCCATGATCCAGGACGTCTCTACAGAGCCCAGGGGTCTCCAAAACTAGTTTTGAGTGAGGTAATCACTCACAGCAGACCTGTGAGAGTGTGTTTTGATTGTGATAAAAACGTTAATATTAAATTGTTATCCGTTTTTGGGTACTAAGGGGTTAATCATCCATTTGCTGGTGGGTGCAATCCTTTGCTAACTTAATGCATTTACTGTGAAAATTTGGTTGCTATAACTAATTTGGTTCATTGTTATTTCAACTATGACAGTTTTTTGTGCTTCTTAAAGGCACAGTAGCGTTTTTTTTTATATATTGCTTGTAAATTTATTTGAAAAGTATTTTCCAAGCTTGCTAGTCTCATTGCTAGTCTGTTTAAACATGTCTGACACAGATGAATCTCTTTGTTCAATATGTTTAAAGGCCAATGTGGAGCCCAATAGAAATTTGTGTACTAATTGCATTGATGCTACTTTAAATAAAAGCCAATCTGTACATGTAAAGAAAATTTCACCAGACAACGAGGGGGAAGTTATGCCGACTAACTCTCCTCACGTGTCAGTACCTTCGCCTCCCGCTCAGGAGGTGCGTGATATTGTGGCGCTAAGTACATCAGGGCGGCCCATACAAATCACTTTGCAAGACATGGCTAATGTTATGACTGAAGTACTATCTAAATTGCCAGAATTTAGGGGTAAACGCGATCACTCTGGGGTAAGAACAGAGTGTGCTGATAATAATAGAGCCATGTCTGATACTGCGTCACAATTTGCAGAACATGAGGAGAGCTTCATTCTGTGGGTGACGGATCTGATCCAAGTAAACTGGACTCAGACATTTCAAATTTTAAATTTAAGCTTGAGAACCTCCGTGTATTACTAGGGGAGGTATTAGCGGCTCTGAATGATTGTAACACGGTTGCAATTCCAGAGAAAATATGTAGGCTGGATAAATATTTTGCGGTACCGGCGTGTACTGACGTTTTTCCTATACCTAAAAGGCTTACAGAAATTGTTAAAAAGGAGTGGGATAGACCCGGTGTGCCTTTTTCACCCCCTCCTATATTTAGGAAAATGTTTCCAATAGACGCCACCACACGGGACTTATGGCAGACGGTCCCTAAGGTGGAGGGAGCAGTTTCTACTCTGGCTAAGCGCACCACTATCCCGGTGGAGGTTAGCTGTGCTTTTTCAGATCCAATGGATAAAAAGTTAGAGGGTTACCTTAAGAAAATGTTTGTTCAGCAAGGTTTTATATTACAACCCCTTGCATGCATTGCGCCTGTCACGGCTGCGGCGGCATTCTGGTTTGAGTCTCTGGAAGAGACCCTTAGCACAGCTCCATTGGATGAGATTATAGACAAGCTTAAAGTCCTTAAGCTAGCTAATTCATTTATTTCTGATGCCGTAGTACACTTAACTAAACTTACGGCTAAGAACTCCGGATTCGCCATTCAAGCGCGTAGAGCGCTGTGGCTTAAATCCTGGTCAGCCGATGTGACTTCTAAATCTAAATTGCTTAACATCCCTTTCAAAGGGCAGACATTATTCGGGCCCGGTTTGAAAGAAATTATCGCTGACATTACTGGAGGTAAGGGCCATGCCCTGCCTCAAGACAGGGCCAAACCAAGGGCTAAACAGTCTAATTTTCGTGCCTTTCGTAACTTCAAGGCAGGAGCAGCATCAACTTCCTCCGCTCCAAGACAGGAAGGAACTGTTGCTCACTACAGACAGGGCTGGAAACCTAACCAGTCCTGGAACAAGGGCAAGCAGGCCAGAAAACCTGCTGCTGCCCCTAAGACAGCATGAAGTGAGGGCCCCCGATCCGGAAACGGATCTAGTGGGGGGCAGACTTTCTCTCTTCGCCCAGGCTTGGGCAAGAGATGTCCAGGATCCCTGGGCGTTAGAGATCATATCTCAGGGATATCTTCTGGACTTCAAAGCTTCTCCTCCAAAAGGGAGATTTCATCTTTCAAGGTTGTCAGCAAACCAGATAAAGAAAGAGGCGTTTCTACGCTGTGTACAAGACCTTTTACTAATGGGAGTGATCCACCCAGTTCCGCGGTCGGAACACGGACAAGAGTTTTACTCAAATCTGTTTGTGGTTCCCAAAAAAGAGGGAACCTTCAGACCTATCTTGGACTTAAAGATCCTAAACAAATTCCTAAGAGTTCCATCGTTCAAAATGGAAACTATTCGGACCATCTTACCTATGATCCAAAAGGGTCAGTACATGACCACAGTGGATTTAAAGGATGCCTACCTTCACATACCGATTCGCAAGGATCATTACCGGTATCTAAGGTTTGCCTTCCTAAACAGGCATTACCAGTTTGTAGCTCTTCCCTTCGGGTTAGCTACAGCTCCAAGAATCTTTACAAAGGTTCTGGGCTCTCTTCTGGCGGTACTAAGACCGCGAGGAATAGCGGTAGCTCCGTACCTAGACGACATTCTGATACAAGCGTCAAGTTTCCAAACTGCCAAGTCTCATACAGAGTTAGTTCTGGCATTTCTAGGGTCGCATGGGTGGAAGGTGAACGTAGAAAAGAGTTCTCTATTGCCACTCACAAGAGTTCCCTTCTTGGGGACTCTTATAGATTCTGTAGAAATGAAAATTTACCTGACAGAGGACAGGTTATCAAAACTTCTAAATGCTTGCCGTGTCCTTCATTCCATTCAACACCCGTCAGTGGCTCAATGCATGGAGGTAATTGGCTTAATGGTAGCGGCAATGGACATAGTACCTTTTGCACGCCTGCATCTCAGACCGCTGCAATTGTGCATGCTAAGTCAGTGGAATGGGGATTACTCAGATTTGTCCCCTATGCTAAATCTGGATCAAGAGACCAGAGATTCTCTTCTATGGTGGCTTTCTCGGCCACATCTGTCCAGGGGGATGCCCTTCAGCAGGCCAGATTGGACGATTGTAACAACAGACGCCAGCCTGCTAGGTTGGGGCGCTGTCTGGAATTCCCTGAAGGCTCAGGGATCATGGACTCAGGAGGAGAGACTTCTTCCAATAAAAATTCTGGAATTAAGAGCAGTTTTCAATGCCCTTCTGGCTTGGCCTCAGTTAGCAACTCTGAGGTTCATCAGGTTTCAGTCGGACAACATCACGACTGTGGCTTACATCAACCATCAGGGAGGGACAAGGAGTTCCCTAGCGATGATGGAAGTCTCAAAGATAATTCGCTGGGCAGAGTCTCACTCTTGCCACCTGTCAGCGATCCACATCCCAGGCGTGGAGAACTGGGAGGCGGATTTCCTAAGTCACCAGACTTTTCATCCGGGGGAGTGGGAACTTCATCTGGAGGTGTTTGCCCAACTGCTTCAGAATTGGGGCAAACCAGATCTGGATCTCATGGCGTCTCGCCAGAACGCCAAGCTTCCTTGTTACGGATCCAGGTCCAGGGACCCGGGAGCAGTACTGATAGATGCTCTGACAGCACCTTGGGTTTTCAACATGGCTTATGTGTTTCCGCCCTTCCCGATGCTTCCTCGATTGATTGCCAGGATCAAACAGGAGAGAGCATCGATGATTCTAATAGCGCCTGCGTGGCCACGCAGGACCTGGTATGCAGATCTAGTGGACATGTCGTCCTGTCCACCATGGTCTCTGCCTCTGAGACAGGACCTTCTGATTCAGGGTCCTTTCAAACATCCAAATCTAATTTCTCTGAGGCTGACTGCATGGAGATTGAACGCTTGATTCTATCAAAGCGGGGATTCTCGGAGTCAGTGATTGACACCTTAATACAGGCTAGGAAACCTGTTACCAGGAAAATTTACCATAAAATATGGCGTAAATACTTATATTGGTGCGAATCCAAGAGTTACTCATGGAGTAAGGTTAGGATTCCTAGGATATTGTCTTTTCTACAAGAAGGTTTAGAAAAGGGTTTATCTGCTAGTTCGTTAAAGGGACAGATCTCAGCTCTGTCTATCCTTTTACACAAACGTCTGTCAGAAGTTCCAGACGTTCAGGCTTTTTGTCAGGCTTTGGCTAGGATTAAGCATGTGTTTAAGACTGTTGCTCCGCCGTGGAGCTTAAACTTAGTTCTTAACGTTCTGCAAGGTGTTCCGTTTGAACCCCTTCATTCCATTGATATCAAGCTGTTATCTTGGAAAGTTCGGTTTTTAATGGCTATTTCCTCGGCTCGAAGAGTCTCTGAGTTATCGGTCTTACATTGTGATTCTCCTTATCTGATTTTTCATTCAGACAAGGTAGTTCTGCATACTAAACCTGGGTTCTTACCTAAGGTAGTCACTAACAGGAATATCAATCAAGAGATTGTTGTTCCATCATTGTTCCCTAACCCTTCTTCAAAGAAGGAACGACTTCTGCACAATCTGGACGTCGTCCGTGCCCTGAAATTTTATTTGCAGGCAACTAAGGATTTTCGTCAAACTTCTTCCCTGTTTGTCGTTTATTCTGGACAGAGGAGAGGTCAAAAAGCTTCGGCTACCTCTCTCTCTTTTTGGCTTCGTAGCATAATACGTTTAGCATATGAGACTGCTGGACAGCAGCCTCCTGAAAGGATTACAGCTCATTCTACTAGAGTTGTGGCTTCCACTTGGGCCTTTAAGAATGAGGCCTCTGTTGAACAGATTTGCAAGGCTGCAACTTGGTCTTCACTTCATACTTTTTCAAAATTTTACAAATTTGACACTTTTGCTTCTTCGGAGGCTGTTTTTGGGAGAAAGGTTCTACAGGCAGTGGTTCCTTCCGTGTAAAGATCCTGCCTTTCCCTCCCGTCATCCGTGTACTTTTAGCTTTGGTATTGGTATCCCATAAGTAATGGATGACCCGTGGACTGACTACACTTAACAGGAGAAAACATAATTTATGCTTACCTGATAAATTCCTTTCTCCTGTAGTGTAGTCAGTCCACGGCCCGCCCTGTTGTTTACGGCAGGTCTAAAATTTTTTAACTTAAACTCCAGTCACCACTGCACCCTATAGTTTCTCCTTTCTCGTTTGGTTTCGGTCGAATGACTGGGTATGACGTAGAGGGGAGGAGCTATATAGCAGCTCTGCTTGGGTGATCCTCTTGCACTTCCTGTTAGGGAGGAGATATAATCCCATAAGTAATGGATGACCCGTGGACTGACTACACTACAGGAGAAAGGAATTTATCAGGTAAGCATAAATTATGTTTTTGTAAAGGAATCAGATGTAATGAAAACCCAGTTAAAAGACAGAGGGTATTCTAGTAAAGTAATCAATAGAGCTTTCTTAGAAGTCAGTAGACTAAATAGGAATAACATGCTACATCACAAAGAACCTCCAAATAGAATTTTTGACCAAAAGAAACCTAAGTTTATCACAAATTTCAGTCCACAATTTGCTGAAATTTGTCATATAATAAAAAAACATCTCCCTGTATTAACAGGTGAGGATAGTCTCAAGGATTTGGTAACGGAAGGTATAAATTGTATACCTAGAAAAGGCCGAACAATTGGTAATATTGTGGCCCCTAGCTCACTTAGAAAAACTGTAACAACAGGGAGTAGCTGGTTGGTTGTAAAAGGTCATTTTAAATGTCATTTTTCAAACTGCATAGCTTGCAGTCATGCAAAAGTAACTGACAGGTTTCAATCTAAAGCTACACAAAGAATTTTTCTGTCATCCAGCTGCACAAATTGTCGTACCAAGTTTGTGATTTATTTGGTGGAATGCACGCAGTGTGACAAGCAATACGTGGGGTGCTCCACAAGGGAAGCACGCTCACGTATTAGGGAGCACCTCAATAACATTGACAAGGATATTGATGTATCAGACTTAGTACACCATTTCATTCACCAACATAATAAATCAGTCCTTAGTTTTAGATGGCAGGTCATTGAGAGTATCACACATACTGCAAGAGGAGGTGATAGGCAACAAAAATTACTACATAGAGAGGCTTTTTGGATATTCACCCTGCAAACCAGACGCCCAAAGGGCTTTAATGCAGTTGGTGATATCATTAACCATTGGCAACATAAATAGTACACAATGGTAGCCCAATATAGTAGTTTCATACATAAACATTCATAAAGCAAGGAAGTAATACTTTTTTATATTTATATCTCCTTTGAGTTTCCTCAATTCCAAGCTATAAATTATTTCTTAACTAGCACACTATAATAAATTGGAATAATTTTTTCATGAGGAGGATTTATTTATTTTGGTTAAAAAATAAACATTATTATCTCCTCAAGGTAAGGGTCTAGTGTTTTTCAAAGCTTGTGGAAATAAGGAAAAAGTACATATATAAGTACACAGAGAAATTATCCTAATAGTTTAAAATGGTTTTTTCGGACCTATATTACTGTACCTTCATATACTACAAAATGAAAAAATGTTATTGTTATTTCTTGAATTTCCCTCTCTCTATACATGTGTGATACTAACTTGCAAATTCTAATATGAATCACTTCCTTATTATTGCTTTCCAAGTGCCATAAAGGGTTAAGTAAGGTATCGAATACTCATCAGCTGAACATCCTTAATTGTATTGACCAGGCTTTTAAAAGGGATGTTAACCAGATACACAATATGGTCTATGACTAAGGCTATTCTTGCAGCCGAAACGCGTAAGACCTTTACTGGCTGCTCATGAGTAATTGGTATACCTTTTAACTCATATTTTCTATTTCCCCAATTTTTTGAGTGTATTGTATCATTATTTTTAATTAATAAAATTACCTCCTTTTTCAACGATTCTCGCTGGATTCTCTTGTTTTTGTTGAGATGAGAATGGAGTAGATTTTCTGAAATCTGCGCGCGTAAGTCCTTACGCCGTATATTGAATACCAAACTGCACGTGTTTTGTATGTCAGTCTATGGGCCAAAAAACGATGGGCGAAGGCAGAAATATACGCGCGTAACTTTTAAGTTACGCCATATATAGGATACCAAACCCGCGCAAATTTTGGCGTCGCCGGCTTCTGCGAGCGACGCTGTATATCGGATCGAGGCCCAGATTTCTTTGGGGCAATGCCCCACAAAAGGCTCTTTTAAAGGCCATTGGCAGTTTAGTTTAGGCTAGGGTTTTTTTTATTTTGGGGGGGCTTTTTTTTTTTTTAAAAAGAATAATTTTTTATTGAGATCAGTGTCACAGAGAAATGTACAACGAGTATTGCAATATATATATAAAAACTACAACAAAGTGTGAGACCTCCTTCTGGGTTTAGTATTAAGCATACCGCAATCAAAAATCAAAACCCAAGGAGGTCGACCCAGTAGAACCTAACAACAAGATGAACAATTATTCATTTTTTCTCATTTGTTTCCTTTTCTTTTCTCTTTTTTTTCCCTTCTTTTAAACAGAGCAAACATGTATAACCGATATTGAGAAAGCAAATAAACAGGAAGATTGAGGTTCCAAGACTAAGTCATTATGCACTATGGAGTGTACATACATACCTAGGGGTAGTAAAAGTCCATTTGACAGTAATCGGATGGGAGATTCTCATGGGGGAATAGGGTAGGGGGGTAGTAGGTGAGGGGAGGGAGAGAAAAACAAACAAACAAAAAAAAAACATTTATATTACAGTCTTGAGGGGAATTTTTATTTTCATAGGGCTATTAGATTAGGTGTAATTAGTTTAAATATTTGATAATTTATTTTTTATTTTGTGTAATTTAGTGTATGTTTGTTTTTTTGTAATTTAGTTAATTATATTTAATTAATGTAATTTATTTAATTGTAGTGTAAGGTTAGGTGTTAGTGTAACTCAGGTTCTGTTTTATTTTACAGGTAAATTTGTATTTATTTTAACTAGGTAAATAGTAAATAGTTAATAACTATTTACTAACTAGTCTATCTAGTTAAAATAAATACAAACTTGCCTGTGAAATAAAAATGAAACCTCAGCTAGCTACAATGTAACTATTAGTTATATTGTAGCTAGCTTAGGTTTTATTTTACAGGTATTTAGTATTAAATAAGTATTATTTAGTTAATGATAGTAATTTTTATTTAGATTTATTTTAATTATATTAAAGTTAGTAGGTGTTAGGGTTAGACTTAGGGTTAGGTTTAGGGTTAAATAACTTTAGCGGTGTTAGGGTTAGACTTAGGGTTAGGTTTAGGGTTGAATAACTTTAGTATAGTGGCGGCGATGTTAGGGGCAGCAGATTAGGGGTTAATAATATTTAGCTAGTGTTTACGATGCAGGAGTGTGGTTTAGGGGTTAATATGTTTATTATAGTGGCGGCGATGTCGGGAGCGGCAGATTAGGGGTTAATAATTTTATTTTAGTGTTTGCGATGCGGGAGTGCCTTGGTTTAGGGGTTAATAGGTAGTTTATGGGTGTTAGTGTACTTTTTAGCACTTTAGTTATGAGTTTTATGTTACGACTTTGTAACATAAAACCCATAACTACTGACTTTCAGTTTACGGTACGTATCTTGTAGTTATGGGCTGTACCACTCACTTTTTGACCGGACAGGCAAACTCGTAATACCCGCTCTGTGGAAGTCACATTGAAAAAAAAACTTTTTGAAAGCTGCGGTAGTTACTTTGAGTTAAACTCGGAATCTAGCCGATAGTTATTTAACATAGTTATTCATCATATATATTCAAACAGTTCAGGATCCAGCGCAAACATTTCCAGCAGTCTTCGTATCTTATATCATATATGTGATTGGAAGTGAACTCTGTAGTAACTAATTATACAGATATATTTATTGGATTCTCATTTCCTATTAATATAAATATACTCCATATTTAGTACATCTTTTGATAATGTTATTTTGAATGCACAAAAACACAGATATGATATAATTCATTGGACAACTTATTGAAGATGTATCCATTTCCAAACCTCGTTTGGATCAGATTATGGAATAAAGCAAAATGCTGTTTATTTTGAAATACTGTCAAACATTTTGAATATTAATACAGATATATATTTATTTCACTTCATATTTAATATAGTGTCTTGGGCATTAGACACATCTTAGATGTATATAACAGAGCTCATATATATATATATATATATATATATATATATATATATATATTTATCAGTAATTACTATGTTAACTCATATGAAAACTATATATGCAGTTGGTTTAAACTTTAAATCTACAAACTCTTATGTTTTCAAATTACACAGGTTAAGAAATTTCTTCCTTTGTTACTAGCGTTTTGTATATTTAACTCAGTATGGGACAATTAACACCTAGAAATCAGATATTTACAATTCCTGGCCATTCTGAAAATCTATCTCAAACTGCAGACTTCCGGTCTCTCTGACCACAGAAGTTCAGGTGATCTAATAGGAAATCTTATTACACAATTCCAGGCAGTGATCAAAAGTTTCTTTGAAGTGACCTTAACTCTTACAATATGAGATAAATGTTCTTTTTTGAACTCTTAAATGTCTTAAGCAGTGAAGGGCGGTGGTGCGGATCAGGTCCGACAGACCTCGCTGAATGCGGAGAGCAATATGCTCTCCGTATTCAGCATTGCACCAGCAGCTCTTGTGAGGTGCTGGTGCAACGCCGCCCCCTGCAGACTCACGGCCAATCGGCCGCCAGCAGGGAGGTGTCAATCAACCCGATCATACTCAATCGGGTTGAATTGTGGCGATCTCTGTCCGCCTCATCCGAGCAGGCGGACAGGGTTATGGAGCAGCAGTCTTTAGACCGCTGCTTCATAACTGGTGTTTCTGACGAGCCTGAAGACTCACCAGAAACACAGGCCCTAAAGCTCCATTCGGAGCTTGATAAATGGGCCTCATATTCTTAAATGGCATAATATTCTCAATAGAAGTACACATACATTTATTAACAATGTATACCTGCATATTAATTGACATCATGTGAAATAAAAATGAATAAAACTGTTAATGTTTTGCAAATAAACAGCTATTAAAAAATGTGGAAATATATTTTCTAATTTGGATTAGAAAAATATATGCATATTTATGAGATGGAAATCACACTTAAAAAAGTGCTTCATACAAAAAATTAGATATTATATATCTGAAAATATTTGAAAAATAAAAATACAGCTTAATGCCTGCGGCGGGATTTGGGCTTTGGAGGAGAGGTACTTGGGGTGGAAGTGTGGCATATTTGCCGATGCACACCAGCTGACTAGGAGGCTAGAACATGTGATTCAGGGTCCTGCAGGGAGATGATGGAGGATGCAAGTGAGGAGGAAGTTTGTGGCCTATAAGCGAGCCTCCCACTGCCTCTGCCAGCTAGAAGAGTGAGGCATTATGTATGTCCATCTGGCTCTGTAGCCTCCTGAAGTCATGCTGCTGCTGGAGCCTGATCAGCCTAAGCTCCCTGTGAATGAGACGCAGTAGAGCATCCTGATGGGGCTGTGCAGGAATATTTGATTCTTTGTGGGGGGGACTTGTGTCTCCATAGGTGTCTCCGGCACATATTCCTGTCTCTCTGTGGGGTTGTCATCACTCAGTCTTGGGGACTGTGAGGGTGGCTCAATATGCAATTGAGGACAGACATTGGTGGGTGGTGGTGGTGGTGGTGGCGGCATTTGTTGTTCCATGGGAGGTTGCTGGATTTGATGTTGAGGTGGCCTATAATATAGATGCTGTGGATGTTGAGGCTGCATCTGATGCTGTGGACGTTGAGGCTGCATATGATGCTGTGATGCTGAGGCTGCATCTGATGCTGTGGATGTTGAGGCTGCATCTGATACTGTGGATGTTGAGGCTGCATCTGATGCTGTGGATGTTGAGGCTGCATCTGATTCTGTGGATGTTGAGGATGCATCTGATGCTGAGGATGTTGAGGCTGCATCTAATGCTGTGGATGTTGAGGCTGCATCTGATACTGTGGATGTTAAGGCTGCATCTGATACTGTGGATGTTGAAGCTGCATCTGATGCTGTGGATGTTGAGGCTGCATCTGATGCTGTGGATGTTGAGGCTGCATCTGATGCTGTGGATGTTAAGGCTGCATCTGACGATTTTCAACTTCATAGGCCAGTTGCTGTTGTTCATCCCCTTTGAGCATGTTGAGGTAGAAGTATCCAGATTCAATCACATCCCCCTCTTCCTCACTGAATACTGGAACATCACTGGCCTCCAGCCTTGCTGAGGACTCATACTCATGTTCCGATTCTGAAACATAAATTGTTATGATTAATTAATCTGATGAAACATATTACATTTGAAAATCAAATATATAGATATACATATCTATATCTATAAATATATATATAAATAAAAAGATATAGATATATTATTTCTATAAAAATGTAAACATATTTAGCCAGAGGTGTATATTTAGAGATTGTGCCACCAAGCGACTCTTTGTATTACATATAGTCCATATATATGATATAGATAGAAAGAATTAAAATCTATATCCTTGCTTGTTTGAGCAGATAACCTCTCCAGAAATCATGAAGACTGCATCCACTACAACTATGTTAAGATGCACTTAAAGGGGCAGAAAAGTCAAAATTAAACTTTCATGATTCAGACAGAGCATGCAATTTTGGGCCACCTTCAAATGTACTCCTATTATCGTATTTTCTTCCTTCTCTTGGTATCTTTATTTGAAAAGCAATAATGTAAAGCTTAAGAGCCGGCCTATTTTTGGTTCAGAACTTGGGTGGCTCTTGCTTATTGGGTGGCTAAATGTAGCCACCAATCCCGAGCGCTAGCCAGGGTGCTGAACCAAAAATGCAAAGTCTCCTTAGCTTACATTCCTAATTTTTCAAATAAAGATACCAAGAGAACAAATAAATATTGATAATAGGAGAAAACTAGAAAGTTGCTTAAAATTGCTGCCCTATCTGAATCATGAAAGAAAAACATTGGGTTTACTATCTCTTTAAGTTAATGTGCCAATCAGATTTTGCACCATATAAAACATTACTTGTCCTCAACCTACCTAGGTAGGTTTTCCACAGATGTTTGAAAACAATTGATTAATAATCATATTCAAAATAGGTACATTCTATATTCTGTATTACACATGTGCATGATTACATTGATATTTCAAGCACAAAGCTTATGTATATTTCTGATGTTAACATATATTTGTTACAAATAAAACATTTATTACATATGATATTTAATATTCACCTTCAGCTGGCACTGATGTGTCCATTGTCCCTTTGCATCCCAGGACAGCTTCACTAGAGATGACATTAGAGAGCATCTCCTCTCATGACTTCAGGTGAATCCACTTACTAGGACCACCACCTTTCCCATGTGCATATTTAGCCTGCTGTGCCATCTTTGCCTTGATTTCCCTCCTGCAGTCGTGATAACGATGTTTTATGCTGGCAGTAGAACGATTGTGTTTTAAGCAGCTGATTGCCACTCAAATCTCCTCCCACAACTTATTCCTGACACTCGCCCTCATCTTAGGGTTCTCCAGCTGAGGTGCCCTCTCCAAGTAGGCCTCAAAAAGAGCCTCCTTCTCCTCTTTGGAGTACCTCCCCTCTATTTGCCTACCCTTCACACCTGAAGGGCTAGCAGACACATACTCCCCCTCCTGTGACTGGGGACCAGCCCTCTCTCCCTCCTCTGTCCCTGCAGACTGTGACAGGCTACCACCAGCCCCACCTCCACTTGCCACCATCTGCTCCACTCTCCCTTTTCTTTGTGTGCCTAGTTGAGGCTGACTCCTCCTCACTCTTCCTACCTCCACTCCTCTTCCACCCTCTCTCCTTCCCTCCTCTGGCTGGGTTTGAGGAAGGACTAATTCTCCACCCAAACCTCAGCTCCTAGACCTGCCCATACTAGTCTCTACTTCCCCCCCTCTCCACTGCCCTCCCCCTAGTCACCCCTCTCCCAACTCCACTAGGCCTATCCATCCCTTTCTCCTTCCTCCCTAACTCTAACCTAACACTAAAGTCCCTAGCTTACCTAACTAAACTAATTCACCTAACTAAACCCTAAATTAAATATCCCCAAAACTAACTACCTAACCTATCTAGACCCTAACTATCTCTATTCTATATCCCTGCAAATAAAAAAAATGTGGGGGTGAAATTAAATAAAGGGATGTAAATGAAAAAATGGATTGGCTAAATTGACAAAAAAATAAAAAAAAGGATTAAAACAAAATTGAAGCAAAATAAAAAGGGATGAAAATGAAGAAAGGGATGGGCTAAATAATAAAAAAAAAATACAAAATATATGAGATTAGAAAAAAAATAAAACAAAATATGTGATGTAAATAAAAAAAGGGATGGTCAAAATGTATAAATGAATAAAAAATAAAGTTATATAGTAGTTAAGGGAAGGGTAGTTAAAGGGTAGATGGTAATTGGGATAGGGGGTTAATGAAAGAGGTAATAAAGGAAGATGGGGATATGGGGGGTTAATGAAATAAAAAATGTGAATGTGTTTGTATCAAATAAAAGTGTGTGTGTGTTTGTTTGTATAAACTAATATGTGTTAATTACCTAATGTTGGGATGTGTGTGTTCCTAATATTATATTAGGCCTACAATACTAATATATTTAAAAAAAAATCAAACTCTCCACTAACTCTCAAACAACTCTCAAAACCACCAAACTCCTACCTGCGCAACTAGCTCCTGTGTCTTTCTCTCTAGAAGCAATCACAGGTAAAGAGCGCAGGCATAAACCATTATTCTTATAGAGGTCAGATTACCATGGCAATGCACTTGTTATGGCACACTTTTCGTTGAATCCGACATTGGTTGGCAGTGCAAACTTACCTACGGTCGAAAAGAGCAACTGCGCGCATCACGCTATTCTTTTGAATGGAAACCTGGTACTAAAATGGAGCCGTAAATTACTTTTAGCTGTCGGTCGCTTCAGTAGCTTACAACTCCAATTTTAACGGCTCAATGGTAGCGAGCCCTTAGTTTGATAAGTTACATAAAAATAGATCTGTTACAATAAAATAAATAAAATCTAAGTTACAAAGAATAATAAAATACAGCATCCAAAATAAAAAAAACACCATTATACCTAGCACTAAACTACAGGCCCCATAAAATAAAAACCCACCCAAAACAGAAAAAAATCTTAAACCCTAATACTAAAATAAATTACAAAAGACCTTAAAATGGCCTTTTGTAGGGCATTGCCTTAAAAATATTTCAGCTCTATAAAAAAAAAAATTAAAAAATTTACAAACCCCTCTACATTACAAATAACCTCACACACCCCAACATAACAAGATCTACCTAAAACATCTATCATAAAAAATAAAAGTAAATATAATAAAGTCTATTGTTAAAAAAAAGCCCACAAAGAACCCTAACTAGGCCGGTGAGGTAGCTTAGTTGGTAAATTCCCTGACTGCAAAAATACCTGTTTAAAAGATCCAAGGTCACAGGTTCAAATCCTGGCAGGGCCGACTCAGCCCTTTAGCCTTCCGAGGTCAATAAAATGAGTACCATTCAATTGGGTAATAATAACAACTATTACTAATCAGCTGCCGATTTGGTTAATTCCCACTGGGAGAAAGGCGCTATATAAATACTAGTTATTATTATATAACTAATCCCAAAAGTTGTTCTCACTGTTACAAAATCTGCCAGGGCCCATCTTCACGGCAGCAGAGGCAGACTTCTGCGGCCTCTTCCACCGCCTCCGCACCATATCTTTTTTCTTCGGCTCTCTTTCACAAGCCCTGGTAACGCAGAACGCCTTTATTTAGGGGTACTGCTTCATCCCCATTGACTGATTTTATTCAGCCAATAGCAAGAACGTTTGTAATTTTAAATTCTAATTATCGTTTTCTTTTGGATGATTAGAATTTTAAATTAAAAACGTTTTTGCTATTTTAGTGTTAGGGTTTAGTTGTTTTGTTTTGTTTCGGGTGGATATTTTATTTTATGGGGCATGTAGATTAGTGCTAGGTATAACAGTGTTTTGTTTTTTTTGGATACTGTAGTTTATTATTTTTTGTAACTTAGATTTTTTATGTAACTTTGTAGGTTTAGTTTAGAAGGGGGTTTAGTTTTGAGGGGGTGTTAGTGTAGTTCTTGTTTGCGTCGGGAGGTGGGGGCTTAGACTTTAATCTCCTAACCAACCCTCATACCTGTATATAGGTTGATTAGGTGATTATTGATGGTTACCATTTAGTAGGCCTTAATCTCCTAATGACCCCCCATACCTGTATGGGGGGGGTTGATTAGTAGATTAGGTTAGGCAATTTAGGGGAACAGTGGAATTATGTACAATTTAAAATATATTATGCATTCTTATGTATGAGGCATATTCTTTTAACAATTGTATATACATTAATATGCATTTATATTTGCTTGTGTTTTTTGTTGTAAACATAAATATATATTTTAAAATGTATATTTATGTTACAAAAGGCATTAATATTACAATTGTATTATTACATAACATGCATACACTTATGTAATACTATAATTAGAATGCAACTGTCTTTTATAACATAAATATATTTTTTTAAATATATTTATATTTAAAATAATAAACACAACAAGCAAAATTTCTACATTTTAATTTATATATACTTAAACTAATATACTTTATACATGACCATGTAATTTATTTTAAACATTGTAGATATAATGTAGTCAGGCCTTGCATTCATATTTAATATTTATAATGGTGTGCATGTAAATTACACAGTGTTTTTAAGTATTGCATATTCATTAAAATTTATTTATGTTAGGTTGTTATGTTTATTAGTTATAACATAGATATATATGTAACATTAAATTATATTTTTTACAAAACAGGCATGCAGTTATGTAGAAATATAATTTTAATTATATTGTCTTTAATATCAAATAATAAACACAACAAGCAACACTATATTTTAATTTATTTGCAAATATTTAAACAAAATGCATTCTACATAACAGTGCATCATTTTAAATATTGAATATTTACGTGTAGGGCCTTAACTTTTACAGTTAGTTTTAGGTTATGACAGTTTAGGGGTCAATGTTTAAATGATATGCATAGTCATGTACAATGAATATTGTTTAAAGCATTGTACATATCAATAGACTAAAAGTTAATAAATGATGCTCTCTATTATTTTAGACATAAACATATATTTTCAAATATATATTTATGTTTAAAATAATAGCAAGCAACCACTAAATCCCTTTTAAGATATCTACAATACTTGAAATAATCTACATTGTACTTAACTATACATATTTTGTCAAGGAGATGTGGTAAACCCCGGAGAGCCGGCAAACCCTCGCTGGTCTATCCGGGTTTCTGGAACTCCACGCTGGACTGGAATTGAGCCCAAGTCTGCCACTTCTTAAAAAGGGATGCCAATCAAGCAGGGTGCAGGGAATCAAGTTGCCCTTATAGCAGTTGTTGGCAATTTGGTGAGGCACCTAGGGATACCATTTGTTTGGGGATGCTAACTTCTGGGAGGATTTGGGACACTTTCATTCTGGTCCAACTTATGTCTGTGACACATTATTTAAACATTGATTATAATTTTAGTGGCATAGCTTAATAGTTATAATGTGGAGGTTTACTATTTAGTATAGTTTATTATAGTGAGGTATTATTCTGACAGTAGGCAGTATATTGGAGTTAGCTGGGGCATTCCAGGGGAGTGTAGGTTAGGCATTATGTAGGTGTAGACGGTCAGGGGGAGTTAGCTGATCTGTGCAGGAGAGTGTAAGTTAGCTCTGACAAAGGTGTAGGCGGTCGGTGGGAGATAGCACAGAGGTGAAGGGTGAGTGCAGGTTAGTTGTGACGTAGGTATAGGCGTTCAGGAGGGGGTTAGCAGGGAGTGCTAGTGGGAGTAGCCTGCACTTTGATTCGGACACGTTGACACAAGATTGATATGTTTGAATTAGCAAAGTGCAGGTTGCAAGGAGGGAAGCGGCCATGTTTGTCTTGCCAGCTATCAGCTGACGAGACTTCATCTCCTGAGGTAGTTAGTGTAGGTGTAATAAAACTTAGGTCCCGCAGGTGATATTTGGAGTTTGCCTACACAGAAACTATTTTTCGTTTCAGTGAGCACACTGTCGGCACCGTGTAGGCCCATTTCAAACAGGGTCCCCTCTAGGCTGCAGCAAAACGACGACAAGCGGCGATGTTGGTGATGTGGGTGGTGACATCATGCTCCCAATGACTTCTAGGGGATAAACATCACCGCTCGCCGGCACTGCTCGGCCACGCTCCTTTTCTTTGAAAATCTGTGATAGTTTGAAGATAGGGGCCTCTATCTCTCGTGTGTAAATATAATTTTTTTTTTTAGCAACAACATTAAATGAAATCTTCGGTTTACAATGCAGGGTTTTTGTATATATTTGAAGAAGGTGGCTACTTTGATGAACAAATACAAAACAAGAAGAAAAAGAGAAGGGCTTAGGCACACCACCCTAAAAAGAAGTTTGCATATTTAAAATGTGCCCTATAGCCACTCACTGTCTTAAAGTGATAGTAAACTTTTACCTTTATAAAATCAGAACAGGAATGTTAGTGATATTTTAGAGTTTCATTCTTCAGTTGTAATGCAGATGCAATATAACTTACTTTTTAATATAGCTATAACATTCAAATACCCTGATTGTTGTCCAATCAGCGCTCTCCCCATATGGCTCTTTTGTTGTAGCTAGAGCTCTGATTGGACAACAATTCAATCCTTTAGCTCACAAAAAAATGGGTGGCGGAGCATGGGGTATTATAAATTCATATCTATATTAAAAGTAAGTAATAGCGCATCTTCATTACATCTGATGAATTAAACTCCATCTAATATATCACTAACATTTTGGATATGATTTTATAAAGGGTAAAGTTTATCATCACTTTAAATACCCATTGGTATTTAATCATCCACTACATGGTTAAATCACACCCCTAATGATGAGACTGTCATATCATTAGGGGTGTAACCTAACTATGTAGTGTATGATGAGTGGTTTAGGCATTATCACCAAGGGGTAATTAAGACAGTGAGTGGTTTGTTAATATATATCAGCTGAAACACGTTTGTTTTACTTTTATTACTTTGCCTCTCCACATCCTCTTACCTGTGGCTGAGGTTCCAGCATATTGGTCAGGACTCTTATGGGGGGAGTGAGATGCATTCTCTTTAGTAGTCTTATTTTTCATTTTCCTCCTTTTCTGGGGTTACTTTCCATGGTTGTGGGTTTCGCTAAACCCAGGGAGTGAGGAAGTTCTGTGACTCTAGTGATTAGTTTTAAATTCCAATAAAAGTTATATTTTTTAATTACTATTTTAATAGTGATGTGTGTATAAGCCTTTCTATTTTTCTTCTTTTCTGTATTTGTTTAGTAATATTTAAGAAGAGTTTGCACCTTATTTTAATATATTTCCCTATTCTCATATAGATTATTGTGCCCATATAATTAATGGTATTCAGCTACTTTGATGAGTCAAAAATTTAAATACAATTTTGTTAAACATAACAATTCCATGGTTTGTTTATTTTTTGTTCTGTGTTTTAATTTCATATTGAGACCTTAAAATGCATTCATTTTAATAAAACTGGAAAAATTGAGTTGTTCCAAATGTTTTGACTGGTAGTGTGTATATATATATATATATATATATATATATATATATATATATATATATATATATATATATTAGCTAGCAGTGGGAACAGGTGGCTGGGTGATCTTGAGATGCAAATACTACTCAAACTCAATCTAACTAACGGTATCAATAGAAGCCAGTAAGGCCAACAAAAGTTTGGTCCCCATCAATATTATTATTAGCTTAAAAAACCATAGTAGCCACTTAGGTTCACACTTAGGGCCAGATTACAAGTGGAGCTCTAATTAACGCTCCAGCTCGAGCATTAACTATGCTAGAAGTTATCTTTTTGTGCCTGCCGGGTTCTGCTCGTATTATCAGTTGAAAGTAAACTGTTTTTGCTCACATGCTAGCCCGACAAAAGCAAAAAACTGAACTTTGCGTGCATGTTCACATATTCCCCCATAGAAGTCAATGGAGAAAAAAAAAGTAAAAAAAACCTACCCCTCACTCATGCAAACCTGATGGCATATTCTCATGTCCGCTAAACTGACATGAAAATATTAATATTTCACATTCCAATGTTCTTAACATAGAAGAATATGTTTTATCTATAAAAAATATTTCTAAATATATCTGATGGTATTTTGGTACAATATATATCTATACATATATATACATATATATATATATATATATATATATATAGGCAAAGACAAGAAAAAAAGCGCACAAAAGCACCTACATAGTGCAAATCAATTTTATAATTATAAAACACACACAAGTATTTGATAAAAGGTGAGCCCCCGCAGGGTGTCTACTCACAAGAATTGCCCTCAAACAAATGAGGTATGTACAGGCTCTTAGAGTAACCCTCACTGTCAGTGATAGTTTTTGCCGGTTCTCACGTCCCTTCAAGTGGATCGATCTTTCAATCCCAAGTAAATATCAAGGGAGTCCATCACATAGAGGTCCTTGCTGCATGCAAACAGAGTCCCAGTGTCCGGATATAACTGCTACAAATGCGGCTTGTAAATGTTTAAAAATACCGCTCATTCTGAGCTACAAGATCAGCTGTTACAGCTGTTCTTGTCTTTGCCTATAGATTTCTCTCCAATCCGTGGGATAACGGATCTTTTTGTGAATACAGCAGCCAGCACCTACTTTGACCTCTCAACATTGTGTGGGTTTAATATTTATCCTTTTTACTAATATATGTACATTATTTATACTACTATTTATTAATATAAGAATTAATTATGCAACATAGATAAGGATTTAATTAATTTGTTTTAAAAATAATACTATATGTTGAACTATTTTCTTTTTTCTTTTTAACTTGTGAAGTTGTGAACTACTAAGTTCCTAGAGAACGCAGTTTGGTATTGTATTGCTTTGCAGAGTGATAGATACTTACTTTATTTGCTTTTATATATATATATATATATATATATATATATATATATATATATATATATATATATATACGTTGATTGGAGTAGCCATGTTAGTCCAGAGATTTAGATATCAAAATAACAAGAGTATTGCATTGAGCAATGATACTTTTTTATTGGACTAACTATACATTTATAAGATGACAAGCTTTCCGAAGAATGTTTTCCTTTTTCAAGTCTAAAGCAATACTGACCAATTTGATGGAATTTACAGATTATATTTTAAAACATAGGATGGCTAAAAAGACATAAAGTGTTACAGAGGTTTAAATTCAAGGGGAGGACGGGGTTCCGTAAAAATCATGAGGGGGGTTTAGGAGACAGAGGCAGACAGTGCCAGTAAAGGATAACAGACAGGGGACATATATGGTTATACACAAAGCATATACTGACATAAAGTTATATATCAACATAGAATCAATATGTATAAAGATGTGAAATTAGGTATACAGGGAAATATAAGATAGTCAAAAAGGAGAAAGGAAAAAAAGAAAAAAAGGGGAATAATAATAATGACAAAAGTGTGGACATAGGCTTACCTGTGTACCTATGCACAGAGAGTGTGGAATATACAATGTAATAGACTTAGACTACAGTATATGAAAGTACATTACAAACATTTTTGATAATGGGTTAACGTTGAAGTGCATTATTTTCATTTCAAAGGTTTTTCTTTCCAAGGTTAAAAGTTGCCTCTGAGAATCTTGATTTTGAGATTTTGGATGGAGTCGTCAGGTTGGGTGAAATGGCGACCAACAGGGGTACAGTATTTTGTTTCACATAGGTTCTTGATTGAGTGTCTATGTAAGTTCATCTGAAGGTGCAGTTTTTCACTTGTTTCTCCAATATAACATCCCACTTCACATGCAGTGCAAAGTATCATGTATGCCACATTTGCAGATACAGGGAGTGCAGAATTATTAGGCAAATTAGTATTTTGACCACATCATCCTCTTTATTCATGTTGTCTTACTCCAAGCTGTATAGGCTCGAAAGCCTACTACCAATTAAGCATATTAGGTGATGTGCATCTCTGTAATGAGAAGGGGTGTGGTCTAATGACATCAACACCCTATATCAGGTGTGCATAATTATTAGGCAACTTCCTTTCCTTTGGCAAAATGGGTCAAAAGAAGGACTTAACAGGCTCAGAAAAGTCAAATATACTGAGATATCTTGAAGAGGGATGCAACACTCTTAAAATTGCAAAGCTTCTGAAGCGTGATCATCGAACAATCAAGCGCTTCATTCAAAATAGTCAACAGGGTCGCAAGAAGCGTGTGGAAAAACCAAGGCGCAAAATAACTGCCCATGAACTGAGAAAAGTCAAGCGTGCAGCTGCCAAGATGCCACTTGCCACCAGTTTGGCCATATTTCAGAGCTGCAACATCACTGGAGTGCCCAAAAGCACAAGGTGTGCAATACTCAGAGACATGGCCAAGGTAAGAAAGGCTGAAAGACGACCACCACTGAACAAGACACACAAGCTGAAACGTCAAGACTGGGCCAAGAAATATCTCAAGACTGATTTTTCTAAGGTTTTATGGACTGATGAAATGAGAGTGAGTCTTGATGGGCCAGATGGATGGGCCCGTGGCTGGATTGGTAAAGGGCAGAGAGCTCCAGTCCGACTCAGACGCCAGCAAGGTGGAGGTGGAGTACTGGTTTGGGCTGGTATCATCAAAGATGAGCTTGTGGGGCCTTTTCGGGTTGAGGATGGAGTCAAGCTCAACTCCCAGTCCTACTGCCAGTTTCTGGAAGACACCTTCTTCAAGCAGTGGTACAGGAAGAAGTCTGCATCCTTCAAGAAAAACATGTTTTCATGCAGGACAATGCTCCATCACACGCGTCCAAGTACTCCACAGCGTGGCTGGCAAGAAAGGGTATAAAAGAAGAAAATCTAATGACATGGCCTCCTTGTTCACCTGATCTGAACCCCATTGAGAACCTGTGGTCCATCATCAAATGTGAGATTTACAAGAAGGGAAAACAGTACACCTCTCTGAACAGTGTCTGGGAGGCTGTGGTTGCTGCTGCACGCAATGTTGATGGTGAACAGATCAAAACACTGACAGAATCCATGGATGGCAGGCTTTTGAGTGTCCTTGCAAAGAAAGGTGGCTATATTGGTCACTGATTTGTTTTTGTTTTGTTTTTGAATGTCAGAAATGTATATTTGTGAATGTTGAGATGTTATATTGGTTTCACTGGTAAAAATAAATAATTGAAATGGGTATATATTTGTTTTTTGTTAAGTTGCCTAATAATTATGCACAGTAATAGTCACCTGCACACACAGATATCCCCCTAAAATAGCTAAAACTAAAAACAAACTAAAAACTACTTCCAAAAATATTCAGCTTTGATATTAATGAGTTTTTTGGGTTCATTGAGAACATGGTTGTTGTTCAATAATAAAATTAATCCTCAAAAATACAACTTGCCTAATAATTCTGCACTCCCTGTATACATGAATACAGAGAGATAGGTTGAAGATGTGAGTGAGAGCAGGAGTGAGGGTGGAAGACAGGGGGGAAATTAGATGGAAAGGGATAGGGATTAGAGCGTTAATCATTCTAGTGTAAATTGTGATTGTTAATTGCGATATTCTACATCAAAATGTCCACAGAAGCCCCATTCCATTGTAAAGGGACTTTAAGCAGTCAATCTGGATGCTAGTACCAGGACTTGCAAGGGTGTGTACATCTGACATGTGCAGGCACAGTAATGTTATATCCCTTCTTAGTTTAAGGAAGTTTACTATGAAATCTCACAGTAAAGCAACATTTAAACAAAGCACTAATGAAGTCAATTGGCTGTTGCTTTGCTTGTTTTTTCGAACATGCAGCTGACATCACCTGAATGATAACTGTTCAGAGAGCTCTTAGTTGTTTGGTCTAACCAAATTTTGAGGTGAAATATTGTCATTTTTACATAAAGATGGTTATGTGATATTTTCTTGTAAACTTTTTAAATTTATGCTGCATCACTTTCAAGTGATTTAGCATATGGGTAATATGTCCCTTTATATAACCATAGCAGCCACTCATGCTCATATTTAGTTGGTTACAAGTCAATACCAACTAAGACTCATTTATCATAGAGATATTAGAATTTACAGTGCCCTCAAGATATTTGCATTGACAACTGGTAAACCCTCTTACTAAACAGATGCTCAGTACTTCTACCATATTATTTTAATAAAATACCAGGAGCTTGCATATACCTTGAACAATTAGGCTGACCGTTAGTAAAGGATTTCCCCTGATTCTTAAAGACACATCTACTAAGATATAATCCTATGTGTTAAGTTAGTATTCAAAAATTATTTAAGGCCCCTTGAATAACCATTTAGACCTCATCTTGAACGATAATATGTTTCTCACAAGAAAATAACAGATATGTGATTTTTATTGTAAAGAAATAAACCTTTAATACAGGTTAGCAACAAGAGGCTCATTTATCAAGCTCCGTATGGAGCTTGTGGGCCCGTATTTCTGGCGAGTCTTCAGACTCGCCAGAAACAGCAGTTATGAAACAGCGGTCTAAAGACCGCTGCTCCATAACCCTGTCCACCTGCTCTGATGAGGTGGACAGGAATCGCCACAATTCAACCCGATCGAGTACGATCGGGTTGATTGACAACCCCCTGCTGGCGGCCGATTGGCCACGAGTCTGCAGGGGGCGGCGTTGCACCAGCAGCTCACAAGAGCTGCTGGTGCAATGCTGAATACGGAGAGCGTTATTGCTCTCCGCATTCAGCGATGTCTGTCAGACCTGATCCGCACTGTCGGATCAGGTCCGACAGACATTTGATAAATAGGACCCATAATGTCAACTGTTATAAAGTCCAACAACAAATATCATTCTACAGAACCATAAATAACCTATTAAAGGTAAGGAAACATCTCTGAATTGTATATCCTTTTATCAAAATAAATTGCCTTTTTGTATGTTACTTATCATTGTTCCTCTTGAAAACATGTCTGCTTTCAATCCAGAGCCAGTACATGGCAATACGCATTTTGGGCTAGATCGCTATTTAAACCGCTAAAAGTAAGTTAGATATATGCATACATATGATTATATATATATATATATATATATATATATATATATATATATATATATATATATATATATATATAAAGATATATAGATATATACAGACATATATAGGAATATCTTTTTAAAAATACTTAGAACATATTCCCTGATGTGAAAAGCATTGTAAGGTGAAATGGTTACAGAATATACACTGTAAAACATTTTTGGTCAGAGCTAGAGCTCTAATTGTGCTAGAAGTTAAATTGATTTAAATATACAAATAGATATGCACACACACACACACATATATATATATATATATATATATATATATATATATATATATATATATACATAGTATGGTATGACTCACATGTGGTGGTGGTGCACGGCTATCCAAAATCTATGGAGATCTATTATCTCTGAAATAGTAGATATACTGGAAACCCAATTTCCCCTAGATCCTCTTATTTGGCTACTAAATAAACCCCCTAAAATAAGACATACCCCATCTCTCAAATTATTTGTCATAATGTCTAATAGTGTGAAATTCTTGATAGCCAAAAACTGGAAAATGAAAGACCCACCTACAATGGATATGTGGATCCAGAGGGTCTTCGAATTGATTAATTTCAAAGAACTTTATTACTTAAAACAAGATAGAATGGATACATACTCAGACATACTAACAACATGGGAAGGGTATCTTAAAAACAGATAATCTTAAACACATCCCTATATTTTTGAAGTTAAGACAATTTTATTATAAATACGTTCACTATACACATATGCATAAAAGTGAGAAGCCACTAAGGAACTTTAAGCTTCATAAAAGTTACACACAACGGTCAAAGTTAAGTTGATATTTTTAAAAAACAAATTAGCTTGACAGCTTTTTATAAAATGTTTTTCTGTACTGCCTTTGGAGCTGCGTCTCCAACACTTGTAATTTGTTACATTTTGCTAAATAAAGAAAATTTTCACACAAAAAATTAAAAATTAATGGGATTTGTATCTAATTTCTTATATGTAACTTCATCATATAGAAGGCGTTCACACTGCTTTATATATCTTATTTTGTCCATAATTACCACTCCTCCTCCCTTATCCACTGCCTTTATTACTATATTTTTGTCAGATTTTAGATTTTTAAGGGCTTCTTGTTCATTTTTGTTTAAATTACAACTTTAATTCCTTTTATTTGTCTCAAATTGCGCTCTAAGAATATCTCCATAGGTGCAGATTTACGCGGTGTAGGATTAAATGTGGATTTATTTTTAAGGCCAGTGTGAGTAATGGAGCTAGTTAAAGTTTAATTTAAAGAATGTTTATTTTCTCTCTCTAGAGGATATAAAAGGAAATGGTTTTTTTAATAGATAAATTCCTAACAAATTTTTGCACTCCTATATAAGCATTAAATGTGTTTGATTTTTGGCTTGGGGCAAATTTCAGACCCTTACTTAATATTTCTGCTTCATTATTAGTTATATTTTTCTCTGATAAATTGAAAATTCCTTTTTTAATAAGATATTTGTTAGAAATAATATTCAAATGATCATTGAATTTTAATATCTTTCACTTTCGTATCTCTCTTCCCTTATATTCCTCCCTTCCTCTATTTCTCGTCTCCTTTTGGAAAAAAAATGGCTATTTCTGGTGCATATTTCCTTTTCTTTGATCCTAAAAAATCCTCCTTCTCATTTTCTTAAAAATGTTCCAAAACTTCAAATCTATTTTTACTTTCAAAGTTTCTTTTGTTGTCCCTATATGGTTCATATGTCTCTTTATGCCTGTTTCCTTGAACAATTTTCCATGCATTAGTATTTTCATAATTGTATTGATTTGTGTTTCTGAAGTTCCAATTAAAATTCCATATATTGTAGAAACTGTGCAAGATGTTATAGTATATCTAACCAAGAAAAGAAAAATTGGAGCACTTTCCATTTGGATTGATAGAAAGAAGAAATATGATATTGATCAGTTAATCACATGCAACACTAAATATGTGATATATCTCTTGGTCTGTAGTTGTAATTTATTTTACATAGAAAAAATTACCAGACTTCTGAGGACCTGGATATATGAACATATTTATAATATTAAAAAAGGTTCAAACCAACTTTCTGTTTCCCTACATTTAAAAAAAAAAAACATAATAAATATCCTAGGGAACTTATTTTTATGGGGATTAGAAGAAGAGACAATCATTGGAGAGGAAGTAATAGGGACAACAAACTCAAGCAAGAAATTAAGTGAATATTCAAACTCAACACTCTGGTACCACATGGCCTGAATGCTGATTTATAAATATGCCACTTTCTCACATAATTAAAAATTGGGTCGTTTTAAGTCTATCTACAAATAGCTTTTTTTTTGTCTTTTATTGATAATAAGGACTAGTGAAGTCTGTATATTAATTATGAAATGTGTTTAACTCCGTTTAACCTATAGGCGCATATTTGTTGAACTGTATTTAAATTCGACCAAATTTTCCTTGATATGATATGATATGTAGAAATATTGTCATGATACATATGGACATTTGAAAGAATACCACCTTAAATGCTCATACAAATACTGTTTCCCATTGGATGAAACCTGTTTAAAAGAAGATCGATCGGACCTCTGGATCATCACCCTTGAAAAAGTGACAGGGGCATGGCGAAATGTACGTCGGTTAGCACTTGAATACGGTGACATCACAGTGAAGGGCATTCTCCGTGCACAGAGTGGTAACTTTAGGGACACCTTGTCTGTTTCAAAACAATTCGTTACCATCCCCTCTGGAGACTTTCCATACAACTTTGGTCGATACATATTTCCTTTGTAGCCCTTAGTGACTTGAAGTCCTGTTATTCATTTTTTACTCATGATAAGTTTTTATACTTTTAATAAATTAACGTTTTATACAGCGGTTCCGGATCCTTGTTTTCCATTTGGAGCTTTCCTGATAGCCAATATCAGATCTGCTTATATATCAGGAGCTGATATATAGCTCCTAAAAAGTGTGAGTACACATTTGCCATGTCTTTCTTATAATTGTTATTTACAATATTACACTATATTGCTGTTTTTATTCTTTTGAGATACGATCACAAATCTGCTTATTATTGACTCCACCAGCACTGGGATATCTGAGCCTGACAGCTTTGTGAATCAGGATTGCACAATACTTGAGCTGAAGATAGTTCAAGGTTATGTGAGTAGTAATTTGACACATTTTTTATATTTGTTTAGTGTTTACAATATTGCACCATAAATTGTTTCTTTATATTTTTAAGATTTTGGGACTTTGAATTTTCTACATCGTTGATATACAATATCCTTTTCATTACATTTATTTTTGTTATTTTTTGTTTGTGATTGCCAGTTATTTATTTGTATTGTTACTGTACTTTTAAATATAATTTGGATGTGTTCTGTGCAACTATTTTGAATTATAATAGATATTGTGCAAAGAATAAGGCCAGCCACTCCAAAAAGTCCCCCCCCCACAATAACCACACAATCACAGTATAAATCTCGAGTCCAAACATTCACCCAGTCACATGACCAACAGATGTCGGGTTCACAGCTGACAGTTGATTCCCTCAGCGCCGGCTTCTTTTTTACTGCAGTATACGAGCAAAAGTGTACAATTTCTGAGATCCTGCACTTATTGCACCAAGACACGCAAGGTACGTGAATTCGGTGCTCAAGAGGAATTTTGTTCATGAGCCACAATTATAGATCCAAAATACTGACCTTTAACTGGTTTCAACTCTTGTATACGGCTTTACCAGGATGGTCAGTATTCATGGATTTGATCCTTAAAAATAAAATCTCTATTTTCTATTTGTCCAAATCGACCAGCCTCTTAGCGTAAATAGATATTGAATTTCAAGTTATACACACATTTCTTATGTTATAAAATTATTATATATACAAATTATAAACAAAATGTACGTATAATATTACACTGTTAAAAAATTCCTAAGTTATTATAAAACCTGTCATTAAATAGTTACATTGTAATAAAAAAATGACACAATAATATATATACATTATATATGTATATTATAAAAATGTAGGATGTCTTTAGCTTATATCATAGCCCATCAAATCCTTATATTATCAAAATAAGTATTTAATATAGAAATGGTGCAAAGACCCCAATATTTCAAATCTGCAATTTTTTTATTATGTTTTTCTTTGAAATGTCTGTAGAGATGGCTAACCAAATCTCCACTTTCTATATTGCACAGTTGTTCCCTAATTCTATCTTGGAGACACTGCGTCATTTCCCCTATATAAAATAAATCACAGGAGCATTGTAATACATATATCACCCCTTATGAGTGCATCTAATTATATCCTTTATTATAAACTCCTCTCCCGTATTTGGCACCAAAATCTTTTTTTTTTTTTACAACTGTATCTGCATGCTCTGCAAAGATGACATGGATAAAAACCTTGTAATCTACTCCCTAGTATGTCTACATCGTTCAAGGTTAACTCATTACTCCTAAATTCCCAAGGCACAAGAATGGACTTCAAATTTTTAGCTTTTCTAAATATTACCCTTGGAAGCAGAGCCACATTATCACCAATAATGGGATCTTTCTTTATGAGATGCCAATGTTTCTTAATAATTTTCTTTATTTGGCCATAATCATCACTATAATTTGTTATAAGAGGAACATCAATATTATTCATTTGGGGCATAATACTATCCCTATATTTCAACAGGGAATCACTTTAATTAATTTTTGCCCAATTCACAGCATGATCTATATTAGCTTGGTTGTAGCCTCTCTCATTAAACATTCTCTCTAATACATCTACCTATCTTTCAAAATTTTTAATTATTGAGCAATTCTTTCTTATTCATAAGCACTGGCCTACTGGTACATTATCCTTTCATATCATCAAGTGACCACTCTCAACGTGTACAGTATATCATTATTAGATTCCACAGGTTTAAAGTTTGTCCTAGTATCAATGCCATGATCACCTACAACAATCTCCAAATCCAGAAAAATCACTGTATAAAGTGAAGTAACATCACATGTAAGTATAATCCATTCCTTATCCGAAACTAGACCATTCAGCATTTGCAATACTTGTGTGGAATCCCGTAAATATTTACCTAAACCGGCTAGATAACAAGTGGAGTGCTATTTAGCGCTCCAGCTTGTGAGTTAACTTTGCGAAACTTTAACTTTTTGTGCGCATCTGTAGTGCTCGTATTACAAATTGAAAGTAAAAATTTTGCGCTCACATGAAACCCAACACGTGCAAAAATGGAGTAGCGAAAACTACCCCAGAAAAACTATCACCTATATGTGTGTACTAACCACGATCATAATAAACCCTTCCTCTAATAACCTTTTAACTGCCACATCCCTTACTTTTTAACCCTGCTACACTATTAATCCCAAATCGACACATGGATGATACTTTGGAACAAAATAGAACATTCCAGTCCATACCATTAACTGGGTTTTGTTTAGAGGATATCAGGAAAAAACTGGATAATATTAAGGTAAATAAAACTCCAGGCCCAGATGGAATACACCCAAGGATGTTAAGGGAATTTAGCACTGTTATAGACAAACCACTACTTTTAATTTTTCAAGACTCATTATCCTCAGGCATGGTACCCCATGATTGGTGCACAGATGATGTGGTGCCACTCTTCAAAAAAGGAAGCAGGGATAATCCAGGAAGCTATAGACCAGTTAGTCTGACATCAATAGTGGGGAAGATATTTGAAGGGATTATAAGGGGGTTATATTGACGAGCATATTCGTGTAAATAAGATTATGAGTTCTAATCAGCATGGTTTTAGGAGAAATAGATCATGTCAAAGTTATCTAATTAGATTCTATGAGGAAGAAAGTAAAAATATAGATAAAGGGGAATCAGTTGATGTGATATACTTAAATTTTGCAAAGGTATTTGATACAGTGCCACATGAGAGATTAATGCACACAATTAAGGGACTGGGAATAGCTAAAAATGTTAGCTCATGGATAAATAACTGGATAAAAGATAGGGAGCAATGAGTAAGAGTAAATGGATCATACTCAGATTGTACAAAGGTAATCAGTGGAGTCCCCTAGGGATCAGTACTGAGCCCTGTTCTTTTTAATATTTTTATACATGACTTGGAGCAAGGATTAAATAGCGACATCTCTATTTTTGCAGATGATACTAAGTTAAGTAAGGTCATTAGGTCAGAGCAGGATGAACTTTCGTTACAAAGGGATCTGCAAAAATTAGAAGTATGGGCAAGTAAATGGAAAATGATATTTAATACTGGAAAATGCAAGGTTCTACATTTTGGAAGTAGAAATAAGCAGGCAACATATCTTTTAAATGGGACAAGACTTAGCCAAACAGAGGAGGAAAGGGATTTGGGAGTAGTAATAGATAACAAGCTAAAGATGTATGCACAATGCAGGGCAGTGGCTTCAAAGGCTAATAAGATACTAGCATGTATTACAAGATGCATTTATTCAAGGGAGGAAAGCATAATTCTGTCACTATATAAAGCCCTGGTAAGACCTGGTATGGAGTCACAATTTAAGGTTGGAGGAAAGGAGATTTAATCTCCTGCAACGGAAACGTTTTTTCACTGTAAGAGCAATAAAATTGTGGAACTCATTACCAAAGGAGGTAGTGAATGCCAATAACCTAGATACATTTAAAAATAGTCTGGATACATTTCTGTATAGAAACAAAATTCATGGATAGGATTGCTAGTATTAAATGGGTCACCTTTTAGTGGGGTTATTTAAGCTTAACTGGAGCTTTTTGTAAGTATTTTAGATTTGTATAGGTTGAACTCGATGGACTTCAGTGTTTTTTCAAACTTATCTACTATGTTACTATGCTATTGTGAACTACCTCTATACACTATTAACCCCTTAAGCTGCCATAACTCCCCATCATTAGTAAGCCCCTACACTATTAACCCCTAACCTTCCACAAACCCCCACCACAATAAACCCCCTAACCTATTAACCTCTAAACTGTCACAGCTCCACCGCAATACCCACTATGCTACTTAACCCCTAAAAGCTAACACCCCAAGACCCCTAACCTAAGACCCCCAGCAAGTTACAAAATTAAAAAAAAAACATTACCATTAAAAAATAAAAAATAAACACTACCAGTAAAAGCCCTATCCTAAAACAAAAGTAACCTAAAAAAATTACACTAAAATTAATATAACCCCCTCAAAAATAAAACTATCTTTAAAAAAATCTACAAAGACATGAAACCCAATTTTTACTGGATTCAGAGAATACAATTTAAAACAACTTTCCTATTTACTTCTATTATCTAAATTGCTTTATTCTCTTGGTATCCTTTTTAAAGTAGCAGCAATGCACTACTGGGAGCTTGCTAAACACATCAGTGACCCAATAACGTGCAGCTTATTTTTGCAGCCACCAATCAGCAGCTCTTGAGCCTACCTAGATATCCTTTTTCACCAAAGGATGCCAAGAAAAAAGAAATTAGCTAATAAAAGTGAATTGTAAAGCTATTTAAAATCACATGCTTTATCTGAATCATGAAAGAAAAATAAAGGGTTGTGTCCCTTTGAGCACTTTTGCAAAAAATAAAAATGAAATCCTATACTAAAAAAAATAAATAAACTTAATAACATCGTGAAAAGGGCAAGTGATTATAACTCTTTTGCAAAAAAATAAAATAAATCAGTACTAAACATAAAAGAATAAAAAATAAATAACTCTTAACCTCAACGTTTTTTTTTTTTTTTAAATAGTTTTTTATTGAGGTTGTTGCATAAAATATACATAAAACACAGAACACCTTTTTGTCAAAAGAACAGAATACAAACACAATTAACCGAAACATTTCGGTCTTTATGTAATACAATGGTGAAAGGTTAATGAGACCTCATTTTTTCAATAGTATATCATGAATGGCTGGCCTGTAAGAAACTTAGTTTTAGGCCCAATGGGCCAAGAATATAGTAAATAATAGGTATCTGATGGCCAGAAGTCTAGTTCTTTAAGAACTTCAATATGAGCGTGAATACTTGTGCAGTGAGGGGGGGAGGGGGAGATTCAGCGGGTAAGCACCGCTATGTAAAGTAGGGAGAGGGTGGAGGGCGAAGCCATATATATATGAAAGTATTTTAAAAGGCTTGGTGGGGGCTCTTGGTCTTGTCCATGTAGTGGAGTAGATGGGCTATGACGCCATGTTATCTATCTATGTATTATTAGCCATGGACAAGCATAATGGGGGTATATAAAAGGGCAATTTAATAGCAAACATGAAGGTTAAATAAGCTATTGGTAAACAAATAAAATATAGTGTATTAACTCCTTCATTTAGCTGAGAGAGAGGGCTATGGGAAGACGGGTATTTTATTATTAAAGGGGGATAAAGTGGAGAGTAAGCCGTATGATTATAATAGTGCACGGTAGGATTGAATAATACCATCAATCAATAACTAACATCATATCTAGACCCCACATGAACATCTTCTAATCATGGAGTAAGTAAAAGGCATAGAGGCATAGTATACATCTCCCATATGTGTAATGTTCAGAACTTGGCAACCTTGACTACGATCTGTACAATCTGTAGGGTGTCACTAATATATATCGACAATAATACAAACAGTTCCACTTATGATAAGGAGTCCCCTTACACATAAAACAGTAAATAGAAATAATAAAATTATGGATTAGTTTATAAACTAGCTAATTTATCGAGCACGCGGACATTTGGAATCTAAGACATGTAGATGAACCTGTTACAAATATAATCTACATTAGTGCGATCAGAAGAGTAGCATTTTTCAAAGCCCAGGCCACATGTTAACTGTAATATTGGGTGGTAAATTAGGGCAAAAATATTTATTGAACACTTGGGTGTATATTATAATAGGTGGAAATAAACTTTAAACTGTGAAAATTGTATTGCCACTACACTAATATGGCCTTAATCAAAACAAAATTCAACCATAAACACATATATAAATTCCATGGATCAGTACATTCCAACATGAGTTCCCTAGTTACTAGGTTCCTACATAATCTCTAGAGCCCATAAGAAATAGGAGAAGGATTTAGCTTAGAAAGGCTTTCTCAGAAAGTGTATAACCAATCTAGCTTGGTATGAACTAGCTGGAGGGGACGACAACCCACTAGTGCAAAATTATCTCGCGGGAGCAGCACAGAGATGCGGGTACAGAGCATGAAAGCCAAATTTGTATAGGCTAAGCCAAAAGGGCATATGAGTGGTAGACACTAAAATCTGAGTTTTAAAGTGTTAGGGTAGGGACATAGGTCAGATGCAGGGTTAGCATGTGAGACCCCAAAATATGGTGCCATTTAATGGTGGTACTACAGATCTTAAGCCGGAGCCGCAGGACTCAGTATAGGAACTAGCTAATAAACCTATTAGATATACATATAACTTTAAAAAAAAAATATCTAGTGATTCTTGTTAGTGAGCATCATCATAGGAAACAGTTGTAAAAAAAAAAAAAAAAAAAAAAGGAGGAGTAAAAAAGGTTATGTGACTTTTAGATCAAAGTAAATTTCTATCATAAGAATGTATACAGGTTACATAAGTCAATACAATTCAATACAGGATTTCTGCAATAGCTAGCTTCTCAGTCAAAATCTATATGCAATGCGTGTTATGAGCTAGCAGTGAGAGTCTATGACCCCAGACCTTTAGATTATATGTTAATTAGAAAATGCAGAATGAGAAATAAGGGTCATTGTTCCAGTGAGAGACCTCTTTTTAGATACTAGAGAGATGTATAGAAGGTTTAATAAAGCTATGATCAAAGCTTAATGTAATACACTGCTAAGTCCCAAAGTTCAGACTGTAAAATCATCAAAAATGTCTGTGCAGCTGATAGTAATGTGCATAGTAAGAATAGAGGCTCTATCTATGAGGTACATATCACTAGATTCCAACTGAATAAATATATGGGAGCCTGAAAGTGTTTAACAAACACACAGACAGGGATTGAAATGAATAAACAGAACTCATAAAAAAAAAAAAAAGAACTTATAACTGCGTATATCTTTAAGTAAAAAGCATATATTATATATCCCAAAGCTGAAGTTAGTCCTTGTAGTGAATTTCAAACATATAAGAGATTTGTCATAACATTTAGAAGAGTGTATATGTAGGCGTTACTCAGATTATGAATCATCATTAACAGGCAGGGTTAGTCTACACAGTTTTCCTAGACGTATAATTATGGGGCAGCCGCCATGTAAAACCTCTATGCACAGTGTTGCATCACATATATTCTCCTATATCATCAAGCTTTGAATATTTGGACATATAGTTAGTTAAACCATACTGTTTGAAACAAAACATCCTAGACAAAATAAAAGTGCTTACAAGGAAGTTACAACATCTGGTATAACATGGCTTTGTGGTTATAGTCTTACAGATTGCATGCATAAAGGTGACAGATAGCCGTGGAACTAAGGAAAAGATGTCAAAATCTGTTCTGATAGATCCAGGGACAGGTCAATAGCTTATCCTATACCGGTTTTCTTCAGGTGTCTAACCTGTAGATGAAAGAGAAAGTCTCCTGATGACCAAAGTGCCCCACAGCCATTACCCCGACTATAATGGACAGCGCTTGCAAGTTGAGGGGAAAAGGACTCCCATTCTGAAGGAGTACAAGCAGGAATCTGTACTATGAACCCGTATTCAGAGTTCAGCTTGAGAAAAGTGATAGGCTTCAATAACTCCCTCTGTGGGAGCGATAGAGCTGTAAGAGCTGAGTCGCCATCATGCCAGTCGGGTTGTTTGCGGTTGTTAGAAAACAGGTCATGTGTCTCGATCTCCTTGAGGCCAGGTCGGGACCCAGAAGGCCCGCAGTGTCCAGCACCCTGCATGGTCTGTTCCGATAATGTATCCCCTCTCACAGCGAATGTGGTGTGATCAACTAAGGGCGGGTCATAGTAGTCCTGCAATGGGGTAAGAACAACTTTACTGACCATGTTAAGCAGCGGGCTTTCCTGCAGTGATTCAGTCTGTGTATCTCTGGATTCTTCGCTGACCGGAGAACTGTAGGTCTTTCCCTCTAGTGCTGTTGCCAGGGAATCCCGCAGATCAGAGAAATAGTGATCCACCCGTTGATCCAAATCTTGTAGTATCGAATATAGCAATTCATAATCCGACACTGGTTTAAGGCTGGTTCCAAGATCCTTCTCATAAATCCTCAAGTTAGAAGTAGCAACCGAAGGCCCGCCAATCTTGCCACTTATGGCGCAATTTCTCTCATCTGGAGATGTGAATAAGCGTTTAGTTAGCTGCATAATTCTTTAGTAATCGATAGTCCTTCAATCCACAAACCACTACTGATGATCCACAAATAGAATTAAATAGGTTTAACTCTGGAAATATGTATATTTTTAATTAGAGGCCTAAGAACTTAAAAGATATGCTGCTGTCTGCCTCGGCTGTTGGCTCCGCCCCCCAACCTCAACGTTTTTACTCACCATCCTGAATCTCTTTTCGGGGGCAGCAAGGATGGTGCTCCTTGGTCCTCTTGGTTGGTCCTCTTCCGATCTTCCAACCCATCCATCTTAATGCTGTCACTGCATATTTTGCATTTCTATTGGCTGATTTTAGATTTCCAATTAAAATCAGCCAACAGAAAAAGCTTTCATTCTAGTGTCTGGGCACCCCTATATAAGGGGGGACATTGCATTCAATCTTTAGTTTGCTGCAGTGACTGCATGAAGATAGATTGGGTGGAAGATCAGAAGAGGACTGCCCAAGAGGATCGAGGAGCACCACCAGTGGACCACCGCTAGAGGACTGCTGACACCAAGTAAAAACTTTGGGGTTTAGCCTTAGGTATTTTTTGGGTGGGAGTTGCAATCACTTTTGCAAAAGAGCTATAATCACTTGAACCAAGGCACTGCCCAACTTTTCAGGGTGATTTCTAGATTCTTTTTTTTTAAGATCATTTTTTTTTGGGGGGGGGGCTATGGTAGTTATATCATAGTGCTTTTAATGTTTTTTTTTTTTTATGATGTTTTCTTTTTACTAGTAGCATTTTTTTATTTTTGTAACTTAGGGGGTCTTAGGTTAGGTATTTTGTTAGCTGTTAGAAGGTTAATAGAGTAGGGGGTTATTGTGGTTATTGTGGTGGGGGTAGTGAAGGTTTAGGGGGTTAAGTAGTGTATATTTTGCAATGGGGTTGTGGGGGTTTAGGGGTTAATGGTGCAGTAAGGTATTTTGCAATGAGTATGTGGCAATTTAGGGGTTAATAGTGTAGAAGGGTATTTTGCAATGGGGGTTATGGTGATTTAGGGATTAATAGTTTAGGAGGGGAAAGTGTAGGTCAAATTTTTTTTGCTTTTTTGTCTACTGCAACTTTTTTGAAGCACAAATCCTAATTTGAATGTAAAATACAATTGCATTTAAGCGATTGCATTTGCTTTTGTGATACAAGCACACTGTTGCACTTGATGGTGCCCATAGAAAATATAGTTATATAGTGCAAATTATAACAAATTTGCACACAAAAAAACCTTGGAGTAATTTAAGCAACGTTCAACTTGTAATACGAAGTTGAGCGCAAAAAAATTACTGCAATTTTGCAATCACATTTGTGCTTCTCGTGCCAACGATTGAGCTCCAATTGTAATGTAGCCTAAATATGGCTATGTGAATATGATTAACCCTTCAACGAGGCATGTCCTACAAAAAAAGGTCATTAACGACCAAGGACATGCCTGGCACGTCCATTAGGGTTTCAAGCGCTGGAAGTGATCCTGATCGCTTCCAGTCACTTTCAGGGTATTGCAGCGATACCTCAATATTGAGGCATCATGGAATACTCTTTTTAAGCACACTGATGCAGAGAGGGCCATTCTGTGGCCCTCTTTGCATCTGCCAGCAATGGTACCGATCGTTGGTGGTGTGGGAGGGCTTGGAGGGAGGCAGGTGGGCGGCCCATCACTGGTAGCCGAGTTCCTGTCAGTGGGAATGATGGGTCCGGGAGTGAGCATGTGCGTGGGGGGGGGGTGCGGGGGGTGCGGGAAGGGCTTCTACACTATGGGACATCAGTAGTGAAAGGGATGGAGGGAGAGGGAATTATTAATTATTGGGATCTGGGAGGGGGAGGGGGTAGGGTATCGAGGGGGGCAGCTACACTACAGAAAATGTGGTTCTTACTTTTTTTTATATAAAAAAAGGGCTATTATTTAGTAAACTGGGTACTGGCAGACAGCTGCCAGTGCCAGTACCTAAGATCGTGGCCAATAGGGCGAGGGGGGAGGCTTAGAGAGCAGTTTGGGGGGTAATGGGGGATCCTAAACTCCAGAAAAAAATCTTACAAAAAATCTTTAAAATAAAAACACCTTTATTTTTATACTGGTAGACTTTCTTCCAGTACTTAAGATGGCAGTGACAATCGTGAAGTGGGGGAGGGAAGATAGCGGTTTGAGAGGGGTCAGGGAGGGATCAGGAGGTGAGATGTGTCAGGTGGGAGGCTTATTTCTACACTAAAGCTAAAATTAACCCTACAAGCTCCCTACAAGCTACCTAATTAACCCCTTCACTACTGGGCATAATAAAAGTGTGGTGCGCAGCAGCATTTAGGGGCCTTCTAATTATCAAAAAGCAATGTCAAAGCCATATATGTCTGCTATTTCTGAACAAAGAGGATCCCAGAGAAGTGTTTACAACCATTTGTGCCATAATTGCACAAGCTGTTTGTAAATAATTTCAGTGAGAAACCTAAAGTTTGTGAAAAAGTTAAAGATTTTTTTTTATTTGATCGCATTTGGCGGTGAAATAGTGGCATGAAATATACCAAAATTGGCCTAGATCAATACTTTGGGTTGTCTACTACACTACACTAAAGCTAAAATTAACCCTATAAGCTCCCTACAAGCTTCCTAATTAACTCCTTCACTGCTGGGCATAATACAAGTGTGGTGCGCAGCGGCATTTAGTGGCCTTCTAATTACCGTAAATGTCTGCCATTTCTGAAACAAAGGGGATCCCAGAGAAGCATTTATAACCATTTGTGCCAAAATTGCACAAGTTGTTTGTAAATAATTTCAGTGAGAGAAACCTAGAGTTTGTGAAAAAGTTTGTGAAAAAGTTAACAATTTTTTTTATTTCATTGCATTTGGCAGTGAAATGGTGGCATAAAATATACCAAAATGGGTCTAGATCAATACTTTGGGTTGTCTACTAAAAATAAATAAATACATGTGAAGGGTTTTTCAGGGATTCCTGACAGATTTCAGTGTTACAATGTAACTATCACTAATTTTGAAAAAAAAAAATGGTTTGGAAATAGCAAAGTGCTACTTGTACTTATTGCCCTATAACTTGCAACAAAAGCAAAGAACTTGTAAACATTGGGTATTTCTAAACTCAGGACAAAATTTAGAAGCTATTTAGCATGGGTGTTTTTTGGTGGTTGTAGATTAGATGTGCAACAGATTTTGGCCGTCAAATTTAGAAAAAGTGTGTTTTTTTCTATTTTTTCATCATATTTTATATATTTTTTTATAGTAAATATATGATATGACAAAAGTCCAAGAAAAACAATATATAATATGTGTAAATGAGTAAGGAAAATTACAGCTAAACACAAACACTGCAGAAATGTAAAAATAGCCCTGGTTCTTAACGGTAAGAAAATTGAAAAATGGTCTGATCACTAAAGAGTTAAACAATGTTCCCTATTCTAATCTATTACAAGATACAGGGTTATATGTTCAGTTGTTTGGAATATTTTGGCTGAATTGACAGTGGTGTAATAATTTTTTAGCTAGTTTACATTGATCTCATTATGGACTTTCAGTTTGCCATATGCTGTCATTGCGAGCTGCGCGTGAGCGGTAAGGGGTTTATCACATCTTTTTTGTGTGCTTTGGAAGAAGATTGCATATTACGAGTTGAAAGTAAATGCATTTGCTTGAGCACAATTGAATTTAACGCGCATGGGGATAGCGTGACTTCAGAGGTCTGATTAACTTTTACACGAGACAAAAAGTTGCTCAAAACACATCAAAAATACATTAAAGTACAGTAAATAGCTTTAATATAGAGTTACATACATATACATGTCTACATATGTATATGTATGTATATATATATATATATATATATATATATATATATGTGTGTGTGTGTATGTGTGTATATACATATGTACTGTGTATATATATATATATATATATATATATATATGTACAGGTGAAACTCGAAAAATTAGAATATCGTGCAAAAGTTAATTTATTTCACTAATGCAACTTAAAAGGTGAAACTAATATATGAGATAGGCTCGTTACATGCAAAGCAAGATAGTTCAAGCTGTGATTTGTCATAATTGTGATGATTATGGCTTACAGCTCATGAAAACTCCAAATCCACAATCTCAGAATATTAGAATATTGTGAAAACGTGAAATATTCTAGGCTCAAAGTGTCCCACTCTAATCAGCTAATTAAGCCATAACACCTGCAAAGGGTTCCTGAGCCTTTAAATGGTCTCTCAGTCTGGTTCAGTAGGAATCACAATCATGGGAAAGAGTGCTGACCTGACAGTTGTACAAAAAAACATAATTGACACCCTCCATAAGGAGGGAAAGCCTCAAAAGGTAATTGCAAAATAAGTTGGATGTTCCCTAAGTGCTGTATCAAAGCACATTAATACAAAGTTATGTGGAAGGGAAAAGTGTGGAAGAAAAAGGTGCACAAGCAGCAGGGATGACCACAGCCTGGAGAGGATTGTCAGGAAAAGTTCATTCAAAAGTGTTGGGGACTTTAACAAGAAGTGGACCGAGGCTGGAGTCAGTGCATCAAGAGCCACCACACACAGACGGATCCTGGACATGGGCTTCAAATGTCATATTCCTCTTGTCAAGCAACTCCTGAACTACAAACAACATCAGAAGCGTCTTACCTGGGCTAAAGATAAACAGACCTGGTCTGTTGCTCAGTGGTCCAAAGTCCTCTTTTCTGATGAGAGCAAATTTTGCATCTCATTTGGAAACCAAGGACCCAGAGTATGGAGGAAGAATGGAGAGGCACACACTGCAAGATGCTTGAAGTCCAGTGTGAAGTTTCCACAGTCTGTGTTGATTTGGGGAGTCATGTCATCTGCTGGTGTTGGTCCACTGTCCAGGGTCAACGCAGCAGTCTACCAGGAGATTTTGGAGCACTTCATGCTTCCTTCCGCAGACAAGTTCTATGAGGATGCTGACATAATTTTCCAGCAGGACTTGGCACCTGCCCACACTGCATACGTGAATAGTATCACTGCTCATTTGCAACCTATTCACTGCATTCTAGTGCTCTCTCCTCTCCTGTAACTCTCTTTTGGTACGTGATTAGTATCCCTACTCATCTGTAACCTATTTACTGCATTCTAGTGCTCTCTCCTCTCCTGTAACTCTCTTTTGGTAAGTGAATAGTATCCCTGCTCATCTGCAACCTATTCACTGCATTCTAGTGCTCTCTCTCCTCTCCTGTAACTCTCTTTTGGTATGTGCATATGTATATTGAGCAAATTATTTTAGGTTTTAATTTAGTCCTGCATTTGTTGTAATATTATTCCAATGTCTTAATTCTAATGTTTTGTTAAATGCCATGTGATGTCCTATCCTTATCAATACCTGCTATTATTCTTAAATTTTTAGTTGTTATATGCCATAGCTCCCACCTCCTCAAAATGTTACTGTCTTGTTTATCTTAACTTATCTCACCCTGACCTGACCAGAATCTAACTTTCAATTGGCCTTTTAAATTGTCTTTCGACTTAGCAATTAAGTAATTTAGTGGACCCAGCTAACTGCCCTGCTTACATATTTAACAATAGATTAGGCTGTGCATTGCACTGGGGTCCATTGCCTGGGCAGTATGCATTGTTACAATAGCATATGTTCACATTTCTAAAGTGAACATTTTATAAGTGAGACACTAATATAAGAATTATACAAGAATTCAACAAGGGTTGGACAAGGTGCAAGAGATAAGGCTAGTACTCTTGTAATATTGTGTTTTATGTATCTTATTGTTTCCTTATGCAAGTGCTTCTGTAATACTGTGTCTTATGAGTTTAATTGGTTCCCACTTTTGTAAAAATACTCAATATCTTTATTTTTATTTTTTGATACCTCTTGTCTCTAAAACAAACTACTTTATTCATTTACTCCTTCCCCCTCAACACCTGCACTGTTCATAAGCCCATCTCTCTTAAACTCACCTTTCTTTTCTACTCATGAACTTTATCTATTCCCAAACACTCTCTCTCCCCCCTGCACCTCGCCTCAAAAACAGTCTTATTACTGCAAATCTGTATCTCATCTCATGTCACTCTCCTTCTTACTTACACTAGCTGCGGGTGACATCTCCCCTAATCCTGGTCCCCAACAACTTCCTAGCTGTGCACATCCATGTGTGCTGTTCCATGGACTCAGAAAACAAAACTCTGGTAACCTTGCTCACATTCCTCTTGCATCTAAAGCCACTACCCCTTTCACTTCTGCACTCTGGAACTCTCACTCTGTTTGCAACAAGCTCACTTTTATACATGACCTCTTTATCTCCCACTCCCTCAACCTTCTGGCTCTAACAGAAACCTGGCTCTCTCCCCTAGACACAGCATCCACTGCTGCTCTGTCACATGGGGGTCTTCAATTCAGCCACACTCCTAGGTCTGATAATAGACAAGGAGGGGGTGTAGGTATTTTACTTTCTTCTTGTTGCACCTTCCAACAAATACATCCAATCTCTTCCCTCACATTTTCCTCATTCGAAACCCACATGATTCGCTTATTCTCTCCCCCCTCTATACGTGTTGCAGTCATATACCAACCCCCTGGCTCCTCGCCTCAATTTCTAGATCACTTGGCTGCCTGTCTACCTTATTTTCTCTCCTCAGGCACCCCTGCCCTCATTCTTGGCGATTTTAACATCCCTCTTGACAATCCCACTGCCTCCTCTGCAAAACAACTTCTGCAACGTACTTCCTCTTTCGGTTTGTCACAATGGACTGACTCTCCCACTCACAAAGATGGTCACTCCCTTGACCTGATCTTTAGCTATCGATGCACTATATCAAACTTCACAAACTCTCCTTTTACTCTTTCTGACCACCATCTCCTTACTTGTAACATCTCATCCCTCCCTACAACTCTCCTTTTTCTACTCCTCACACCAAACTTCACAGAAGCATTATGTCATTAGATCAGCAACAGCTTGCTAATTCACTCAAACCTCTCCTCTTATCCATCTCCTCGTTCTCTTGCCCTGACCAATCTATCTAACACTATAATTCCACCCTTACATCGGTCCTTGACAATCTGCCCCCTCTTAACATTGCTCGGAAATCACACGCTCATCCTCAGCCCTGGCATACTTCTCTGACATGGTACCTACGCAGATGTTTCCGTACTGCTGAGCGCCACTGAAGAAAATCTCGGAGTTCAGCTGATTTCCTTCATTACAAGTTCATTTTGAATTCCTACTATTCTGCTTATAATCTCTATAAGCAACATTACTTCTCTACTCTTATCTCTAATCTTTCTTCAAACCCAAAACGTCTTTTCTCTACTTTTAATATTCTTCTCCACCCACCCCTACCCCCTAATACAATTTCTCTGTCAGCTCAAGACTTTGCCAGCTACTTCAATAACAAAATTGACTTAATCAAAAATGAAATCAGCTCTCAACATGCTTCCATTCTCTCACCCCCTCAAACGCTTGCAATCAACCACAACCCACAGAGACATAAATTTAGCTCCTTCTCTCCTGTTGCTGAGGAAGAAGTAGTTTTGGCACTTATACTGAGCTCTCACCTCACTCTCACCTCACCTCACTTTCACCTGTCCTCTTGACCCTATCCCCTCAAAGCTGCTCCCCTGCCTCTCTTCTACCCTTACCCCTATACTCACACCCATTTTCAACCTCTCCCTCAGCACCGGTATATTTCCCTCATCTCTGAAACATTCACTGGTCACACCTATCCTCAAAAAACCTTCTCTTGATCTAACCTCCCCATTCAACTACCGCCCTATTTCCCTACTCCCTCTTGCCTCAAAGCTTCTCAAAAAGCTAGTATATGCATGGCTATCCCATTTCCTTACATTAAACTCCCTCCTCGACCCACTGCAATCTGTATTTCATCCCATCACTCTAAAGAGACAGCAAGCGTAAAGGTTACCAATGACCTACTTACAGAAAAATCAAAAAGCCACTTCTCTCTGCTTATCTTCCTTGATCTGTCCGCAGCCTTTGATACTGTTGACCACCCTCTTTTGCTCCAAACCCTCCAATCCTTCGGCATTTGTGACACAGCCCTCTTGTGGTTCTCTTCCTACCTGTCAAACCATACCTATAGTGTAGCCTTCTCTGGGGCCTCCTCTGACCTGTCACCACTTTCTGTTGGGGTACCACATGGCTCTGTCCACGGTTCCCTTCTCTTCTCAATCTACACGTCATCATTAGGTTCCAATAAACAACGTGTAAAGCGCCAATAGGAAAATACAAAGGATTTAATATAAAATAAAATATTAAAACATATGGTCTATCTGACCAACTGGGGATATATCCAAACACAGTCACAGTAAATAACGCATTAAACAGTATATTTAAAAATAAAACAAACCAGATAAGATAAAACAATAAAATTAGGTGCACCTAAAGATGTATAGAGTACCGTCTATAGGTAAAGGCGGAGACGTGTCCTACTCCGTATAGTCCATAAACAAAGTCAAAGAATTACAATGTCAATTGTGTCCAAGAAGTGAATAAAGTGATGAGTGGCTCCGATGTGTGTTCGTGAGTAATCCAGTGGGTGTACAAAAAGTAAAAAAAAAATAAAAAAAAATCTGCAACTTTTTGTACACCCACTGGATTACTCACGAACACACATCGGAGCCACTCATCACTTTATTCACTTCTTGGACACAATTGACATTGTAATTCTTTGACTTTGTTTATGGACTATACGGAGTAGGACACGTCTCCGCCTTTACCTATAGACGGTACTCTATACATCTTTAGGTGCACCTAATTTTATTGTTTTATCTTATCTGGTTTGTTTTATTTTTGCATATACTTTTTAATGCGTTATTTACTGTGACTGTGTTTGGATATATCCCCAGTTGGTCAGATAGACCACATGTTTTAATATTTTATTTTATATTAAATCCTTTGTATTTTCCTATTGGCGCTTTACACGTTGTTTATTTGATCCACATTACGACTTATAGGTGAGCTAGAACACCTCTGTGTAGAGCGACTTTAGGAATACCCCAAGTGCTTGGTTTGATTGTCCCACGTCATCATTAGGTTCCCTAATATAGTCCCACGGGTTCCAATATCATTTGTATGCAGACGACACCCAAATCTACTTCTCTGCACCAGACCTATCTCCTTCCTTGATAACCCGTGTCACTAACTGTTTTTCATATATCTTCCTGGATGTCCTCTCACTACCTCAAGCTTAATCTCTCCAAAACTGAGATTCTTATTTTCCCTCCCTCTTCCAAAATCTCCACCCCAATCTCTCTATAACTGTCGACAACTCCATCATTACCCCTACCCCGCATGCCCTATGTCTTGGGGTCACACGACTCAGATCTTTCTTTTACTCCTCACATTCAGTCCTCAGTTAAATCCTGCTGCTTCCACTTTAAAAACATCTCTAAAATTAGACATTTCCTTACTCAACTAAGATTTTAATCCACTCTCTCATCCTTTCCTGCCTCGATTACTACAACTCTGTCCTCTCTGGTCTCCCCAGCTGCCGCCTAGCTCCTTTACAATCCATAATGAATGCCTCTGCCAGGCTCATCTTCCTTACACTTCGCTCTTCATCTGCTGCACCTCTCTGCCAATCCCTTCACTTGCTTTCTCTTGCCTCCAGGATTAAACTCAAAATTCTCACTCTGACATAGAAAGCCCTCAACTGCATTGCTCCCCCCTATATCTCAGACCTTGTCTCCAGATACTCTCCCTCCCGTCCCTTTTGCTCTGCTCATGACCTCCTACTCTCCTCATCTCTTGTTACCTCCTCACACTCCCACTTACAGGACTTCTCTAGACTGGCTCCCATCTTGTGGAACTCTCTGCCTTGCTCCACAAGACTCTCCCCTAGTTTGAAAACTTCAAGCGCTCCCTAAAGACTCTATTGTTCAGGGATGCATACGACCTAAACTAACCTTTCTTTATACAGTTTCCTCTCCTCCATTGCTATCCCCTTGACCCCCTTAGCATGTAAGCCTAAGAGCCATGCTGTTTGTAGATCACCTTCTTTAGAGCTGACTACAACAGTGCGACTCTTGGCAGGGTCCTCTACCCGTCTGATCCCTATAAATGTTAACTTGTATTCCGCCTATGTTTATAGCGCTGCGAAATCTGTTGGCACTCTACAAATAACCGATGATGATAATAATAATAATATATATATATATATATATATATATATATTTGATGCTACGGAGAGTGTCTATGAATAAGCGTCCTAAAGGGACGCGAAACTAGTCAGACAGCCTGTAGTGTCTCTCTTGCACTCCTGCCATTGACTCTTTGTTTGCGTGTTATCCAGCGTCTGTAGCTGGGAATTTTTTTAACTTGTTACCAATAAAGGATTTTCACTTTAATGGAACCCTCGTTGCAGTGCCTGCTTTCTGCTTTCTCTATGGATATATATATATATTTACAGACGTATATACACATAACTACATCTTTATACATGTGCATTGGAGCCCATTGCAGCCAAGTAGCTGAAAACATGACAAATCATATATGCAATATTAATTTAAAAAAAATACATAAATACATTTTTAACTATGTATGTACTGTAAATATTTCACATTCAAATGTTCTTCACATAGAGGAATATGTATATATAGGTATCAATATAAATTTTTCCAAAACATCATATATCTATAGAAATACGAATTTAAGAATAATTAGAACATATTGTGCTATGTGAAGAGCATTAAAATGTGAAATATTCATTATTTCAAGTCAGGATAGCATATTTTGGTTAAACGTGATTGGGTTTGCGCACGAGTAAGGTATTAGTTTTTTTTCTCACTTTTCGTGCTCCTTTGGTGCCTATGGGGGAATACATTAATGCAGGCACGATAAACTTTTTTATTTTCATCTTGTAATACGCGCGCAAAAAGCTTACTTCTAGCGCAGTTAACACAAGAGGGGGCGATAAATTGTGCTCTACTTGTAATCTATCCCATTAATCAGCTCATATTACAGCTTCCATTACTAGGTACTAAAGGTCAAAATTACCTTTATGACTAATATTTCAAAATAATAAACATTTGGTTATACTTATAGAGGCTCATTAGGCAGCCAATGAGCCTCATTATTAAGGCCAGATCATGTTTGAAATTCATTGAGCATCTCTTCACTTTTCTTTTTCAGCTTTTTGTTAGTGGGTGTTCTTGCCTTTAATATTTATAATTCTATTAAGTACACAATACATGATATCTTAAACATCTAACATAAACTGCTAGCAATATTGAGAATAACTACAGCTGCAACATGATATTTAACAACCTGCTCAGCTTTAAAATAGTGAGAAATAACTGCTAGACAAGACAGTTCACAAAGGCAATAGAATCTTTATGAATTCTGCATACTGAACTTAAGTACTGTAGAGGTGAGGAATCCTGGCCATACCTCTAGAATGCTCCAGAATGTAAACAGCAAGCCCCTAGAGACGCCTGTTATTCTATCCAGTGAGACTACTTTATTATAACCAAAGACGTGAACATTTTACAAGTATAAACATTTATATAAACCATTTTACAAGAGTTGTGGTTGGAATAATTACTTTTCCATGTTTCTAGCAGTTTGCATTTTATTTTATGCGTGAGCTATAATGTTTTGATATCCTTATTCAACTATGGATTTTTAATAGCAAGAACCCCCAATAATTAAATCACACTTATATCACAATTAGATCACAGTTTTAAAATATGGAACATGATTAGGAATATGATCATAAAATGTTTTGTTTATAATTACTATTATATCTTTTGATGTTATATAAATGTTAATTGAAAGTGGGTATGTGTGTGTATATGTGTATGTCTTAAAGATGTGCATGGAAAAAAGATGTGGTTTGGACGAATCATTTGCTCAGAATTTAAAAAAAAAAAAAAAATTTGTCTGAAAATCCTTATTGACCCAATACATTTCATCCAAAATTTGTTTACTTAAAGCTTTTGTTTCATATTATATTGATCAATCTCCTATTGGAAAGCTATATTTTTTTTACATTTGTTTTGTTTTATTCAAAAATAACACAGCTGTGCACAGCACACATATTAGGAACGCCAACTTTTTGGAAAAAATAAAGGGAGACTAAGGAGTCAACGAATTTCATGTAGAAAACTGACAATTAATATAGCAGTTACAGAAAAAAATACTTTATTTTAAAATGTGATACAGTTTGGTACAACAAAATTCTTCATACAAATCATTTTAATTCATACATTCACAACGTTTTGCAAATCTGTGAATTCTATTTCTCATTTAAGGCACTGTGGGAGTAAAGACCTGTCAGATACATCAATATCATTAACTAAATATAGAGTACAATCGCAAATGTTTTAAATTAAAATTTAACGTGCTGTAAAAAAAAAAAGGGGCGAAAAATGTTCTAAATGGAGATGAATAAAGGAGCCTTGGAGACTGTAAATATGTTTAGGCAAATAAGGGAGATCCCTGGCGATAAAGTAGGGTTGGTATCTTTTACACATATATTCACAATAATGCACCATATCAAATAGACAATGGCACTTTGCACACAACTACACACATACATAAACAAACACACATATTTACTATATATATATATATATAAATACAGTATATATATATATATATATATATATATATATATATATATATATATATATATATATATTGGAAACAGAAGACAGCACTCACTGTGCTTAAAGAATATCAATAGTATCTTTTATTTACGTGACATTTCGGTGATAGCACCCCTTGATCAGACCTATTTATATATATATATATATATATATATATATACACCTGTATATACACACACAGTAGATAGATATAGATATAGACATATTGTAATTTCTTTCATGAAAGCAAAAACATTATGATGTGTAAATAGCTTAGCATAGTATAGACAGGATAGCTATTGTATTAAATAGCCAGTGAAGGTCTTGGAAGTAATATTAACTATACCCTGTCTGTGATTTCAAGGATGTATTTGATTCAAAATAACTCCGCTAACTATAGATTGGATTACTGATTTCTTTCAGTCCTTAAGATATAGTTTATGTGCTTGTGTTTTGTCCCTTTCCAGAAATCAATATGGCTGTTATTCAAGCATCACTCACACGGGCTAATGGGAAACCACAATGTCATTAGAGCATAACATTGCAACTTCCCATTTGAGTATCCCTGAAGACATCTTTAATTTTGCAGCCACATGGAAAGGTCACTAACTGAAGAGCTTTGTATCCTCAGAGCATGGAAAACACGGTTCAGTTATTTTTATAAAAAGATAGTATTACAAAGGTTTGTGCAGTCAAGGTTTTCAAAGGAGCTTACCTTTTTCAAATATTGTATTGGATCAGTGTTGAAGCTATTTTCTGAATCTTGCAAAAAAAGTTTTTGTTATAAATACCTCTCTATTAAAATATTATTATAGAAATGGCTAAATGTCAAAAAAATAAAAACACAATTGCTTTAAAAAAAAATCAATTTTAACATCTCTGTGTGATTCTAACTACAGTTTTTAAAACAAGCGTGCAAGCTAAAGACCATAGAGACTCGGTTTTCCATCTCTGTAATCGCTGACTTGCAACATGAGGTTTAAACAATCATATTGTCTGCTGTCTTTCTATTAACAATTAATTCACTAATATTAGGCGCTGTTGCATTAAATAATATGAAGGCTGAATTTAAAAAGACCATAGGGTTTTCACTGAAAATCTGGACAATTGCATTTTTTATGTATGTGTAGATAGATAGATTGTAACACACAGCAGATCTCAGCTCAGCCAATGTAATATTTGTACATTTTTATGGGATTCAGAAACTTAGAATTAGAAAAGTCTGGCAAAAGCAATATTATGCTTCGGTAACTTTTGGCATGGCCATGTTAAAATTCTCGTTATTAAACTGACAGGGAGGCTGATTGAATTTTCAATACAATCATAGCCGCTGTCATGGAAAATAACAGTCTCTAATGAATATTTGGTTGGTATTTCTACACACAACAAGATCAGATGTTTTAGAAGATGTTTGTAACAAAAGCTCACATCAAATTCTTTTTTCTCATATTTATGAAAATTTACTGATTAATCAAAGACAAATGTGATTTTTTTCATTTTTGGTTTCTTTACTTTGTCTATTTTCTATGCATTACCATAAAGCCTTAAATATTATGGTGCAGATTACAAGTGGAACGCTATCGGATGTTTTAGCTTGCACACTAACTGCACTCAAAGTAAACTTTCAACGCAGGCTGGATAGCACATGTATTGCAAGTTGAATATAAAAATTTAGCGCAAGAGAAAAAACCCAATGCATGCTAGCTTGTGGACTAAGGATATCGTGTCCACATTAACTTATTTTACCCATAGACTTCAATGGAGCATTTTTCTAAAAAAAAGAATCTAACACTTAACGCTCGAGCGCTAACCTGACATGTATTAGATGAACTGCGCAAAGCTAAAAGATAGTAATGCAAATGTTACATTCCAATGTTCTGCACATAGAAGAATTTTTTTTTTCTAAACATATATTCCCGACCAACACTGCACCCTCCTAAATCTCTGCCCTTACCTGCAAATACTTCACAACCTGCCCCCTTCGCTCTGCTCAAGATCTTCTTCTCTCGTCATCTCTCATTACTTCCTCACACTCTCACCTGCTAGATTTTTCTAGGACTGTACCTATCATATTGGACTCCTTGCCAGCTCAGTCAGACTTTTCTCTAGTCTCATAAATGTTGTGTTCCATAAAATCATATCTCTTCAAGGATGCGTATAACTTACTTCAAGATGTCTCTATTACGTATATTTCTCTCGACCACAACTTTCCATGTACTTTCTTTAAATTGTAAGATCACAAGTCCACCTGTCCTGTTGATCAGTTTATGTAAAGATGGTTTACAACTGACAGCGTCTCAAGGGGCCCTCTACCCTTAAGATTTATGTAATTGTCTTCTGATTATTGCACTTCATAACTGTATATTTATGATTTATGTAAATATTTTCTGTTTATTGTACCTCATAACTGTATACTTAATTTTACAGCACTGCGTAATATTTTGGCACTTTATTAATAAATAAATAATTATATATATATATATCTAATTTAAAAAAAAATAAAAAAAAAATAAAAAAAAATATATATATATATATATATATATAAATTAATTTCTTTCATATTGGCAAGAGTCCATGAGCTAGTGACAAATGGGATATACAATCCTACCAGGAGGGGCAAAGTTTCCCAAACCTCAAAATGCCTATAAATACATCCCTCACCGCACCCACAATTCAGTTTAACGAATAGCCAAGCAGTGGGGTGATAAAGAAAGGAGTAGAAAGCATCAACAAAGGAAATTTGGAAATAATTGTGCTTTATACAAAAAATCATAACCAGCAAAAAAAAGGGTGGGCCTCATGGACTCTTGCCAATATGAAAGAAATGTTCTTACATAAATTATGTTTTTTTTTCTTTCATGTAATTGGCAAGAGTCCATGAGCTAGTGACATATGGGATATCAACACCCAAGATGTGGAGTCTTCCACTCAAGAGTCACTAGAGAGGGAGGGAATAAAAATAAAAACAGCCATATTCCGCTGAAAAAATTAATCCACAACCCAAAAAATAAGTTTATTTTCATTTTTGAAAGAAAAAAACTTAAATCAAAAGCAGAAGAATCAAACTGAAACAGCTGCCTGAAGAACTTTTCTACCAAAAACTGCTTCCGAAGAAGCAAATACATAAAAACGGTAGAATTTAGTAAATGTATGCAAAGAGGACCAAGTCGCCGCTTTGCAAACCTGATCAACTGAAGCTTCATTCTTAAAAGCCCACAAAGTGGAGACTGATCTAGTAGAATGAGCTGTAATTCTCTGAGGCGGGGCCTGACCCGACTCCAAATAAGCTTGATGAATCAAATGTTTTAACCAGGAAGCCAAGGAAATAGCAGAGGTCTTCTGACCTTTCCTAGGACCAGAAAATAAAACAAATAGACTGGAAGTTTTCCTGAAATCTTTAGTAGCTTCCACATAATATTTCAAAGCTCTTACCACATCCAAA